>NC_066360.1:6016583-6348644 GCF_024516045.1 Bombus affinis | reverse complement strand
CGAAAAAACGCAAGCTGGAAGCTATCAAGATTAATGTGAGCAAGAGACAAACCAACTCCACCAGCTAGCCAAGTGACCACCACCAACAAGTTCTCAATACTGGAGACTACAGAAGACTCCATGAACACAACCGAAACGGTAAATAATCTCCATACCCAAAGAATTCCCCCTCCCCCGCCAATATTCATTGACGACGTTATCGACAACCAAACAATGATAAAGTCCATTGAAAAAGATATCAGCAAAGAGGATTACAAGTTAAAAATTAATAACAACCACGTGAAAATTCTGTCGACCAACCCAGACGCCTATACAAAATTAACTAAGTTGCTAAAAACCTTGAATGCAAAATTCCACACGTACCAACTCAAGCAAGAAAGACGTTTTCGTGTGGTGCTACGCAATATCCACCACTCAGTCGACCTAGACGAACTGAAGTTCGAACTTCAAACACTTGCCCACGAGGTAACCAGCATCAGCAACATTAGACATAGAGTCACAAAAAATCAACTATCGCTATTTTTCGTAGATATAAAACAAAAAGAAAATAACAAAGATGTCTACAACGTCAACCGGCTGATGAACTCTACAGTTAAGATCGAACCACCTCTTGTAAAGAAAGAGATAGTACAATGCAAAAGGTGCCAAAGGTACGGCCACACGCAGAAATACTGCAATCATAACTTCCGGTGCGTAAATTGTGCAGGTAGTCACCCCACTGACCAATGCACTAAATCTCCAGAAACCCCCACGAAGTGCATCCACTGTCAAGGAGAACACACTGCGAACAACAAAGGATGCTCAGCCTATAAAACACTACATAATACTAAGTATCCAAAGCTGAGACCCAAGGAGATGACCATACAAGAACCAAGACCCCAAAAACTCACCACACCAACAATATCCTATGATCAGGCAACACAAGGAAACATAAACAACTCGAAAACCCACAGTGAACACTCAGAAAATAGTGTTCCCACCCCACAAAACACAGACAACTCCACCAGACTCGAAAAACTTATCGAGAAGCAAACTGAGCAAATTAACAACTTGCTGTCACTACTCACACTCTTCATGGATAAATTAATACGCACAGAAGCAAAATAAAACCAATGCGTATAGCTCTGTGGAACGCCAACGGTCTAACTTAGCACAAATTTGAACTAGAACTCTTCTTAAAACAACAGCAAATCGACGTAATGCTCATATCTGAAACCCACTTCATTGACAAAAACTACCTCAAAATGCACGGCTACATCTACCATACCCAACACCCCAATGGAAAAGCACACGGCGACACCGGAATCATCATCAAATCCAGCATTAAGCATTACGCTTCCATCATTCCAGAAAGACTACTTTCAAGCCACAAGCGTAGCAATAGAAGACCGCCATGGTACAATCACCACCTCAGCAGTATACTGCCCTCCCAGACACTCGATTGCTAAAGAGAACTTCGACAGCTTCTTTGACGCCCTAGGCAATAGATTCATAGCTGGACGAGACTGTAACGCCAAACATAGCCAACGGGGCAGCAGACTTGTCACAGCAAGAGGCAAAATCCTCTAGAAAAGCATAACCACCAACAATCTCAACTACCTCACCACATATGAACCCACATACTGGCCCACTGACACTAACGAAGTCCCCGATTTACTCGACTTCTTCATAACCAAAAATATCTCGCCCAGATACTTCAAAATCAACTCCTCGACTGAACTCTCCTCCGATCACTCCCCCGTAATAGCAGCAGTCGGTTCAGCAATAATCGAAAACCCACCTAATGGCCTTATTCACAACCAACTCACCAACTGGCAGCTCTTTAGAGAAATCTTTAACCGCTCAACCTCTGCCTCAATCTCACTAAAAACGAAGGCAGATATCGAAACTGCCACAGAATACCTACACACGAGCATAATAAACGCCATCCGCTCCTCAACACCTACTAAGACTTCTATTAGTAAACACGAATATCCCCATTACATATTAAACAAAATTACAGAAAAACGAAGACTAAGAAGAGTATGGCAAACCCACAAAACACCGGACGTCAAACGGAAGCTAAACAACGCAACCAGGAAGTTAACAAAATCATTAAAAAATTAAGAAACGACTGTTTCCAAAAGTACCTCGTCAATTTGTCCCCCTCTGCCGACTCCAACAACTCACTATGGAAGGCTTCCAGGAAACTCACGCGTCCCCCCCCCCCCAAAATAATTCGCTGTCCGCAAGGCGGATGGGCACGAAGCCCTGTAGAAAAAGCCAACCTCTTCGCCAACTACCTATCCAACATTTTCAAACCACACTCCTCTAATACCGCTCCGGAAATAACAGAATACCTGCATTCTCCCTTCCAAATGTCTCTCCCCATTAAACCTTTCACTTCTCTAGAGGTTACTGAATTAATCCATCGTCTGAACCCCAGGAAAGCACCGGGACATGATCAAATAAGTAACAAAGCAATTAAGGAACTACCTGTAAAAGGGATTGCACTCGTTTCTTCAATCTTCAACGCAATTTTTCGCCTTGAATACTATTCCAAAACCTGGAAAACGTCACTGATTACGCTCATCCCAAAACCCGGAAAACCAATACACGAAACTAGCTCCTATCGCCCAATTAGTCTTCTACCCACTGTGTCAAAACTATTCGAAAATTTGCTAACGAATCGACTACTTCCACTCCTAGAGGATCTGAAAACACTGCCAGATCATCAATTCGGTTTTCGGAAGCAGCATTCCAGAATAGAGCAAATCCACCGGATAACAAACAATATCAGCCAAACCCTCGAAAAGAAAAAATACTGCTCAGCGGTATTCCTTGATATTCAACAGGCATTCGACAAAGTATGGTACGAAGGGCTTCTTTACAAACTTAAAAAAGTCCTACCACACACTTACTACTCCATCCTAAAGTCCTACTTAACCAATAGGCAATTCATGGTTAAATACGCAGACGCCATTACCACAACTTTCCCAATAGAAGCGGGCATACCCCAAGGCAGTGTCCTCGGGCCCCTTCTATTCTCCATCTACACTGCCCACTTACCAATATCAACAGGAATAACCATAGCAACATTTGTCGACGACACAGCACTATTAGCGTCCCACGCCAACCCGACAACAGCCTCATCCACTCTCCAGCGAGGTCTCGACTCAATGGAAAAGTGGTTTCACAAATGGGGCTTCAAAATTAATGAAAAAAAAATCCACACATGTAACCTTCGCGCTGCGAAAACAAACCTGCCCATAGGTCTCCATTAACAATATAACAGTTCCCAACAAGGACACAGTCAGATACCTGGGCATGACTCTGGACAGAAGATTAACTTGGAAACAACATATCCTAGACAAATCTAAACAACTCAGGGACAAACTCAAAAAATTTTATTGGCTCATTGGCCGTCGCTCCAACCTAAGCACGTAGATCAAAATTACGCTCTATAAGGCTGTAATAAAACCAGTCTGGACCTACGGAATCCAACTATGGAGAACAGCAAGTAATTCCAACATTGAAATATTCCAACGCTCCCAATCGAAAACGCTAAGATCTCTATTAAATGCACCCTTGTATGTTACCAACGAAACAATCCACCGTGACCTCAAGATACCCACAGTGAAAGAGGAAATAGCAAAATATAGCTGCAGATATAGCAAAAGAGTCAACAAACACCGGAACCCCCTAATCACTGGACTACTTGAAACGACGGACCACATTCGCAGGCTGAAGAGACACTACCCGCTAGACCCAAACGACAGATTCAATTAGTTATTTAATAATGTAATATTTACTTATTTATAATACTTACTCACAAAATATACTTATCTATAATATGTACCAACTTATTATAAATACTGGCCATGTTACTGCGCCACGCCAGAAAAATTGCTGAAAATTCTCAACGCGAGAATTGATTGTAATTTAAATAAACAATAAAAAAAAAAACTTTCTCTTCGTTGCTTCTGGTCCATGTGTTGTCTGCTTTTCTGATTGCTGGGATTAGTTTTATTGGCTTCTTAATTTTATTCGTGGCTTTCCATAGAGAGTAGTTGGCATTTTCATGCGCAGACAGTGTTTCTATGAATTTTAGGAATTCGTTATTATTATGATCTTTTATTTTACATTTCACTTCCTTCGTGAAATTATTTAGATGTTTTTTTGTTTACACTATTGTTTGTTTGTTGTATGTTTTTGTCATTTTGCTTTCGCTTTCCTCTTTTCTCTAATTTTGTCAAGGATGTCGGTTGAAATTATGTTTGTTTGCCTGTTGCTTGGTTCATGGTTAGTAGTTGCCCATGCTGCCTCTTGTATAATTTCTGTCAATGTTCTTACTGCCTGATCGATGTGTTCCAGTATTTTTAGTGAAGATTGCAGTTGATTTTGCTCTCGACTAATTCTGCAAATGTTTGCCATTTGGTGCTTTTAATGCAAAGCGACTCCGGTTTGCTATAAAGTATTGCTTTGCTTTTGTGTTCTATTATTATCGGTGTATGATCGGATCTAAGTTCCAGACTGGCTGTTATTTTTAATTTGTTTGCATTTAGTCCTTTTATAACTGCATAATCAAGCAAGTCAGGAATTTTGTTTAAATCTGCCGGCCAATATGTTGATCTTCCTGTGGATAATATGTTGAGATTACTTGTCCTATTGTATTTTTCTAACGTTCTACCTGGATGTGTGTTAAATCTTGAGCCCCATAGCGTGTGCTTTGCATTGAAGTCTCCCGCTGCGATGTATTTGTCACCTAAGGATTGAAAGTACTGTACCAATTTTTGTTATGTCATTTTGTGTCGCGGTGGTACATATACTGCTGACATCTGGAAGTAATTGCTGTTAGTTTGTATTATAACGGTGGTTGCTTGAACGTTTTCCAGACTAATTTGACTATGTAAGTAGCGTTTGATATCGTTTCGTCCTAGCGGTGGTAACCGAACTATACAGAGTTCAGGACGCACCGGACTGGGCCGGAGATACGGAAGAAATGATTGCTGTCACCTTTACATCAACGTCGAGGGCGTTTGCCCACGGAGTCCCGCTGGAACGCGGCAACGGATACGTCGCGATCGAGTAAGCAGGGATAGTAGAGGTGGCTGTGCACGTGTCACCCAATGGGCAGCGTTCGAGGAGTTCTTGGAGGGTTGACGACTGCATCAGGCGGCGCCTTCCCCGGCAAGTGCTCGTCCTGGGAGACTTCAACGCACACTCAACGGAATGGGGAAACTCCAGGACCAACGCGCGCGGCCGCGCGATTTCATACTGGGCCGCGGGCTTGGACTCCTGTTGGTGAACAAGGGCTTTGTCAGCACCGGCGTGTCGTGGAATGGATACTCCGTCGTTGGCATCAGATGGGCCTACTCCGATGCATTCAGGCGGATTTCAGGCTGGAGAGTTGCCGAGGGGGTCCAGACACTCTCAGACCACCTCAACATATTCATGGGGGTGAAAGGCACACTTGGATCTAGAACGATGGCCGCGGTCGATGGGAGCAGCCCGCCGAGGAGAGAACGTGCGCGCTCACCGTCAAGATGGAAGACAAAGGAGAGGAGCTAAGATCTACTCCGGGCGGTTGCTATAACGGCAGCTTGGAGCTGGGAGGCCTTGACGACGACGACCGAAACTGGTGTGGAAGAGGAGGCCGAGAAACTTCGCCGAGCCATGACGGCAATTTGCGGCGCGTCCATGCCGCAAGCCACACCGGGCACGATGCGAAGCAGAGCAGCCTACTGGTGGAATCCTGACATCGCAGAACTGAGGGCGAGATGCGTCTGGCCCCGAAGACGGTACCTGAGGGCCCATCGCTGACGACGACGCGACGAGGAAGAAATCTCCCTGCGCTACCAAGCGCACCACGTGCTACGGCGCTCGTTACAGAAGGAGATCAAGATCGCGAATGACCGTGCCTGGTTGGAACTAGTCGAAGCAGTCAAGTCTAACCCATAGCCCAGGCCATACAGGACGGTGACGTAAAAGCAGGACAGCCGCGGGAAACAACATGGACTGTAGAATAGACAGGTGACTGGAAAGTCACGGAGGAAGAACTGTGAGAGGCGACCAGAAGAATGGTCTCCCGCGACGTGGCGCCGGGCCCGAACGGAATCCTGAACCGGATCGGGGGGGAAGTGATGGGGATCATGGCTCCCAAACTTCGGCGCCTCTACACGAGATGTCCGAGAGTCTAACTCCGGGCATGGCGGATTCGAGGCTGGTCTTACTTCGTAAAGAGGGCCGACTAATGACTTCGTCGTCTACATATCGGCCGATATGCCTGCTGGACGAGGTCGGCAAGCTGCGCGAGCGAGTGGTTGCCGCCCTTCTGAAGCGACACATGGCGGAGCGGGTGCCGGGTTGGCACGAAAGCCAGTACGGCTTCCGGAAGGGACGTTCGACGATTGATGTGGTCAGACGCGTGCGGGTACTCATGGAGGACATGGTGTAGCGGCATCGGTATCAAAGGATGACGCTAGTCGAGAGCGAATCGTGTTGTTGTTTTGCCTCAGGGCATTGACTTAGCCTTGTCTTATGAAGCATAACGACAAATGAACTCCGGGCAAAACAATGTCGCCGCTACATGCAACCGTCGATTGAAGACAAATTTAAATTTTCCGACTCTCCCCTGACCAGTATAAATAAACGGATGCCATCGCGAGCGACACAGTATCCAACAGTACATTCGAGTATGTAAAAATATCAACGAGTATCAACGAGCATTACAGAGTATCTCCGAGTATTTATCGAGTTACGTGACGAACAATAACGAGTATTTATTCCGCGTTTTATATTTTGTATCAACGACTCACGTATACGTCCGTACGTTTAATTATTTATTTATTTCAAATATGTTTGACGGACTGCGACAGCAATATTTCTCTATCGTTATTTCATGATATCTATTCACGACTAATCCTCCACAATGGTATCCACAATGGTATGGTAAAAGATGGATAAAACGTACATAAATATTTAAAAAAATAATTTGCATCAAAGTGTAAAAACAATGGGTTTAAAGACGATTTCATTCTGATGCAAGATAGTTATCCAAAGCCCAATGATGCACGATATACAATGCTGATGTGATAGGCGTGATAGGTACTGAAGAAACACTCGAATATATTTAACAACAAATATTTATTAACAATATATTCTGTGTATACACGTAGTATAAAACTCGCGGTTGTTAATTGCGGGTCGCGGTTCGCGATTACAAGTTCGAACTCGGGTCCATGAGTTTAGATGTGCGATACAAGTTCGGACGATGATTGCCTAAGATGTCGAGCAACTCAGTGATTACTGTCAACTATCAACCACCAATTCGGACAGGCGTTAAACGACTGACTTTCCATCACGATGATGCTGCGTAGGAATGGGATAGAAATGCATGGGATGGCGTGTGTCTAATGATACGAGATCATCGGATTCGTTAAGGAAAGTGTTGGTTCGGAAAGTGAGGGAAATGGACGTCGCTGTTAATTAGTTAATTTCGTGTTGGTGGTTGGAAAAGGGTGCTAACCGCTCTTGAGAGAAAGTTATTAGCGTAGTAGGTGGTATATTTAGGAACAGTTAGGATAAAGCTTGTTTGTCCGTTTGAAGGACTTTGGTTAACTAAATCTTAAGATTTATAACGGGTCCTCGGGCTAGCTGAACATGTACTGTGGCGATGCGTCGACATCTGGTAATCATCTTATTCGAAGAATAGAGTCTGCGTGTGGCGAGCCACGGGACAGAAATCGTTGGAATATTTACTGTCACGCACCGCTACAACTATTTCTTTTAAGGAGAACTATAGAATTACTCCATACCTCTGTTACGTAAAAACGCTCATCCCGTAACCGCGGCTACGTTCGGCGACTGGTTGTCGCCTCGAGCCCATGCTCATTATCATAAATCTTGAACAAATACAATCGGATTGAATGACGACAATTGCTTAATTACGGCTATGGTAGAATCTAGATTAAAGTGTTAAGGTACTTTCCCAAAATTACAAAGGGAAGGCTCCGGTATCCTTTCATCTCCGACATATATAACAAAATAAATACAAATATAGTCTACTTTTACTAACATGTGCTTGCAGAAGTACTCATTTTTTATTTCTGCAAGAATTAACAACTACAATTGCTGGGAAAAATTGTCAATTTCGTAGGTTGTTACTAACTACTTTTGTTAAACTTTCACCTAAATGTATGTACATTGACGTTTGAGTACATACCTCTCCAAAGCAGGATAACATTAAAGTTGGACCGCACGATTTGAATTTTTTGTAGAGATATGTGTATTAGTTGACTAGATTTTTTGAAGAGTTATGTCAGCCATATACATAATCAATATCTAATCGAAACCGGTTAATGTTGCTGAGAGTTACAAACGAATGAAATGGAAATCGCAGTTTTCCATGACTCTCACTGTACTATAACTGTAATAATTCTATATTTTGGTCCATTTTTTGATACTTGTTACACGTTTCTGTATCAACCGATTTCAATGAAACGTGCACCATGTATATAGTTGACAAAATTCTTCAGAATGCGTTATTTAAATTTTCATTGCATGCTCAGATAAAAAAGTTATAAAAGAACACCTTTACTCTTTTTCTGCGCGACGCCCATCAATCATATTTTTTCAAAAGTTTTTCCCATGTCATCTATTAACTTATACTTTAGCCTCTCAGAAAGCCTGATCCAAGTCGTTTAGTCCAACTCTGAAAATATTATTTTGTTTTGGAGGGTGTTGAAATAATTTTGTGGCCCATTATATATTGACTAGTAAATAAATCAGTTTACGGAACTTTACACCTTAACTGTAATATTGAGTCGAAAACACACGCATTTGCGGCCTACGAAAAAATGCACAATTATATTGCACAAGTCTACATGGATCTGTGTATGGTAGTATTATAAACCGCAAGTTCAGTGCACGCCATTGAATGCTCGGTAATTATCTCCGCATTCTTTCTCCTTCGTATTAAGGCTTTTGACGGCCGAGTAATGCAATCTGATTCGAACTCAAATATCGATGAGGCAATACTAATGCAATAATGAAATATCCTACTGTTTAAAATTCTTTAAAATTAAATATTCACTAACGTACTTGTGAAATTTTACTCACTAAAGTAAGGCCAAATAGAGCGATATACTTCAAATCACATTTACTTATTAATGAAACAAAGGAAAATATGTTGCTATCATTTATTAAATAAACCACCGTCTTCATCGAAATCCGATCATATAAAAACTGTATCTGTGTACGGAGCACGTGACACGCAATTGTGTGCGAATACACTGTTTTCATTCAGTGAAACCAATTAAAACATTTACGGGAAATTCACGTGGCCAACACGAGCACGACTGAAGGGTGAGAGCTTTGTCAAAATAAACATTCCCACTAAATAAGTGTATAAGTTCCCACTAATAAGACTATTAAACGCACTCTTTCCTGAAAAAAAGAATGCTGATAACGCAAAAGCGGAGATCGTTGCGAATCCAGTTCATTAAATATTATGTAATTGGGTTCAAATCCTTAGTTTGTTGTAGTGCCGTTATTAATCTCTCCCAAGTTTCATTAATCTCTATTTTCAAGTTACTCCATCGGAAGTATCCTACCACGTGTCAGCTCATATGCATGGTGTTCGATTGTAGGTGTAAACAAATTTAAGAGTTGGTCCTTGAAGTTATAATAAAATAAAAAACAAAAATAAAACATTGTGTCTTCAGATTTGTTCTCTGGTATTGACCATGAAAAATCGTTCGAAATATCCCTATGCGCAGTCTGACTTCCTTAAACGAAAGAAAGTAGGTCAGCTGGAACAACGGATAAATGGACAGAAATTTGCCTCGTATAAGTCACAGAGAAGAAGATTATCACATTCGGAGACGTAAACCATTCTTCGCGACATTTTGCGAGAGAAATTGTAGATTAAACGTTACAATCTTCTTAGTCATTGAAATCCGTAACAGCATATCGAAAGACGGCCCGTAGAATATTCATTTAGAGAGGATTAGTGCTTTCTCTAATTCTTTGTACCCATAAATAATAAATTTAAAAAAGCAAATATAAACAACATTTATACAATGTTTATACACGCACCACGATTGAGCTGTCCGCGAATGACCACAGGAAAACTACCTATGCAATAAGTCTTATCAGAATGCTTGTGTTTTTGACCAATCGCGGGGAGACGCAATCGCGAGGAAACACGTCAACGGGAGTCGTAAATTCCCGTTACGATTATATTAATTGACGCCGCGAATAGATCGATCCCCTGAATTCCGTTGAGATAATAGGGGTGGTTAAGGTGGTATAACGCTGCGATTAACAGAGTTATAAACTATTTATTTCCCACAACTATGCACTGATGAGTTTACGCCGTTGCTTTTGATGTATGTCGTAGACGATGATTTGGCGTATGAAGATGCGATATATATGCTCTATATTCTTTGATGAGAACAAGTTGACCGTTCTGTAGTTCTGAGAACAAGTCTAGTGTAGTAGTAAAGGTCGAGTTGACCCTCTTGTCGTAGAAGAAGTATAGATGACGCGACTGCTCTATAGTGATGAGAGCAAGTCTACAGGCATGTAGTGACAGTTATGTAGTGATGATAACAAGTATAGTTGACCCTCCTGATGGCGTAGAAGTAGTGAAGTTCGTTCTGATGTGTTTACGGAGAAAAACTCGGTAAGGGTGTGCCCTTTGAACGAAGAACGCGGATTCGTTGCTCACATTTTTAGTTATGAGGGTAACGATCCGCGATGCCGATTGGTTGTGACCAATGTTAGGAAGAAGCCTCCTCCTACCAACGTAGCTCATGCGAGATATTGTGTATGGGGAAAAACCAGCTTTTCCGTTAGGCAACTATTCGTTTTTCCCATTAGATAACTACCTGCTTTCTCCGTAATTTGTAAAAATGTGCAATAGAGCTAAGGACTGTTTTAAGTATCAGCTATAAACCGAAAATACTTGCAGGATTAAAGGTTCCTGCAAGCTAATAAGACTCGGTTTATGGTGGGGCCAATAACTAATAATTCCTCTTCTGTGGTAGAATAATTTTTCTCTGGGGGGTTGAGTATCCGTGATATGTAACAACAAGGATGTCCGTCCTGTGATAAGATTGCGCCCATTCCTTCATTGGAAGCGTCTGTGGTAAGTGTGAATGTTTTCGTATAGTCTGGGTATGCTAAAACTGAAGCTGAGCATAACTTTTCTTTTAGTGTGTCAAAGCTTGTTTGTTGCGTTTCTGTCCATCTAAAAGGATTGTCTTTGTTTGTGAGATCTGTCAATAGTTTCGCGAATTTGGAAAAGTTTTTAATGAATTTTCTGTAGTATCCTACTAATCCGAGAAATGATTTTACGCCTGTTGGTGTTTTGGGAATTTTAAAGTCTTTAACTGCGGAGATCTTTTTAGGATTTGGCTTTATGCCCTCGTGTGTTATGACGTGTCCTCTGGTACTCTAATTATTCCAATTCAGGTTTTAGAAATTCGCATTTGTCGGATTTTTAGTCCTAACTCTTTTAATCTTTGTAATACTATAGCAAGTTGTTCAGTATGTTGTTGAATTGTACTACCGAATATTATTATGTTGTCAAGGTATACAAAACAGTATTTATTCAGTAATCCTCGTAAAGCGGTATCCATCATGCGCTGGAAGGTGGCTGGGGCGTTTCCTAAACCGAATGGCATGCGATTATAGTGAAAGTGTCCCTGAGGTGTGCTAAAGGCTGTATATTTCTTTGAGTCGGACTCCATAGGTATTTGATGGAATCCTGAAGATAAATCTAGAGCGGAGAAGAATTTGGCGTTGCCTAATTGTGACAGGATGTTGTCGATTGTCGGTAATGGGTAAGCGTCTTGGTCGGTAAGTTCATTTAGCTTTCGAAAGTCGATAACTATACGCCACTTTTGTTTGCCTGATGCGTCTAATTTCTTGGGTATTACCCATACTGGACTGTTGTAAGGAGAATCTGATTCTTCAGTAATATTTTTATCTAACATTTCTTTCATTTGTTTTCCGATTTCTGCTTTATGGGCTTCGGGAGGTAGGTATGATTGGATCAACGCTAGTCGAAGCGACAGGTGTAATTTTCTTATCGTCTCTTTTGTCCATTTCAGAGTAATAGATCGTCGAAGTCTGACGTTACCGAATACAGTTGATCGATTCTTTTAGAGGACATGGTTCTACTTACTAATAAAGTCGTCTTTCGTAGTGCAGGTTGCTTGATACACCTTTGGTCGGATGTCCCGTAGGCCCAAACCGTAGTCTTGTCTTACCCAACGTTGATGTATTCTGGCAGGATCGCCATAATGTCACGTAAAAAATAACTCTCGTGGTGATACATATAAAAACTTTATTTCTCAAGAGTCGAAGGCCCTTGAGTACCAATATTACGATGCTCCAGTATCGGCTTAGAATTCAGACTGGCTCGGCCGTCATTATTCGGAGTCTAAATACTAAGCGAGAACAACGAAAATGATGGAGGGGATAGTATTCTGAGAAGTTCCTTATTAGGGTGGCGAGGTGTTAACTGTCCGGGGAACATCTAGAGGTGATCGCCTAAGGTGACGTCAGGGTAAAAGAATTTGGGGTTACACTAGCGTGTAACCAAACAGGCCGGATCCATAATTTTATAGAATATTGTATATTGTAGCTTGTGTCATCTTCAGTACCTAACCGCATTATGCAGTACTACTCCGGGAACAACCAGAACCATAAGCTTGAACATTCTCATTTCTTCTCTAATACTACTAAAGTACTCGAAAAAGACGACTGCTGATCAAATATCTCCTCTCTCTGGAGGCATACACACATGCATATACACATGGTGCTGTTGGCTCCCATTGATTCTTCTTTATCGAGTGAACGTCGTTTATGAGCAGAGGACGCTAAAATGAGTGTCGAATTTCCAAGTCCGTATGACAATCACGTCGGGCTACAAAGATACAAAATGTACTGTATCTCTTCTGAAAATGTTTGTGGCTACACATTTGTCTGTCTGACGTACCGTCGATATCATCTGACTATGTTCTCTTTTCACCCGGTAGGTGGCACCGTTTTACCCTTTCTTGTCTTATTAATTTTTCTTGTATTAATGTAACGACCTGCCGTTTCCTTTTATCGCTTGTATGTATTTCATGTTTGGGGGAAAATATTTCTTTCAAATATAAAAGAAATATTTGTTTAATACTTGAAAAAGAACATTATTTTTCCGTATATAAAAGAAATATTTAAATGAATACTTTACTTTAGCATGTAGACCGTAAAAAATATGCTTGCCATTCATATCCATCCATTTACATTCATATCCCTAAAATGACACTTATTTTCTACCAAACTGAATGAAATATCTATTTTGTATTAAACAAAGCGCGTGTTTCAGAGTGTTTAAATAACAAGAAAAAATTAAAGGGAAAATACAAAAAAGAGCCAAGTGGAAAAGAAGGTATGCAATATATAACGGTGAATTTGTCACGTAAAATAAAAACAGGGGTAGCTGAAACGAAAAGAAAAAATAAAATGTAACAAAAAACAAGAGAATTTATTTCTTGTACTCCGAGTTTACACTAACTGCAATTTGGTTCTGAGCTCCAGCCATGACTTTCCAAAACTGAAGCTCTTACAATATGACTTTCGGTAGCATCTGTTTCTTCTTTGTTTGTCATTCCTCAATATCCCCACTACCCTGTAGGCGTACGTGACTGTTGCCACGCTTTTAGAACATTCGGTGGAAGGCCGTTGGGATATCGATGACACATTAGGCACTTCGGCGATATACATTGTCGCCAAGGCCGCCACATCTTTATCCCCATCATCGATCTGTAACGTAAATCACATCAGAGACCAGGACACACACACACACCGCGGGCAGGATGGTGTCCCGGTCGGCATACTTCGCACCCGATGGACCGACGAGAGAAACATATGGCAACCTTGGCGACAATGTATATTGGCGGAGTACCTGAGTATTCATTTATGGCCTAACGGTCCTTCCACGAAATGTTCCAGAAGCGTAGCAACGGTCACGTACGCCTACAGGGTAGTGGGGATAATGAGAGAACAGATGACCGAAAGTAAAAAGATTGTAAGAGCCTCACTCTCGTACGGTCACGGCTAGAGCTCGGAAGTGTCTTATAAGTGTATAAACGAAGGAAAAATAAAGTTTTCTTCTTTCTTTTAAATTTATTTTTATTTTACGTGACAGATCCATCGAATTTGAAGTATGCCGATCGTGACAAATTGATCTGTTTGGATGATAACTGAGTATTAACCTGTATCAATAGATGCTACATTTTCTGTATTTGTCTGCAAAATGTAGACACATGTAGTATCGAAAAGAGGGAGGTATACATACTGTTACGCTGTGAGGTTTTAGTATAGGTCGCGTTTCTGGTCGTCGCTCGCGGTCATACAATGTCGTAGGCGGATCGCCTTGTCTGCCCGACGAGGGACATACAATGTATCGACGAGCGCATCCAAGCAGCGACTTACAGAAATGTCGATTTCGGCTGTTTGTTTTAAACGAATGCGGCATATGTGATCATAGGCGCGAACGGTGGCGTGACCCGAACGTAGTGGGGGTCCTCTCCCCGAGAAGACCGAGAAATGATCTAAGGTCAGACAGTCCTTTTTGAAGATTCTAAGAACACACGTCGAGAGGTCGGATGAATAAAGCCGCTAAACCGAATGAACGCGTTGGCATTGTTTATCACTGAATAATTTGTCACGCTTTATCATTATATTCCTCGTTATTAAATACACAAACTATATCAACCTGTTAACAAATAAAACATCCTTACTCGTCCTTACTTTCGACCTATTTAAGATACTACATAAATTATCAACAACAGATTGAAAATGTATATGATTTCCAAAAAGCTCTTTTCTTACAAATTAAAACACGAACTTTGAAATAACAAAATGTACAAGAATAAAACACTTTACAAGGCACGGTAGACGATCGGCACAGATCTACCGATGTAATGGCTATACCGACTGATTGTTTTTATATGCTTGGAATGTCAACATTCGGTTGTTTTGCTAATCATTTATCGCAAGAATGCGCAAGACTACATTACCCTCGTAACGTAACAGAAACATTTGTCTCTGCGTAAGAAACATTTGTTGCGTAAGTCATCGAAAGACTCGAAAAGACTCGAAACTGAAAACTTTAAGAAAGCTATTCAATGCGATACACATAATTTTTCATTTAGGTGTCCATTGATTTGTATTATTACGCGATACTTCATAATATTTCATAATACCTTCATTAATTCTTCGAGTATAAGATTAAATAATTTTTTTGTAGCTTTTTCCGTGTTTCATAATTTGCTATCTCATGTGCGTGTGTGCAAATATTATAATATGCAGTGATCAGTAGTTTTTATGGAACTGACTTGTGATCTATGCAAAATAACGTACGGCCACAATCAGTAGATCCCTGAAGAATACTTAATGCACATGTAGTTTATCAGTGGTACATGTGCAATTTTCTCACGGTGTGTAAACGGTAACACAGGCATTTGCACTATTTTTATGCAGTATACCAAATAAAGCGGATCTAATATACCAGTTGTCTACGTAAAGAGCGTCACCTTTACCGAAATGGAATTCCAGAAGGGACATTACAACACTTCCCGATTTACCAATATCTTTATGTTCGGGTTCTATCTCGTTGAGGTTATTCGGTGTATAAAGAGAGAAAAACGCGTGGATAAAGTGTAAGGTACAAAATATATATATTTAATTTAATAGTGAAGTGTAATAATAAGTAGGAATACAATTTGAGCTGGTCCAGATCCGCACGCTAGCAGTGTTACCTTATAACTGAAAGCCCCGAAGCCAACGTCGCCTGTCTACTGTTTATGGTCTGCCTTCCTGCTATTCTTTTGTCTACATGCTGTCGATGGCTCCAGCGCTTGAAAAAACTAAAAGGAACAGATGTGGAGTTTTCGTAGAAGTGGTGACCATTTCAACATATCTTAATACCAGGCCCCATATAAATAATGAAATCCTAAATATAACCTGTCTTACGGGAACAAAGGAAGAATGATTTCATGTCAAATCTTATTTTTTTCGATGCAATGAATTTTTGAATGCCAGTTTGCCTATGTACAGGAGCTCTATACATAAATTGCGATAAGAGTAAAATGTACTTGCAAATGTTCCTCGTAATTTACTAATTATGTTTCGGATTCTCCGCACAAGATCGAAATTGGATACAATATTGTCACTAAAATGTGACATTTGTAGCAGTAATAAGTGGCGGCTTCCGCTTATTATTTCGCTATAGATATCGTTTTTCAAGAGCTTATCTTTGTTCCAGTATTCTGGTAACGACAGTTCGCTGTCGAGTGCCGAAGCGTGCAGACGTGCCTCTAGTGCCCAGTGAAGTTCGAAAACAACACGTGTCGCCCAACCGTCGAAAGTGAACACAACGTGCTCCTATCTTCCCAAGTGTTTCCTATCCGCCAGAGAGAAGAAAAGCCTACGCACCTAACCCCAACCCGATCCCTGCCGCATAGCCTCACGACTAGTTATTCATATTGAAATAGCTAGCTCGATGATGGCCCAACAATCACGACCAGGCTCGCCTGTCCAAACCCATCACTACCCCGCGCTACTCCCCCCGTGGCAGAAATTCTGCAGATCCCCCCGTGCCAACGACGCCAATAAGGCGAAAAAACGCAAAACCGAACCAGCAGACACAAACTCGAACGAACATCCACCAACGCAAATAAACACCCACAACAGGTTCGCAATTTTGGAATCCACCAACGATGCCATGGAAACCGCAGGCTCACCACTTAACCACCACGCACAGAGACGCCCCCCTCCCCCACCAATATTTATTAACGATGTCATCGACATCCAGACAATGACCAAGTCCTTAGAGAGAGATATCTCCAAGGAGGACTATAACCTGAAGATAACCAACAATCAGGTAAAAATCCTGCCTACGAATCCAGAAGCTTACAGGAAGCTCACCAAGACACTCAGGGCCCTGAACGCCAACTTCCACACCTACCAACTCAAAGAAGAAAGACCTTTTCGGGTGGTGCTACGAAACATCCACCACTCCGCAGACATCGATGAACTAAAAATAGAACTATCGAAACTCGGCCACGAAGTCACCAATGTCAGCAACATAAGGCATAGAGTCACAAAAGACCCGCTATCCCTATTTTTCATTGATTTAAAACAGAAACCAAACAACAAGGAAATCTACAATATCAGTCGCATAATGAACGCCATCGTTAAATTCGAACCACCGCAAACCAAAAAGGAGATAGTCCAATGCAAAAGGTGCCAAAGATATGGGCACACACAGAAATACTGCAACCACACCTTCCGCTGCGTCAAATGTGCAGGTACACACCCCACCGACCAGTGCAAGAAATCACCGGAAACCCCAGCGAAGTGCATCCACTGTCAAGGTGATCATCCTGCCAACTACAAAGGCTGCTCAGCCTACAAAACCCTGTACTCAAGCAAATACCCCAAACTCAGAACAAAAGAGGAAAATTACCAAACACCCAGCTCGCCGAAATCCACCGTTATCCCAATCCCCCCAACCAATCAAACACCCAGCCCTATCAAACTCACCACTCCCTCAAACTCCTATGCCCAAGCGGTACAAGGCACTCAAAATACACCAAATAGCCACAGGGATCCTCCCCAAAATAGTGCCCCCACCTCACCTAACACAAACAACGTCTCTAGACTTGAAAAGCTAATAGAGAAACAATCAGAGCAAATAAACAATTTGCTATCGCTATTAACAATCATAATGGAAAAATTAATACGCCCAGACACAAAATAAAACCAAGACGCATAGCTCTGTGGAACGCCAATGGCCTAGCGCAACGCAAACTTGAGCTAGAACTCTTCCTAAAACACCAGCTAATCGACATAATGCTCATATCTGAAACCCACTTCACCGACAAAAACTACCTGAACATAAACGGATACAAGTTCTACCATACCCAACACCCCAGCGGAAAGGCCCACGGCGGCACCGGAATCATAATCAGAGCAAACATCAAGCACTACGAACTTCCACCATTCCAGAAAGACTACCTCCAAGCAACAAACGTAGCAATAGAAGACTATCATGGTACAATCACCACCTCAGCTGTATACTGCCCTCCCAGACACTCCATCGCCAAAGAATACTTCGACCACTTCCTGGACACCCTGGGCAACAGATATATAGCCGGAGGAGACTATAACGCTAAACACACCCAATGGGGTAGCAGACTGGTTACAGTAAGAGGCAAAAACCTCCTCAACAGCATAATAACCAACAACCTCAACTACCTTACCACATACGAACCCACACACTGGCCCACCGACACAAACAAAATACCCGATCTCCTTGATTTCTTCATAACCAAAAATATCTCGCCAAGACACGTCCAAATCAATTCCTCGGCCGATCTCTCCTCTGATCATTCCCCCGTGATAGTAACAGTCAGTTCAACCATCATCGAGAATACACCTAATGGCTCCATTCATAACCAACACACCAACTGGCAGCTCTTTAGAGAAGTCTTTACCCGCACAACTTCAGCCTCAACCTCACTAAAAACCAATGACGAAATCGAAGCAGCCACGGAATACCTAAATGCGAGCATAATAAACGCTATCCGCGTCTCCACACCGGCAAAAACGTCCATCAGCAATCACGAATACCCCCAGTACATATTAAAAAAAATAGCAGAAAAACGTAGACTAAGAAGGATATGGCAGACCCATAGAACACCGGAGGACAAACGCAAACTAAACAACGCAACTAGAAAACTATCCAAAACCATAAAGAACTACAATAACGACCGTTTTCACAAATATCTCGCCAGCCTGTCCCCCACAGCCGACTCAAACTACTCACTATGGAAAGCCTCCAGGAAACTCACGCGCCCCCCACAAATAATACCTCCAATCCGCCGCCCGCAGGGTGGATGGGCGCGTAGCCCTATAGAAAAAGCCAACATATTTGCTGAACACCTGACTGAAGTATTCCAACCCCATTCCTCCATAGCCGCAGCGGACGTCACCGAATACCTGCACACTCCCTTCCAAATGTCCCCTCCTATTCAACCCTTCACTTCTGCAGAGATCATAGAAGCAATCAGTTGCCTAAACCCCAAGAAAGCAGCAGGTCACTACCTAATAGGAAATAAAGCAATCAAGGAACTTCCCATAAAAGGGATTGCACTCATCGCATCAATCTTCAACGCCATCCTCCGCCTAGAACACTTTCCTAAGGCGTGGAAAATCTCACTAATCACCCTCATCCCCAAACCCGGTAAACCAATATATGAAGCCAGCTCCTATCGCCCAATCAGTCTTTTACCTACCCTGTCTAAACTATTCGAGAGGATGCTCACGAATCGTCTCCTTCCACTCCTAGAAGAATTGAAAACACTCCCAGATCACCAATTCGGCTTCCGAAAACAACACTCAACAGTAGAGCAAATCCACCGCGTAACCCACATGATCAGCCAAACCCTTGAAAAGAAAAAATACTGCTCAGCCGTATTCCTAGACATCCAACAGGCATTCGATAAAGTATGGCATGAAGGGCTACTCTACAAGCTTAAAAAAATCCTACCCCACCCATACTACTCCATCTTAAAATCCTACCTTACCAACAGACAATTCATAGTTAAATGTCTAGGCGCCACTTCCGCAACATTCCCAATAGAATCCGGCATACCGCAAGGTAGTGTCCTCGGACCCCTACTATTCTCCATCTACACTGCCGACTTACCCATATCAAACGAGGTAACAATAGCAACATTTGCCGACGACACAGCACTATTAGCTACCCACGCAGACCCGGCAATTGCCTCATCCACTCTCCAGCGAAGTCTCGACTCCATGGAAAAGTGGTTCCAAAAATGGGGTTTTAAAATAAACGAAAAAAAAATCCTCCCATGTAACCTTCACGCTCCGAAAACAAACCTGCCCCCAGGTCACCATTAACAACACAATAATCCCAAGCAACGACTCCGTAAGATACCTGGGCATGACCCTGGACAGGAGGCTAACTTGGAAAAAACATATCTCGGAAAAAACAAAGCAACTAAAGGAAAAACTAAGAAAATTCTATTGGCTCACGGGCCGACGCTCCAAACTAAACATACAGAACAAAATAACCCTCTACAAAGCCGTAATAAAACCTGTCTGGACCTACGGAATCCAACTATGGGGAACAGCAAGTAACTCCAACATTGAAATACTCCAACGCTTCCAATCGAAAACGCTAAGATCCCTATTAAATGCACCCTGGTATGTTACCAACGAAACAATCCACCGAGACCTCAAGATACCTACAGTCAAAGATGAAATACACAAGTCCAGAAGCAGATATAGCACAAGAGTCAACAACCACCACAACCCACTAGTCACCCAGCTACTGGACACGACGGACCAGATCCGCAGACTAAAAAGAAAATACCCACTAGATTAAACCCTTAGTCCTACTAGAATCAACAATATAAAGCTAGTATAATCCATGTCATTGTATCACGCCAAATTAAGTTACTGAAAATTCTCAACGAGAATTGATTGTAAATATTCTAATAAATAAAAAAAAAAAAAAAAAAAAAAAGAAATTCTGGTAACGATAGCTTCTTGTTTCCCGTCATTAAAAGAGAGATAACAATGGAACAATATAATTAACGGAGCACTGTATCAGCTATTACATTATTGTTATTTTTTTTGGGGGGGCGGCATTGATTGTTTGTCTTTTCAACGACACACTCTACCAACTCTTCGCTAACGACTTCGCTTACGACTGAAAGTAATTTATAATTTTCCATGAATAACTTATGTCTGCTTGAGTACCCGAATTTCGTAGGGTAAAATCATGAATTTTGGGGTCAAATTTTTCTGTCGTCATATGACATTTGGTAAAATTGTCCTTCGCGCGTTATTATTCTCTATTTCAGAATCATCAGAATCTGTGGTACTTAGTACATTCAATCTCTTTCACTGCAGTTATCCGAAACAGTTTCTGATTCATCTAATACGTTCAACACTTGTAGTTTTTGTCAGATGTTTAGAAACTACTTCGAAAAGAGCAGAATCTGAAAAGTTTATTAAATGAAACGTAAATTATAATACTTTTAAGAAATAGGAATACAAATAAGTATACAAATATACGGTATACAAATTGTTCGGACCTTTTTTGTCTAAAGTATGTAATACTTTCCTGAACTAACTATTGTTCTGTGATAGTCGAAACAAATTAAAAAATCAAACAATGTATAAATGCGAATCCAGTCCTGTAAAGTATTTGGCGCGGAACTTACAAGAGGCGCTGCTAGGCATAAATTAGTTTACGACACCGCCGGTTATAGACGGTCTTAGCCTCTAGGAGTCACTTCGTGGCCGCCGAGTATAACTAGCGTTATTAGCGAAACGGTTAATTAAAGAACAAAGCCGAAAACACAATTTTTTTGCTCTTGATTTTTTCATCTCATTCTAGCTGCAAGAATCGCCTCGTAAGTATTTTTACATTAGCTGAACACCCTGTATATGCTATATAGAAAGGATCGACGGCCAACAAATCCTGGCACGTACGCTATCACGGACGCACAATTATACGTATAATGCGATGTAGTGGTATCGATAATTTTTTCCAAATATCTCAGACACTATAACCGCCCGACAGTTACATAGATAGGAAAGAGTTATTTAGAATCATACTGGCGGTAACGTGTTCGAAAGTCATCGAAATCGGAGAGGATGTAGCTGTTCTACAGATCCACGTTATTCATATCAGACAGTTCCACCTGTGCAGGCGACCTAAACGGACGTGCGAAACAGTGCTTCAGTGAAAGTGCGGCAAGAGGGAAGAGAAAGCGGAAAAGTAAACGCCCATCGCCAAAAGGTGGAAACATGTAGATTCCACCAATAAAAATAACTAACAAAGGAGTAACATACATTATAAATAGAGCTACAGGCTCTACAGAGGCAGAAAAAAAGACGTTAACATGGAAATATCACAAGCCAATGACGGGAACAATGAACCAACACACCACGAAGAAAGCTGGACGGTGGCAACTTCCAGCAAAAAACGCAAAGTAACCCTGTTCGCAAGCGGGAGGAAAACCGAAACACTAGAAAAAAAAAAACAATGGCTGCAGGATATCAAACTGCATAATTCATTTAGCGCACTGCCAGAAGAGGCAGCAAAGGACTCAACGGAAAGTCCGACAACTCGCATCGCTAAACCACCACCAATATACATAGATGCGAGAATAATTATTGAGATATGTATAATTTTTGTGCTGGACTAGGTCGAATGCGTAGTGGAGATGTTTGTATGTGGATCTCAGTGTGTGGAGATATGTGTGTGCGCGGCGACTGAGAAACGGACGAATGTAAACAGTCTACAAAAGGTCGGGTATGGAAAAAAGTGCTGAGACGCGTGCAAGTGTGTATCGATGAATATTCTAGAAAACGTTTATAAAATAAATATGTGTCTACGTTAATAGTAATGCCCAGTGTAAATTTAATGTTTCCATAACAATATTTCGGCCATCAAGATCCACAATTCTCAACAATTATTATTTATTGTTATTAATTATCATTAATTGTTGTTTACCTCTGTATTTTAATTAAGTATTGTTACAATAAACTCGATTTTCAGACTGAAGAATCGATGTCTAGACGGTCGTCCTCTCCAGGTATAAGTGAATAGTGAAAAAGTGCTTCAAAGTAATAGTGCTGCAAAGTGATAGTGAGGAGGAAATAAAATAGCAATGCAGATACCAACTATAAACATAGCAACAAAAGGTGAAACATATTATATAAAAACCAAACAAATTAACATTGAGACAGAAGAAACAAAAGAGCATCGGGGACAGGAAGATAGCAATTCAGAACATGAAAGATACTACCAGGACGAAAGCTGGAAGCCAGCGAAGGCTAGCAAAAAACGCAAAACAACCACAGACATAAGTGCCATAGAAAACCCAGTTACAGAAAAGCAGCGATGGCTGCAAGAATTACCATTAAGTAACTCCTTCAACTCACTAACGGAAAAAATAGACGCTGACCCCGTAAATGAAACCACTATCCAAACAAATCATATTACAAAACCACCACCAATCTTTGTTGATGCCCAAATAATAGACCCGCTCATCGATCTACTAAATAATCTAGATGAGTAAAACAACTACACATAAAGCAAACAAAATTGGAACAAATAAAAATACAAACAAACACGCCAGAAACATTTAGGAAAGTTATAAAGGCATTAAAAGAAAAAAATGCTATCTACCACACGTATCAGCTTAAAACTGAAAGGAGCTATAAAATTGTCATAAGAGGATTGCATCCTAAAACCAACATACATAAACTAAGCGATGAGTTAGCTAAAATTGGTCATCAAACAAGAACAATAAACAATATAACAAGATTCGACACAAAGCAACCACTACCACTATTCTTAATAGAACTTGAACCCAGAAACAATAACAAGGAAATATATGATATCAAACAAATACTAAACACAATAGTAACAGTCGAACCACCACGACACAAAAAAGATATACCTCAATGCATGCGGTGTCAACAATACGGACACACTAAAAACTATTGCAACAGAAGCCCAGCTTGCGTCAAGTGCGCAAAAAATCACTTAACTGTACACTGCCCATATTCAGGAAAAATACAAAAAGTTAAATGCTTCAACTGTAACGGAAACCACCCAGCCAGCTATAAAGGATGTGAAGTAAGAAAACAACTACAACGTAAACTGTTCCCGCCCCTACGAAGCAGGACAAGCACTAACACACAAGCCCATCAGGACAGCACAAAACCTGAAATATTACCAAATACAGAGCAAGCAATAAACACCAAACCTATCAGCACCAACACCATTGGTGGTCTAAGCTATGCTCAAGTAACCAGCCAACCAACACACACACACAACCAATACCACAGCAATAGTAACAATGACACTGCAGAAATCAAAGAACTGCTCAAACAATCTATAAAGAACACCGAAATGCTAACCAAAATGATAAGCGAACAAAGCGCAGTACTCAAACAACAAACCCAACAAATCACAGTCATGCTACAACTAATTACAAACGTGCTAAGCAAAAAATAAAAACGGACACTCTAAAAATAGCAGCCTGGAACTCAAACGGCCTACAACAACGGGCCCTCGAAACTAAAACATTCATATAGAATAATAATATAGACATACTACTTGTCTCAGAAACACACTTCACTACAAAAAGCTATTTGAAAATACCATACTACACCATATATGATACCAAACACCCCTCAGGAAAAGCTCACGGAGGGACAGCAGTGATAGTCAGAAACGATATCAAACATTATCTACACAGCCAAGTTAACAAAGAATATTTACAAGCAACCACTGTTACAGTTCAAACTAGCAGCAACTACTTCCAGTTGTCAGCAGTATATGTGCCTCCGCGACACAAAATAACAACACAAATGTGGGAAGAATACTTCCAGGACCTAGGGGACAAGTACATCGCAGCGGGAGACTACAACTCAAAGCACACGCTTTGGGGGTCAAGAAACATTACACCTCGAGGTAGAACACTGGAAAAATACATAAGAAATAATAACCTCAATATATTATCCACAGGAACACCGACACATTGGCCGACTGACCTGAACAAAAAACCAGATCTTCTGGACTTTGCAGTTACAAGGGGACTAAACACAAATAAACTAAAAATAACACCCAACCTCGAGCTCAGCTCCGATCATACACCCATAATAATTGAATACAGAAACAAACCAATTCACTATAGCAAACCAGAAACACTATGCAATAAAACCACCAAATGGCAAACTTTCAAAGAAATAATAGAAAGCAAAATAAACTGCAATATCCCGTTAAAAACTCCTGAACACATAGAACAGGCAGTAGCAACATTGACAGCAACTATTCAGGAAGCAGCAAGGACAACCACTACTCCCGAACCAACCAGCAGACAAACAATAACAATCCCGCAAGAAATACTCGACAAAATCAAAGAAAAAAGAAAAGCAAAAGCAAAATGGCAAAAATACAGAACCCGAGAAAACAAAAAACACTTAAACAAACTTGCAAAGGAAATAAAAAACAAAATAAAGGAGCACAACGATAACGAATTCGCAAAGTTCATAGGGACACTCCCCACACACGAGAACACCAACTATTCACTATGGAAAGCCACGAAAAAAATAAGGAAGCCAATAATACCCGTCCCGGCAATCAGAAAAGCAGATAACACATGGGCAAGAAGCAACGAAGAACAAGCTGAAGAATTCTCCAACCACCTCTGCAACATATTCACACCACACATTATCAACAACAGCAACCTCAAAAGTCATACGGAGGAGGATCCACAAACCACTACTACCACAGCCGACAAGGAATACACCATACCTAAAACATCGGCACAAGAAATTAGAAACATAATTTTTTTTTTTTTTTTATTTATTAGAATATTTACAATCAATTCTCGTTGAAAATTTTCAGTAACTTAATTTGGCGTGATACAATGACATGGATTATAATAGCTTTATATTGTTGATTCTAGTAGGACTAAGGGTTTAATCTAGTGGGTATTTTCTTTTTAGTCTGCGGATCTGTTCCGTCGTGTCCAGTAGTTGGGTGACTAGTGGGTTGTGGTGGTTGTTGACTCTTGTGCTATATCTGCTTCTGGACTTGTGTATTTCATCTTTGACTGTAGGTATCTTGAGGTCTCGGTGGATTGTTTCGTTGGTAACATACCAGGGTGCATTTAATAGGGATCTTAGCGTTTTCGATTGGAAGCGTTGGAGTATTTCAATGTTGGAGTTACTTGCTGTTCCCCATAGTTGGATTCCGTAGGTCCAGACAGGTTTTATTACGGCTTTGTAGAGGGTTATTTTGTTCTGTATGTTTAGTTTGGAGCGTCGGCCCGTGAGCCAATAGAATTTTCTTAGTTTTTCCTTTAGTTGCTTTGTTTTTTCCGAGATATGTTTTTTCCAAGTTAGCCTCCTGTCCAGGGTCATGCCCAGGTATCTTACGGAGTCGTTGCTTGGGATTATTGTGTTGTTAATGGTGACCTGGGGGCAGGTTTGTTTTCGGAGCGTGAAGGTTACATGGGAGGATTTTTTTTCGTTTATTTTAAAACCCCATTTTTGGAACCACTTTTCCATGGAGTCGAGACTTCGCTGGAGAGTGGATGAGGCAATTGCCGGGTCTGCGTGGGTAGCTAATAGTGCTGTGTCGTCGGCAAATGTTGCTATTGTTACCTCGTTTGATATGGGTAAGTCGGCAGTGTAGATGGAGAATAGTAGGGATCCGAGGACACTACCTTGCGGTATGCCGGATTCTATTGGGAATGTTGCGGAAGTGGCGCCTAGACATTTAACTATGAATTGTCTGTTGGTAAGATAGGATTTTAAGATGGAGTAGTATGGGTGGGGTAGGATTTTTTTAAGCTTGTAGAGTAGCCCTTCATGCCATACTTTATCGAATGCCTGTTGGATGTCTAGGAATACGGCTGAGCAGTATTTTTTCTTTTCAAGGGTTTGGCTGATCATGTGGGTTATGCGGTGGATTTGCTCTACTGTTGAGTGTTGTTTTCGGAAGCCGAATTGGTGATCTGGGAGAGTTTTCAATTCTTCTAGGAGTGGAAGGAGACGATTCGTGAGCATCCTCTCGAATAGTTTAGACAGGGTAGGTAAAAGACTGATTGGGCGATAGGAGCTGGCTTCATATATTGGTTTACCGGGTTTGGGGATGAGGGTGATTAGTGAGATTTTCCACGCCTTAGGAAAGTGTTCTAGGCGGAGGATGGCGTTGAAGATTGATGCGATGAGTGCGATCCCTTTTATGGGGAGTTCCTTGATTGCTTTATTTCCTATTAGGTCGTGACCTGCTGCTTTCTTGGGGTTTAGGCGACTGATTGCTTCTATGATCTCTGCAGAAGTGAAGGGTTCAATAGGAGGGGACATTTGGAAGGGAGTGTGCAGGTATTCGGTGACGTCCGCTGCAGCTATGGAGGAATGGGGTTGGAATACTTCAGTCAGGTGTTCAGCAAATATGTTGGCTTTATTCTATAGGGCTACGCGCCCATCCACCCTGTGGGCGGCGGATTGGAGGTATTATTTGTGGGGGGCGCGTGAGTTTCCTGGAGGCTTTCCATAGTGAGTAGTTTGAGTCGGCTGTGGGGGACAGGCTGGCGAGATATTTGTGAAAACGGTCGTTATTGTAGTTCTTTATGGTTTTGGATAGTTTTCTAGTTGCGTTGTTTAGTTTGCGTTTGTCCTCCGGTGTTCTATGGGTCTGCCATATCCTTCTTAGTCTACGTTTTTCTGCTATTTTTTTTAATATGTACTGGGGGTATTCGTGATTGCTGATGGACGTTTTTGCCGGTGTGGAGACGCGGATAGCGTTTATTATGCTCGCATTTAGGTATTCCGTGGCTGCTTCGATTTCGTCATTGGTTTTTAGTGAGGTTGAGGCTGAAGTTGTGCGGGTAAAGACTTCTCTAAAGAGCTGCCAGTTGGTGTGTTGGTTATGAATGGAGCCATTAGGTGTATTCTCGATGATGGTTGAACTGACTGTTACTATCACGGGGGAATGATCAGAGGAGAGATCGGCCGAGGAATTGATTTGGACGTGTCTTGGCGAGATATTTTTGGTTATGAAGAAATCAAGGAGATCGGGTATTTTGTTTGTGTCGGTGGGCCAGTGTGTGGGTTCGTATGTGGTAAGGTAGTTGAGGTTGTTGGTTATTATGCTGTTGAGGAGGTTTTTGCCTCTTACTGTAACCAGTCTGCTACCCCATTGGGTGTGTTTAGCATTGTAGTCTCCTCCGGCTATGAATCTATTGCCCAGGGTGTCCAGGAAGTAGTCGAAGTCTTCTTTGGCGATGGAATGTCTGGGAGGGCAGTATACAGCTGAAGTGGTGATTGTACCATGACAGTCTTCTATTGCTACGTTTGTTGCTTGGAGGTAGTCTTTCTGGAATGGTGGAAGTTCGTAGTGCTTAATGTTTGATTTGATTATGATTCCGGTGCCGCCGTGGGCCTTTCCGCTGGGGTGTTGGGTATGGTAGAACTTGTATCCGTTTATGTTCAGGTAGTTTTTGTCGGTGAAGTGGGTTTCAGATATGAGCATTATGTCGATTAGCTGGTGTTTTAGGAAGAGTTCTAGCTCAAGTTTGCGTTGCGCTAGACCATTGGCGTTCCACAGAGCTATGCGTCTTGGTTTTATTTTGTGTCTGGGCGTATTAATTTTTCCATTATGATTGTTAATAGCGATAGCAAATTGTTTATTTGCTCTGATTGTTTCTCTATTAGCTTTTCAAGTCTAGAGACGTTGTCTGTGTTAGGTGAGGTGGGGGCACTATTTTGGGGAGGATCCCTGTGGCTATTTGGTGTATTTTGAGTGCCTTGTACCGCTTGGGCATAGGAGTTTGAGGGAGTGGTGAGTTTGATAGGGCTGGGTGTTTGATTGGTTGGGGGGATTGGGATAACGGTGGATTTCGGCGAGCTGGGTGTTTGGTAATTTTCCTCTTTTGTTCTAAGTTTGGGGTATTTGCTTGAGTACAGAGTTTTGTAGGCTGAGCAGCCTTTGTAGTTGGCAGGATGATCACCTTGACAGTGGATGCACTTCGCTGGGGTTTCCGGTGATTTCCTGCACTGGTCGGTGGGGTGTGTACCTGCACATTTGACGCAGCGGAAGGTGTGGTTGCAGTATTTCTGTGTGTGCCCATATCTTTGGCACCTTTTGCATTGGACTATCTCCTTTTTGGTTTGCGGTGGTTCGAATTTAACGATAGCGGGTCTTTTGTGACTCTATGCCTTATGTTGCTGACATTGGTGACTTCGTGGCCGAGTTTCGATAGTTCTATTTTTAGTTCGTCGATGTCTGCGGAGTGGTGGATGTTTCGTAGCACCACCCGAAAAGGTCTTTCTTCTTTGAGTTGGTAGGTGTGGAAGTTGGCGTTCAGGGCCCTGAGTGTCTTGGTGAGCTTCCTGTAAGCTTCTGGATTCGTAGGCAGGATTTTTACCTGATTGTTGGTTATCTTCAGGTTATAGTCCTCCTTGGAGATATCTCTCTCTAAGGACTTGGTCATTGTCTGGATGTCGATGACATCGTTAATAAATATTGGTGGGGGAGGGGGGCGTCTCTGTGCGTGGTGGTTAAGTGGTGAGCCTGCGGTTTCCATGGCATCGTTGGTGGATTCCAAAATTGCGAACCTGTTGTGGGTGTTTATTTGCGTTGGTGGATGTTCGTTCGAGTTTGTGTCTGCTGGTTCGGTTTTGCGTTTTTTCGCCTTATTGGCGTCGTTGGCACGGGGGGATCTGCAGAATTTCTGCCACGGGGGGAGTAGCGCGGGGTAGTGATGGGTTTGGACAGGCGAGCCTGGTCGTGATTGTTGGGCCATCATCGAGCTAGCTATTTCAATATGAATAACTAGTCGTGAGGCTATGCGGCAGGGATCGGGTTGGGGTTAGGTGCGTAGGCTTTTCTTCTCTCTGGCGGATAGGAAACACTTGGGAAGATAGGAGCACGTTGTGTTCACTTTCGACGGTTGGGCGACACGTGTTGTTTTCGAACTTCACTGGGCACTAGAGGCACGTCTGCACGCTTCGGCACTCGACAGCGAACTACGCGACTGATCTGAGAGATGTTGACTGATGAGAATTTGTATTTTCAGTGGGAAACATAATTGATAAAACAAAAAACAACAAGGCGCCAAGAATCGACCTAATCAATGGTAAAATCTTGAAAAACCTTCTGCCAAAAGCAATAAGACTAATGACAATAATATTCAATGCAATTCTAAGAATTCAATACTTCCCCAAACCATGGAAATTAGAACAGATCAAAATGTTACATAAACCAGGCAAAGACCCGCACCAAACTGCATCTTACAGACCAATATCACTGCTTCCAGTATTTTCCAAAATACTGGAAAAGATAATATACGACCGCATGAAACCAATAATAGAGACAAAAAAAACTAATACCGGATCACCAATTTGGTTTCAGAAACAAACACTCCACGATAGAGCAAATGCACAGGCTTATAAACGAAATAATAGTAGCACTAGAAAACAAGGAATACTGCACAGCCCTCTTTATAGACATAAAGAAAGCATTCCATAAAATTAACCATGAAAGTCTACTACAAACAATTAGGAAACAATTCACGGAGCAAATACACCACTTAATAAAATCTTACCTAAGCAGCAGAACCTTCGTAATAAAAATCAAGGACACACATTCTCAAGTTAAAGACATTAAGGCCGGGGTACCACAAGGAAGCGTCCTAGGCCCAATACTATACACATTATATACGGCGAACATACCAACAACTACCAACAGCACAGTATTGACATTCGCGGACGACACAGCTATACTAGTCAGGCATACTAACCCAGAAACGGCAGTCAAAATACTACAAGAACATATCGTAAAAATAGAAAATTGGCTACAAGAAAACAAATAAAAGCAAACCCCAATAAATGCAACCATATTACATTCACGCTACGGAAAAAGATCCCACCAAACATCCTATTGAACGGCACGCATATAACACAAACAAAGCATGTCAAATACCTAGGATTCCACTTAGATCAAAAACTCACCTGGAAACTATACATCAAATCAATAGTAGAAAAAATACAGAAAACAAGGAGACAAATGCACTGGCTAACAAGCCGAAAATCCAAACTAAGCACAGAAAATAAATTAAAAATATATAAAACGATCATAAAACCAATCTGGACGTACGGAATACCACTTGGGGGGCGGCAACAATGAGCAATATAAACAAAATAGAGGTAATACAGGCTAAAATCCTCAGAACAATAGTAAACGGACCTTGGTACGTCAGAAACGAAGATATACGAAGGGACCTGGGAATGCCAACGGTCAAGGAAGAAATTAGCAGATACTCCGAGAAATACAAATCAAGAATAGCAACACACATAAACCGGCTAGCTGCGGAAACATACAAAACCATAAATATGGACAGAAGACTAAAAAGGAAGCACCCAGCAGACCTTATAAAGGACATAACCTAAGAAACACGAGTATGGTACCCCGCTGGGGGTAGCCACCAACATGCTAATTTAATCGTTAAAAAATTCCACCAAATGTCCAAATTGGACAAATTGTGAATTTTAATAAATAAATAAAAGAAATATTCACATAACAACCACGTACGCATTACGAACTTATGAGCTGTTAATAAACGTGGCAATTCTTGTATGAACCACATATAATCAATATAATTGATCACTGTACATTGCGATATTCACATACTTACACAAGAGATGAAATACTATATGATATTGTAGTATCGTGGACAAAAGGAATAAGATATCGGCCGAACCGTATACAATGTTGCGAGAACCGCGGTGTCGTTGGGTACAACAATGTATCGTCGATCTTTTCAACTGAACAGTTTCGTCGAAAAGGCCTACGTGACCCTGGCCACGAACGTTTTCGGGACACGTGCGCTATAGGGCGGGGAAAAAACAAAAGAGACGCTAAAGACAATGTTAGTTAAGACGCAGGCGAGAACGAATGCAAAAGGCGTGCAGTATGGGTTGAGAATCGAGAGCGTGCGAGTGCGGATGCCGAAGACGAGAGTTATAGAGAGTGATTTGAGCGGAATAAGACTTTTGTGTTTTAGTTCAAGTTGAACATTTATCGTTCTCTGTCCAATTAATCCTTGTTATTTTTATTTATCTTAATAAATAGTATTAGGAGAATTTTACAAACCTAAATTATCCTAATCCCATCCTTTTCCGATACTACAATATTTAAATTTAACTTAAATAAAAAACTACCTACTATTTATTATGTGAAATAATATTTTATCCAGCCTGAATGTCACGTCTAGCCTCTATTTCGTTGATTGTATCATATATTTTAACGCCGACTGGTTAAACATCTACAAGGTTCATGAGCAAACAACTTGAGAACCAAAGTGAGCCTTTACAGTAAATGAAGGATTCTTAAAACGGTTTTACTTAGAACTATCTTATTTTAAAATATATTTATTTTCTATCATCATTATTTATTGTTCAGTAGACTTTTTAATGATAAATTATTATTGTCAACGAACAATCTCGGAACTTTTGTTTGGTGAAGGATGATAGAGGATTTTGTCATTATAATGTTGTCCTTATAATGGAAAAATGTTCATATTCAGTGAGCAGATGAATTGCTTACAGCTCTGAAATCATGTGCGTATAAATGCCTGCATTCTTATTAAAATTTCATAGAAAAAACAAGCAATGTCACAAATGGATTTATTTAGAAAGGAGACGAATGAAGAGACAAAATGAAAAGGATGATGAATCCCTTCTTCATAAAATTGTATTTATATTCCTCTGGTTTAAACAGAAGAAATAACGTTCAAATAGTTAGTACACGATACAGTATATTATCAGTAGTAAGATCATTATACTGGACATTTTGGTGATCTGATGTATCCAGTACAACCTGAAATTACCGAAAATATATGTATTTATATTAGTTCATATTTTTTTATAGTAAGGTACTTTTATACGCACCTTGATAATCGTTGTCGGGCTGTTGGCTGAAACTCTTGTTTTAGAATAAATTTCCTGATACCCATCAGGTAAATTGCAATATACTTCTCCCAATTCATATCTCCTAAATCTAGTTTGACCATATCGCTGTCGTTCAACATTTTCACTTTTCTCGTCATGTCGGAACAGTTATCTCTTTGGAAAGTCCATTCTTGTGTAGTGAAAAATGCAAATGATGCGAGCAGTTTATTGCTATTTCTGAGAAGTTTCATCATTCTGAAATATCATTTTTAATTATTAGTATAGATGAAAACAATGATCATCCCAGAAAGATTGTTCTCGTTGTTCGAGGATCGATAGAATACTTACATTGGTTTATTACCTCGGAGTCTTAAAAATATATCTATAACGAAGGCAGGAAAAACACCCGGAATTACACTCAGAACGTTGTAAATATATCTATTAGCTATCATTGGACAACCCGGGTACCATAATGTATCGTTCAGTGGTGTTTCTATACTACATTTCACCAGGGTATCTCTCATCTGACCCCATCTTGCGAATTGAAACAATTACATTTGTACCATTAATCAAATTACCCTTAAAGTACAGTTTATTACTATCCGAGTATCTCAGGAAATATTATGTAATTAAATAAGTATTACATTACATCACTAATTTCCTAAATTAACGTATTAACGAGATGAAAGTGGACTTTTGTATTCTACGTTTGTGTGCGCTTCCATTGTCCACATTACTTAAAAAAACTTAAATTTTTGGAATGCTCTAATAATCTAATTACATTAGGTGAAAAATATTCTTAATAAATATTACTTAAAGGGGCATGCGTTACTCGTGCAGTTGTAAACTTTAACTTCATGATCACTATGTAACGTGACATGCCATGCAGTACATAATATCGTATCGACTACGAAATCGACAGGCACTAAATCCAATCTTGCATCTCTCCTGCCCCGTATTGCTGTTGCACATCCTCTGCCGATTAGCAGAAAGCTACCTGGTAACATTAAATTTGTTTATAAATTATTTGTGACTTTGGATTAGCAGAAATGTAACGCTAAATACATAGGAAGTGATTCTTGTAATAATGAGCGACAACAAATTTGAACAATAATAAGGATCATCTAGCGAAAAGACTTTCATTTAGCCGCTCACGAACAAAGCTATTAACTCCAATATTGTGAAATGTAAGGAGTATTGAATTACTATTGAAAAAGATCTATTAAAATACCTGTAAGTCCAGAAATATTCTCTATCCAACCAGGACATGGTTCTTCCAGAGAAGCACCAATTATGCTTGGCCGTACTATCGCAACTGACAGGTGTTTACTCTTGTTTGCTACAATCTGCTCTGCTAAATTCTTACTAAATGTATATGTGTTTGGATAAGTTTCTAAAATCTTTTTTTCTATTAGGTTTATCGAAGTTTCGTCGAATTTGTCACAAATATCGATCACCTCTGAAGGTTTCAGGTCCGTGCTGCAAAGTTAATAATAAGTGAACGTATTCTTCACGACATAATTATAAATGTAATATTCGTAAACCATGGAACAACGTTCGCGTATAATTTATTCTTACGTATAAACTTTTTCCTCAATCTCATGTAGATTCGCATTACTAAAGGCTGTGCTGACGTGGACGAAGCTAATCGGATGCTTTAGTTCGTTCCAAAGCTCGATGACACGAAGAGTACCCTTCGTATTCACATTAACAGCCACGTGTAACGGCTCGTTGAATCTCACAGTGGCAGCGACGTGAAACACTATGTTTACTTTCTCTAACAGCAAATTTCTATCTTTTCGCGAAAGACCTAAATCCGCCAGACGCACGTCACCTTTCACAGGATAAACTCTGCTAAAAAGTGAGGGGTTCTTTGCTTTAATGCCATCATAAATCTGAAAACGAAAATTCCAGAAATGAGATTTAATCAATTTGGCTCCAGACAGGCTTAAATATTGAAAGGAACAAGAATAATATGTACGAACGGGATCATCTGTGAGCTTCTTAAATCGTTGTTCTATCGTTTCGTTAGTTTTTGGACGGATTAGTATAAAAATAGCAGCGACGCGTGGACACACGCGCATCAGTTTTTCCAAAAGACATATTCCTACGAATCCGGTTGCCCCAGTTACAAGGATCCCACTACCGGCGTAGAATTCCTCGAGAGAATTTATCTTATTCAATCCTTCATCGGTTCCATTTTCATTCATTTCTTTATTAATTGTATCCATGTTTCAGACTTGTGATCTTGACACTCTCAATCCTAATATTTGCCATAGTTTAGCATTTCCAACAAATAGAAAGTGAATAAATGTGTTAAATAATGTAATAAACTGATCATAGTTGATAACTTCATTAATATTTCTTTTTAAAGAAGTCTACAGATAATATTCACAAAAAGAAACATAATTCAACAATTATGTTTTCGTTTTGCATGAATCAAATAATTGCGTTATGTGAACGATGCTTCTAGTGTAATGTATAAACACTTTTTATACACAGTGAAATCGTTCACCAAAAAGGGTTCTAAAAGAGGGTAAAATAACTGTGCAACGCATGAAATAGAATTTTTCATGTGGATATAAATTAATTTGTATTATTGCATATTACTCCATAAAACGATATCTTAATTGATACATAATTAATACTTAATCTTTATGTAGTTTCATTTGACGACTTCATTTTTTATTTTATGTGTATGCTTATGAGTGTTGTAATTTACTGTGATCAGTAATTTGAGTGGAAAAAGTGTGTAGATCATGCGGGTCAGTGTTCGCCCACATGTAATAGCACCATGAGAATACATAATTGTTAGGAACATGATACATTTACACTGTACAAGTGAATGTGTGTGTAAGCGTCAGATGTCCAGGCCTTAGTTGGGACAAAAGACAAGAGTCAGTCGTTAGAAGTAACTGGAAGAGTCGGTTGACAACAAGCGTGCGTGCGAGTAGGATTTCGTGGTCTTTAGAGTATAAGATATATGTATAACTGTTGTGTGCTAAATAAAGGGAATTATTTGTATTTCCGAATTCCTTCTATATCTTTACAGTAATGCGTATGTGAAATTTGTATAAATTTTATATGCGCTCTGCATTAATTATTATTTTATGAGGGCAAAAAGATAATAATTTCCGATATGCCGTAATAGATTTCAATGGGTAAACAGGTTTAATCTATAATCGATTATTTTTTTAGAAAGTGTTGCGCAAGTTGGTTTACGTCATCGAATGTCACAGTCTTCAGCTTTACGACTTGCACGAGAAAAGCTGTTGCACATCTATCGTTCGTGTAAAAAACAAATCGCAATTTTTTTGTTTTCTATTTCCATCTTATTTTAGCTTCAAAATTCTGGAACCGAACAGCCTGTAAATGTATCTAACCCCCTGTCCGGATTTATCCAAGCACCCATTATCCGATTATCCTAATACCGGAATAGTGTATTATCCGAACATAATATTTCCTTATAACGAATCCCTCTTTTGTTTGAAATATGTATTGTATACATATTTTATTAGCGTTCATGTATCCTTTCCTTTATTAGATTCAGATTATAAGACATTAGTATGAAACTAATGGCGATCCAGCTATCGAAACGAAACAAAGGAGAAACTCGAAAGTGATGTACATGCAGAAGAATTTGCAAATATACATAGTGTTAGGAAAGGCCGAATGATATACGCTGTATGTACTGATATAATGAACTGGCTTCACTGCGAAACAGCTAATGAAATGATAATGAAGAGATGCGTTTTGAAACGTAAGTATTTGAGAAATAGTCTCAATGACTGTGAGTACAAAAAGATTGAGGCTCGTCGCAGTTAATTATGTCGAAAGTATTATGTGACTTAGCAGCCAAGAAGACATGAAATCCATATATACTTAAAAGAATTGTCATTCAATTTTAATCTATGTTTCAATAAATGAAATTTCATATTAAAGTGATTGTACCATTATCAGAACTGTTCTGCCTCCCTGTTGAGTCGGATACAGGAGGCTCTACTGTATTTCAGATTACCCGGTTGAAATTTTACTGTCATTGCAAACTGATGAGCAAGATGTGATAATGTAAATGAGCACAGCGGCCAATGAAATCAACCAGAACATAAAATTTGTATATATTAGGTATCTCATATTATATTCGTATCTTTATTATAATATCATTTATTCTGTAATTTAATTGTGTACATATGTATGTATCTATTGATATGTACGTATCTGTTATTGTATACATATATATCTATACTGCTTTGTCAAATGTAAAATATAAAATAAATGTTTGGGAATTCAAAAACTTCATTTAAACTATTATAGTAATTAATGCCCCATGATATTTTTGGTATATATGATATTGATAATAATGAATGACACTAATTAAACACACAATTGAATACAGAATAACAAGCAATCGTCTGTTACCTGATACTATTTCCACTGCGCGTTGTTTACCGAAGATCGAACAAAAATGCGACTTCACGATAGTAGATAACGATACGTCTGTCACAGTACTGTAACGATATTCGATGTGATACTCCTTTAGGCACTCATGCTTTTAATAACATCACCCTACTACTGAAACTGGATAATGTTATTCATGTATGATTAGAATTATATATTTATCTTCAAAACCAAACAAGAAATAGGCTTGAATGATCTTTGATCGTGAAAGATTGACAGAAATTGTCTTTTTATCACCGACTGCTTCTACTGCTTGCGTTTTAATGACACTTGCATTACGTATAACTTCTGAGTGAGTTGCGTATAACTTCTTACTACTTCATCTTCTTAAAGATGAAGAGAGAAATGTTTGCACTACAAATTCAATTTCTGATAATTACGGATGATCTATTCCGGTGGAGTTAAAAGCACTAACACAGAGTCAGTGTAAAAGGTATTCATATAGTACATAACCTTAACAAAATTATGGTATGACATCATTTGTTATGCAATATTTAGCAAATGAAATGTAAATACATATACTTGCAAACCCTCCAAATAATTAGTAAAAATGTATTCGCTACCTGTTATGAAAATAATAATAAATATCTGGAAAATGGAAAAAATATATGTGCAATGAATCTTCCTAGAATTAACACTTCATTGGATAAAATGTAGATGGATTTCCATTGGGGTATTTGCGTGGAGCAGTAGTAGAGAAGACAGAGCCATGAGCGTAATCGAAATCTTTGGAAAAACTTGAGAATTAGAACAGGGAAGTTAATCAGATTGAAGGGCTAGTACCTGTGGAAAAAAGTGGGTGTAAGAAGTAACAAAATTCGGTCTGGAAAGACGTTATAGGCGAAAGAAAACCGCGTGTGAGGTTACGACGGTGAGGAAGCTATATTGAGACTCTTGTCAACAGCGCCGCTACACGAGTTACCCGGGGAACTACACGGACGCAGCCATATTGGCAAGCGCGCCGAAAGCGCGTGCCGTGGGCCATTTGAAAGTGGCAGTGTACTGGTGGCAGTGGCAAGTGCGGAAATAAGTGGCCATTTTGCGCACCCAATGGGGAAAAAGGACAAACAACTGCAGAAAATGATAAAGAGGTGGATGAAACCATGAGAGGGGGGTGAATAGTTGGCTGCTGAGCCGACACACGTCAGCACCAGAACGTGAAGGTGAGGAACCTACGGACGGAGGAAACAACGGAGGAAGAGAGACCGCCGCAGTCGAAGCGCCCCGTGCGAAGGAAAGGAAGGCCGGCGGATTTCCCGATCTCCCCACGGACCTGGCCGAAGAAATGAGAACATCTACTACGGACGACATAGGAGCCACACCGGACACAGTGCAAAGCAGAGCAGTCTACTAGTGGAATCCCGACATCGCAGAACTGAGGGCGAGATGCGTCTGGACCCGAGGACGGTATCTGAGGGCCCATCGCTGACGACGACGAGACGAGGGAGAAGTCTTCCTGTTCTACCAAGCGTACCACGTACTACGGCGCTCGTTACAGAAGGAGATCAAGATCACGAATGACCGTGCATGGTCGGAACTAGTCGAAGTAGTCGAGTCTGACCTATGGCGAAGGCCATACAAGACGGTTACGTAAAAACTTCGCGCTACGGGCCCTCTGGTAACGACGGAGATAGAACCTGCGCTGCTGCTGCAGATTATTAGGACGTTTTCACCCCTGCAAGAGGACAGTGCAGCAGATCAGTCGCAGGAAACAACATGGACTGTAAAATGGACAGATGACTGGGAAGTCACGGAGGAAGAGCCGTGAGAGGCGACCAGAAGAATGGCCTCCCACGACGTGGCGCCGGGCCCGAATGGAATCCTGGGCCGGATCTGGGGGGAAGTGATGGGGATCATGGCTCCCAAACTTCGGCGCCCCTACACGAGATGTCCGAGGGAGGGAGTCTACCCCCGGGCATGGTGGACGGCAAGGCTGGTCTTGCTTCGTAAGACCCTGACTACCCTGACTTACAGGGTAACACAGGTGATCACCGGGCACGGGTGCTTTGGCGAATACTTGCACCGAATCAGGAAGGAAGCGACCGCGCGTTGCCACCACTGCGATGCGAGCGTGGATTCGGCGCAGCACACGTTGGAGTTCTGTCCGGCGTGGGCGCGGCCGCACCGCGATCTCATCGCGGAAATCGGGTGGGACCTCTCGCCGCCGGCGATCCTCGCGGCACTGTTGGCGAGCGAGAGAGGGAGAAGGGCCGTGACCTCCTTCTGTGAGTAGGTTATGCTTCGAAAGGTTTCAGCGGAGAGAGCGAGGGTGCGGAGCTCCCACCCTGAGAGGATCGACCGGCGGGGGCGCGGCAGACGCCGCTGGCACCCCCCGGTAAGGGTCAAAGTTAGGTGCTGATAGATCAGCGCCTTGGGAACGCCAGGCAGTCCGGTAGGGGAACCAGACTGCCGGCGGCTCCGGAGACGATGCATTCTGTGCGCTGGAGGGGCCCGGTGTGTCGCTCGCACCGGTTCCCAGGGCTCTTCCGACCGCAGCTGGGTCGGTCATCGTGGAGGTTTTAGTCGGTTGGAGTCCGGCACTACCACGCCGCTCCCCCCCCCCCCCCCCCTCCATAAGTGACCTGGTGTCCGTACGGATTTCTTCCACGTAAAAAAAAAAAGTTGTTACTTCGTCAAATATTACGGAACACAGAAGGAGCTGCAATTCGTTTAACCATCACATCGAAATGACACAAATGACATTACAAAACAGCGACATAATCAAACGCATGACTTTAAAAAGACCAAACATTTCTGTTGTAACAAAAAAACGTCATTAACGAGACGATAATCTTGAAAACTATGAACATATTAAAGAATGAATTCTTTACGGTGTTAATTGACGAAAGCGTAAATGTATCAGAAATTAAAAATTTATGTATTTTCCTGAGATATGTACATACACGACAGGCAAATACAAAAATATTTATCAGATCTGTTGCGTATTAATGATAGTACATCACAAAATTTATACAAATAGTTTGTGGCGTTTATTAGATAAAAATAACCACCGTATAAAGAACGTAGTTGGAGTTCGCATGAATTACTGAAACATAATGCTGGAGGAACAGACCTCATGAATTTTTCGCTTATTGCGAGATAATACGAAAGTTGCTGTCTTCCCATGCATTTGCCGTTGCAAGCGTTTAGCTACATACCATGTATGCGAATCTTTGTTGATAAATATCGAGAAGCTTCTACATTTAATTTGTAGCTATTATTCGAGAAAAAATGATGCAAAAGGACAAAGTCCATTAGAAAAAACTGAGTACTTTGTGAAAGCAACGCGCAAGAAAGTGCTTCAACCGCTTGTAATAAGCTGGTTAGCACTATCAGAATTCGCCAAAAGAGTTTAGCAATAGTGGACAATGCCATCCAGCGTGTTTGCAGATGCAGCTACGAAAGAAATGTGTGATACTGCTAAAAAATATTTTATTCTGTTAATTGTAAAATTACCAAGCCTGTTAAGAATACTCCGAACGGTAAATTCGAGGTCTTAATTGTTTTCACTATCTCTCTAGCTAAGGTCGAGCGACGGTTATATGTATAGGAAAAAGTTGTTCAGAATGTTGCAACAATTTTAAATTTCACCAAAATAGGTTTATGAATAATTACAGAATATCATTGTATTGCGGAAAGCAGAAAACTTTTTCAATTACCTCATACTTTTTCATACCTCGTTCTTCATTTTATATTCCACTGTTTATCATATATGCCATCTCTGTTTGCATACTTCGACTAATTTCCGTATGTTAGTTAACTGTAAGTTATTGATATTTATGCCAACACAGTTACAAATAAAGAATAAATTATTCCGTTCTATACACATTTATGTTTTTATCTTTCTCATTAACACCTAAACATTAGCAAACAAATTAAACAAGTTAATATACATATTTATATCATTGACTTGCAGATACACATATCATGTAGTAACTGTTTCAACCGTTCGCGGAGAGACGCGATCGCGAGATAACGCGTCGACGAGAGTCGTAAATTCTCGTTACGATTAAACAATCGACGCCACGAACTGATTGATCCCCTATTTCTATTACGAGAATAGAGGTGGTTGGAATGAGTGCATACGGAAAACTGCACTGGATTTTGTGAATAAAAGTTTAATAAAAAATAACGAAACAACAATTACAATCAACGATCAACAATTCAGAACAAAAATGTAACAATCAAGGTTTGGTTAATGGTTTGCTTATAGCGAGACCTGTCGTACTTCGCAGCTTGAGAAAGACCAATTGATACGTTTGTTCGAAACCACGGAGTCTTTCTTTTGTCGCCCCTCGATATCCCTACCACACGTGTGTTTATTAGATGTACCGCGGCGGTCGCCGCGTATGCGTTCTTCTGAGAATTCGACGAAAGAAACATAGAGATATCGATGGTAGATTCGGCACGTCGGTATTGCGCTTTGACGGCATAGCTCTTTGTATCGCGAAGTATTGGAAAGTTCCGTGGTCGATGCCGCCACAAATTAAAGTTTACTTGAATGCTTCATTTGAAAGATGATCGGCAAACCGTAACATCCTCCCCCCGTTGAGAGGGTACCGATCAAAAATATCGAGATATGGTATTATTTGAGAGTCCGAGCTTATTTCGTCTCGATCGTTGGTTGTTCGGGTTTCTCGAGATCGGGTTGAATTGGCAATGGGACAAGCCTTTTGATCCAAAATCCAGCCCCGATCCAAAATGCTCGTTGCCGTCTGAACTGTAGCTGTCCGGATGACGCCATCGGCACCTGGATGGACCTTGATAACTCGACCCAGAGGCCATTGCATTGAGGGCACGTTGTCCTCTCTGAGGATGACGATTGTGCCTTCCTGAATGTTGTGTCCACCCTTGCTCCATTTGTTGCGGGTGATCAGCTCGTTCAGATACTCCTTATGCCAACGGTTCCAAAAATGTTGTTTCAGTTGCTGGATATGTTGCCACCTGGAGTGCCGGTTGGATGGAATGTCTCTGAAATTTCACTCACGCAAACTGATTAGTGAATCGCCAATGAGGAAATGCCCGGGAGCGAGGACTAAAAGATCGTTTGGGTCGGTGGATATTGGAGTTAATGGTCGCGAGTTGAGAATAGATTCTATTTCTATAATAAGTGTATTAAACTGTTCGAATGTGAACAATTCGTTACCGACGACGCGTTTAAGATGGCGTTTGAACGATTTCACCGCTGCTTCCCATAGTCCACTGAAATGCGGGGAATGAGGGGGGATAAAGCGCCATTCAATTTGCTTATTGGCTAAGAACGCGTTTACTTTTTCGTTGTGGTCGTCCGATTGTAAGAGATCAGGAGGCTCTCGTAACTCGTTGTTTACGCCGATGAAGTTGGTGCCATTATTAGAATGGATGGTGGAGCAAAACCCTCGTCGAGCGATAAATCTACGGAGAGCGGCGATGAAGGCTTCGCTCGTGAGATCGCCAACGAGTTCAATATATACCGCCTTAACTGCTAGGCATATAAAGATGGCCACGTAGACTTTGATCTGACGGCGGTTTCGTTCTCGTTTCTCTTTGATATAAAACGGTCCGCAATAATCGACGCCGACGTTTGTGAACGGGCGAGATTCCATTACTCGCGTCTCCGGTAAGTTACCCATCACGTAGTCTACCGGCGGTGGTTGAGCGCGGCAGCAACGGACGCAGCTTTTGATCGTGCGCCATACTTGACTTCGGCCGTCGACGGGCCAGTACCGTTGTCTTACTGCGTATAACGTAGCCTGTGTTCCGGAATGCATGTGAATCTTGCGTTCGTGTTCGATGATGCGCGTTGTAATGGATGACTTTGGTAATATAATCGGATGTTTCTGGTCGAAGGTCATCGACGACTGACTGAGTCGACCCCCGACTCGCAGTATTCCTTCCTTGTTTATGAACGGGTTGAGTCGCGTGAGTTTTCCTTTTATCGCAGCGTTTCGATCCTTTTGGAGTGTACGAATTTCCTCGGAGAAATGGATATTTTGTAACAATTTTACTAGCTCGTCGTGAGTTATGCGTAATTCAGTAACGGTTAGGGGTGTCGCTCGATTCTGCTTTCGTTTCCAACGGAGGCAACGAGCAATGATTCGTATCAACTTGGGCCAGGACGAATATCTTTGCAACAAACTGCAATCGGCGGGGGTCGCGGTCAGACAAGTCGCCCCTCTCTGTTCCAGTAATTCAATCTGCGGTGTTAAAGTCCATGTCGGCCAACAGTCTTCCGATTGTTGTAGCCATGCAGGACCGTGCTGCCAAATGTTAGGGCGCAGAAACTCCTCGGGCGTTTGGCCGCGCGATATCAGATCCGCGGGATTGTCGTGAGTAGGAACGTGGCGCCAATCGCGGATATTGATTTTTGTTTGAATTTCGGAGACTCTGTTCGCGACGAATGTTTTGAGGATATGAGGTGACGAATTGATCCAGTGGAGGACGATAGTGGAATCGGTCCAATAGACCGTGCGAGTTATTTTATGCAATAGAGCCTGCTGTATTGTTGACATCAGGGACGTAAGGAGAAGTGCTCCGCTTAGCTCGGGCCGAGGAATGGTGTGGTACTTGAGCGGGGCGACTTTTGATTTCGCGGTTAGAAGTTGAATCCAAACACGGCCGTTAGAGTTAAGGGTGCGGAGATAAACACAGGCTCCGTAAGCCTTCTCGCTGGCATCGCAGAAACCGTGCAGTTCAATTTCCGTCGCGGATTTGATTATTGCCTTGCGTTGGAACCTGATATTGTTTAATACTGATAATTGGGAGTAGTACTTATCCCACTCTGTATGTAAATCGATCGGAAGCGATTCATCCCCATCGATTTTGGACGTCCATATTCGTTGAAGTAGCATCTTGGCCCGAACAATCACCGGCGCGAGTAACCCAGATTTTTTACAAAGATCGTTGGCGAGTGGCATTGTACATGAAGAAAGACTGCTTTCCTGTGTTTGACTTAAAAGATGCTTGTGTGGTCTTAAGGGCTTGATTGTAAAAAATGCTCAAATTTATGACAGTTACTTAGGATTATTGCGAGCTCCGACTGAGGAGATTTAGACATCTGGTGGCCATCTTGACCGAGAGATGGAATATGGGTTATGTTTGCTGGACATAACAGTTTTGTATTTGTTCCAGTATTTTTAAAAATTTCTCTGTTTTCGAAAACTAAAGTGTAGCGGCACTCGACAGCAAACTTCCCAACGGTTTCTGTCTCGTGCCTCGCTACACAAAGACTCTACCCTTCGAACGAGATGATTGCCAGATGTCGATACATTCTCGCCGAATATTTACGTCGAGCCTAAGGACCCGCTATAAATCTTGGGATTCATGCAGCTAAGATTCTCTAAAGGGACAAATAGTCTTTGTCTCAATAGTCCCTACACATACCACCTACTACGGGAAATCTGCTTTTTCTCACGTACGACGCTCCTCGCTAGCAACTCTCTCTCAAGGGCAGTTACCATCCCTTTCCAACCACCAACTCACAATTTAGCCAATTAACAGCGACGTCCATTTCCCTCGCTCTCTGAACCAACACTTTTCTTAACGAATCCGATGATCCCGTATCCTTAGACACACCCAAACACAGTTTTCCTAAGGAGCATCATCGCGTCACAAATTCATTCTGTTCTATCGCGAGACGCGAAGCAAGTTGGAAGACGCCTATCTGAATAGCGAATCTGAATCTCTAAACATCTGTGCAATCGTCTCGACTCGAACCACCGCGTAAAGTACCGCGCCGAGTTTGAACTTGTAATCCCGAACCGATAATTGTACCGTGTTTTCACCGCGCTAGTGTATACCACGAACACAAGCAAATAAAACAGTTATTGTTAAATAACACCGAGTGATTCTTCTATACCTATCGCGCCTCATCACCTCAAAAGTATAAGTTTTAGTGTCAACTTAGGGATATGCATGTAAATGGATGAATATGAATAGTAAGCACAGATTTTATGGCCTGGAGGCTAAAATAAACTATTCATATAAATATTTCTTTTATATACGACAAAATAATATTCTTTTTCAAGTATTAAATAAATATTTAATTTATATTTGAAAGAAATATTTTCCCCAAAATATGAAATAGACATAACTTGTATAGTTCAAAACAATATTTGTATGTATATTTAATTAGGAAAAGATTAAATCTATTTTTAACATTGAGGGTTACGTGCTGGTAAGTGTGGAAATAGCACGTCTTAATAAGGGAGAAAAGATAAAATTGTAATTTTCATGGTTTAATGAAAAAGATGAAGTGGTACTAAAAGGATAAGAGGAAGATGTGATTAATCCGAGAAAGTAAAGTCACAGAAAGAAAGTGAGAGAAAAGGCAATCTGTAAGTAAGTTGAAACTGTTCAGAGAAATAAGAAATTAAGGCGATAAACGATCAACGTGGAAGCGATAAATACAAACGGCAGACCGGTACGAGAAAAATTAATATGACAAGGAAAGGTAAAACGGTGCCACCTAACGAGTGAAAAGAGAAAATAGTCAGATGATAACGAAGTCAGGCAGACAAATAGATAGACACAAAAATAGACAAGATAAGAAAAGATAAAGTACCTTTTGCATTTTTGTGGCCCCATCTGACTGTCTTAGAAACTCGACACTCATTTCAGCGCCCTCTACTTTTAATAAACGTTCGTTCGATAAAGTTCTTATTAAAGAAGTATCAATGGAAGTCAACAGTATTGATGCGTATGTGCATACTTGCATACCTCCAGAGAGACGAGATATTTGATTAGCAGTTGTATTTTTCGAGTACTTTAGTAGTATTAGAGGAGGAATGACAGCGTTCAAGCTTATGGTTCTGATTGTTCTGGTTGGGCTAGTACTGCACAATGCGGCTAGATACACACTGAAGATGACACACGCTACCATATACAATATTCTATAAAATTATGGATTCACGCTGTTTGGTTACACGCTAGTGTCACGTAAAATAAAAAGAAATTTAAAAGCAAGAAGAAAACTTTATTTTTTCCTCGTTTATACACTTATAAGACACTTCTGAGCTCTAGGCATGACCGTTCGAGACTGAGGCTCTTACAATATTTTTTACTTTCGGTGACATCTATTCCTTCTTTGTTTGTCATCCCTCATTATCCCCACTACCCTGTAGGCGTACGTGACCGTTGCTACGCTTCTAGAACATTTGGTGGAAGGACCGTTAGGACATAGATGAACATTTAGGCACTTCGGCGATATACATTGTCGCCAAGGCCGCCATGTGTCTCCCTCATCGGTCCATCGGGTTCGAAGTATGCCGATCGTGACACCATCCTGCCCGCGGTGTGTGTGTCCTGGTCTCTGACGTTGTATTTTCGAGCTATCGCGGGGAGACGCGGTCGTTAGAATATGCGTCAACGGGAGTCGTAAATTCCCGTTACGATTAGAATGATCGACACCACGAATAGTTCGATCCCCGTATTTCGATTAAGATAATAGGGGTGATTCAGGTATGATAACACTGTGGCTCACAGAGTTAAAATATATATTTCCAACACTTAGTATACACGATTGAGTAGATATAAACACTTAATGACTTATCACGCTGCAATAATATAGATATGAACGTAGCACGGTATGAGACTTAATGTTACAAGTTAGGTGTTAGATCTTTGACAGTGGTAGGAAACTCTGAGAGATATAGGAACGGTGAGAGTTATGCAGGAACTCTAGTCACCGTGAGAGACGATGGAAAACTCTGAAGCTTATTCTAATGTGAATACGGAGGAAAGCTTGGTATGGGTGTGCTCTTTGAACGAAGAACGCGGATTCGTTGCTTACATTTTTAGTTAGTAAAGTGAGGGCAACAATCCGCGATGTCGATTGGTTGGGACCAATGTTAGGAAGGAAGAGAGGAGGAAGAAACCTCCTACCAACTTGGGTCCTAGGCGACATTGTTTACAGGGAAACTCAGATTTTTCGTTAGGTATATCTCCGCTTTCTTCGTAATTCTTAAGAGCACATAATAAACCCAAGGACCTTTCTAAAAACCGGCCGAAAACTCTTCTGGAATTAGAAAGTCTTTTCTGGCAAACAGATGTGCTTAGACCATGTGTGCGAACAATGCAGCTAGAATTGCAACTTTATAGTGGGTCCTTGGACCTATGGAGTGTTAGGAGGACGGCAGGTAGACCGTTGGTTGGCAAGCCGCGCGGGATGGCGTGCAGATGTGTTACGCGACAGAACAGACGTAATTTACGTTACAACGGTATAGCTCTTTGTGTCGCGAAGCCGTGGAAAGTTTCGTAGACGAGTGCCGCGACATTAGTATTTTGCTGTTGGTAATTATACGTAATCCAGTGAAACTGAATAGTTTCGAAATTGAAGTAGGTGAGAAAATTAGAGTATTATGATGGTGCAGGACGAAAGGGCCTGATTTCCTATACAAAAATATGTCGACGATGAAGTAACAAGTTTTGACGCAAGACTTGGTTTTCTGGAAAATCAATTATAAAGTTCCGTCCACTTGATTCGCTACTTTTTAACTATACGCGTACGTACATGACGAAACTTCACAATTCATTGTCTGGGAAACGAAGTCAGAATAGATTTTATATATCCGAATGCACGTCTAAAAATACCATTTTCTCTCATACATACACGTAAGTTTTCTTCAATATTTTCTCTATTCGATAACATGAAATAACAAAACTAACTACTTCAGCCAACGCTCATACCGCGTTGAAAATACTCGTTCTCGTCAGTTGACCGTGATCCTCCGAGCAGGCCGGACCTCTCGGCCCTAAGGGATAAACAGGCGTAGGCCCTAACAGCGAGCGCGGCAAGCTATACAGTGTACAGTAGACAGTGAGAGAGCAAAAAAAAAAGAAAAACAAAAAAAGTGCTTAACAGTGAAAAAATAGTGACAACATCAACCACTTTAGAACCAAGTTAAAAATAGAAGAAGAAAGAAATGAATTCGAAACCAAGGAGGCGGAATCCGCCATAAACTCGTCAAAAAAAGGAATCAAAAGAAAAATAGAAAAACAACAAATAATTAAAGATAGCAGCATAAGAACTGCTACACAAAAGACGCGGAAACTCAATCCGCCCCCAAACCTGATAACCAGGAATAAAATAAACCCCAAACTAGAAAACTTAAAAGGAGAAGAAAGCGACTCACAAGAAGAGCGCGACGATAAAAACGAAAATATGAAACAAAGAAGAAGCCCACAACCACAACCAATGGCTATCACATTAAGAAACAGATTCGATGCCCTCCAAGCACAAGACCACAACACACCGCAACCGCATGAAAACATTATCGATAACATTAAAAAAAGAAACGACGTATTAAGAGAAAAGGCAACCAGACAGCCCACTCCCCCGATCACGACACCAATAACCACAAGCAAAAGCTACACCGCCCGGACAAGCACCCCCCCCGCCGCCCAGCCGAAAAAAACAACACCGCAACCTTCATCAGCACTGAAAAACCAAACGCACAAGGGCCTGCCACCCAGCCACCCAGCCGGAGACCAGGCAGACCCCCCCACATCAGCGAAAGGGGCCAGGCCACCCCCCATCAACATAACGTTACAAGACCCAAAAGACACAATAGCACTTATGGAAAAGTCCCTCAAAATCAAGAACTTCCATATCAAAAGAATCCACTCAGGTAAGCACGTACTTTATCTGCAAAACCTAAATGACCACGAGAACGCAAAAAAGATACTGACCGCAGCCAACACGGCCTATTTCACATACACCCCAAAATCTCAAAAACCCCACACATACCTTCTAAAAGGGCTAGGAAACAGCTACACAGAAGCGGAAATTCTAGAAGACCTAAAAGCCCTGAAAATAGAAGAAGTTAACTTCACCAAAGTGACGCGTTTCTCAACAAGAAAATCAAGGGAGAACAACACATTGCTCCCAATCTATATAATCCAAATCTCCCCCGATAGCAACATTGGGAACCTTTTAAAAATAAACAGACTTAACTATCTGAAAATAGCCTGGGAAAAAATTAAAAAAAATGATATCACGCAGTGCTACAAATGCCAGCGAATAGGCCACACAGCACAAAACTGTAACCTAAACTATCGCTGTGTAAAATGCACTGAACCGCACGGGCCAGGCGAGTGCAAAATAAAAAAAGAAGCAGCAGTAAGCAAAGAAAAAATCTACTGCGTAAACTGCAAAAACTACGGACATCCTGCATCATACAAAGGATGTCCAAAACTCGTCGAATTACGGAAAAAGATTAATGAAAAAATCACCAAAGCAAAAGCAGCAAAAACGGAAAGAATCGCCAAAATAAGCCGTAAGTACGTCCCCGAACTAAAGTTCGCGGACATAGTAAAACAAAGAACAAGTATAAACGAAACAAGTCCGCAAGTAACAAACATAGCGGCACAAGCCAAACAAAACCCTAACCCGACAATAGACTCACCCCAAATAAGCATAATAAATGTCATCGAAGACTTCAAAAAAAGCATCCTAAAAGCCCTAAGCGACCAACAAACACAACTAAACGAAATCAAAAAAGCACTAAATACGCATGAAGAAAGAATCGATTCCATCTTCAACATCATCGAAAATATAGACGAAGATTAGTCAAAATCACACCCGCCCACCAATCACAGCAGAAAATAAACCAGATAAAAGTTAGTCATTTGAAAATCATATCAATAAACGCCAACTCACTAATCTCAAACCAAAAAAGATACAGCTTGCTAACACTAATTAAGAAAGAAACCCCCGACATAGTACTCATCTCAGAAACCAAACTGAACTATAGACATAAGGTGCAATACAAAAACTACACTATAATAAGACACGACAGACCAAACTCTACCCAAGGAGGAGGAACGGCAATCCTCATAAAAAACCCCCTGAAGTTCAAAACAATACAAAACGACAAAATAACAAACTTCAAAATCCTAGAGACGACGATCATAAAAATAAAAATAAACAATAAAGAAAACTTATTTATCTCCGCAGCCTACGCAGCCTACGGAAACCAGAAACAATTTAACGACGAATTCGACAATCTCTTCCAACTTTTACAGCTCGACAAACAGGAAAACTACTACATAATAGCCGGTGACCTTAACGCCAAACATACCAGCTGGAAAAACGAAATAAACAACACGAGAGGAAACTCCGTCAGAACCTGGCTAGACAATAAAAGCATTTTCTACAAAACAAACCTCTATGGCTCCGAGCTACCCTCTTACCCAAAAGGACGCTCCTACCTAGACATATGCCTAGCAGACGCCCGAATAAAATTCCAAAACTTACGACCAAATAACACTCTCAAAACCATAGACTACGACAGCGACCATAACGCCATAGTATTTCAGATAAGCAAAAACACATCCGACGACCTAACACTCGAAACGCAGACCGAAACACCCAGGTACAACTACAAAAAGACAGACTGGAAGAAGTTCCAAAACCTGCTCGAAAAGAACTGCGACCTAAAAATCTACAACAATGTCAACCTAACAGACAGACAAATCGACTCGTTCATAGACGAAATAGAAAAACATATACAAATCGCCCTACAAGAATCCGTACCGACATTTAAAAAAAAAGACTCCTGCGAGCCATATATAAACTATAAAATAAAAAATCTACAACGAGACAAAAGCTACATACTATCGAAATTAAACAACCTAAGACTCAACTACTCTTACAACAAAAGAGAAGACATAGAATTCCTAAAATACCTGCTACACGAAATAAAATCACAACTAAAACAAGAATTCGCAAACTCTATAAATCAATACTGGACAAATAAAATAAAAAATATCTCCAAAAAAGACTCTGCTAACATGTTCCCGCAGATAAATCAAATTTTCAGACCAAAGGAACAAAACTCCATCCCGCCCCTCAAACTGCCTCCAGAAAAAGCCTCCCTCATCCAAGAAGCAGGCATCGAGATACAAAACACCAACAAAGACACAGAGGGCAACTTCATAATATCAAAAACAACGGAAAAACTAGACATTATCGGTACCCACTTCGTCAAAACTCACACACAAAACGAACACATGGGCCGAGAACAACTAAACAGAATTATCATCGCCGAAACAAACATACTAAAAAATAAAATAAAACAAGACATAGCGCTAAACAAAACAGTCTGCACATTCTCAAACGAAAACACATCGGACGACCCCAAACAGCCCGACCCAGAAATAAACTACTTTACAAACTTCAACCAACTAAGTACAATCTTCTCCACGCTAAACAACAAAAAATCCGCCGGCTTCGATGGCATCCCAAACATCGCGCTCAAACGCCTACCAAACAAAATAAAATGGTACTACACAGTACTGTTTAATAATGCACTAAACAACACGTACTTCCCCAAAAAATGGAAAAAAGCCAAACTCATAGCCATTACAAAAAAAAATAAAGACGGCTCATCACCTGCAAACCTACGACCCATAAGCCTCCTCCCCAACATAAGCAAAGTATACGAAATGATCATAAACAACCCCCTAGCAGCCTTCTGCTCAAAAAATAAGATAATCCCGGAAAACCAATTCGGCTTCCGCCACAAACACTCCACAATCCACGCAATAAATAAACTTACGTCGGATATCTGCTGGGCACTTAACGCAAATCAGCGAGTAGCCGCCTGCCTAATAGACATCGAAAAAGCCTTCGACACCGTCTGGATCCCAGGACTCATTTATAAAATGACTAAAAAGAACTTCCCCGAATACCTAATCAAAATAGTATGGGACATGATAACAAACAAAACTTTCATAATGACCGACGGCTCGCACACCTCAAGCAAAGAATTCTCCATAGAGAACGGCCTGCAACAAGGAACAGTAAATTCCCCGCTACTCTTCAGCATCTACAATAACGACTTACTAAACCTCTTTAACCTCAACACATCCACACACAAACGCTCCATAGCCTTCGCGGATGACCTAATCATCTACGTAACAGGCCGCAAAACCAAAACGATAAGAACAGAACTCCAAGAACTCTTTAACAAAATCAGCGATTACTATCATACATGGAAACTAAAAATTAACGCAAGCAAATGCGAAACCATACTATTCAGACCCATGACAAGCAAAATCGGCCCAGCAGAAAGGGAACAAGTCAGGAAATTCCGCCTAAAAGAAAAAGCAAACGAAGAGAACCTCATACCGCACAAAAATTGCGTAAAATACCTAGGAATAAATATAGATGAAAAACTAAACTATAAGCAACACATCGAAATCCAACTCTCCAAAGCCAGCAAAGCTTTTTGGAATACAAAAAGGCTGTTTTACTCCAGAATTCTCGATAGCAAAGTAAAAATCATGTGCTACCAATCGCTAATAAGACCCATTATAACCTACGGCTGCCCAATATGGTACAACATACCAGCGTCAATAATGGAAAAAATTCGCATATTTGAAAGAAAATGCATCAGAGCTTGCCTGAGCATTTACAGATCAGAACACAGCGGATACAGAAAATACATAAAAAACAAAAAAATATACGACTTAGCCAACATCCACCGCATCGACTGTCACATCCTAAAACTAACGAGAAATCACTTCTCGCAAGCCGCGAAGATCAAAGAAAACAGCCTAATCTTCGGCTGCTTATACCCAAACGACGCATACTTCAAAAACACTCTGTTAACAGGCTATATCCCCCCCGAAGCCTTCCTATACCTAGACGAAAGAAACTATCTCCAAGACCAAAACAACATCCCCATAATTTATCATATGCAAAGGAAAATAGGAATGAAATCTATTCAATACGAGGAAAACCTAGATGGCCGCACGGCAGACACTAGGTGGAGATACAACATGGCCCTCCCCCAAAAGGATACAGAAGACAAACACAGAAAAAACACAAAAAAATATTGGTGGATACGGAACCCATAACAAAAAACAACAAGATAAAGAGCCACAGAGCAGCAACGCTCACCGAATAAAAGTGTAAATATGTAAATATGTAAATATGTAAATAGATAAACAAATATTATACTAATCCCACAGAACACCCCTCCCCAACCCCTCCCCACCCCTCCCCGCCAGTCCCAGTCCATCCCCTCCCAGCCCCTCCCTAACAGGCTAGCGAACTGTCCTGTTTTTGCGTCCAGGCTTTCAGGACATAAATTAAAATATCGTACATAAGCACAGCGCAACAGCGGCTTAATTTTATTTTATTTAACAATAACAATAATAATCTTAAAAAAAAAAAGAGAAAAGAATGTAATAATGCATGGCTACGTCGTACCGTCGCGTATCGGTACTTTTGCCTGTACCACCCTACAATTAGAATTCAGCGTTTATTCTGGAAAAAAAATCATGTAAAAAAAAAAATATATGTAAAACCTGGAATTAATAAACAAAGTTAAAAAAAAAAAAAAAAAAAAAAAAAAATACCGCGTTGAAAATACTCGTTCTCGTCCGATCACGAAAGTCAAGCAGCGCTGGGCACGGGTAGTACTTAGATGGGTGACCGCTTGGGAACTCCGTGTGGTGTTGGCTTTTTTTACTTTTTTTAACACTTAGCCAACCGAACGGGCAGATCTCCCTTTTTTACTTTAGCAACGCGTTTTTGTTGTTGTTATTGTTGTTATTATCAATTATTATTTACCTGGAATTGTTCCCAATTAATTGCGACCCTTTTTCTGCTTTTATAAAGTGCAGTACGGAATAAAATGCATCAATTTAATGGTTTTAAAATTAATTAAAATGTTACACCATCAGTTACGACTAAATAAAGATATAGTCGAACGATATCACACTATAAAAAAATATTAAGATTAACTTCAAATAAACCAAAAATATTAACTAATCAATAAATATGATTACCCTACAGCGTTAATGTTATTGTTATCATTTTCGTGATAATTAAAAACAAAAGACTTTTTATTTATTAATAATTTATTTAAACGTGAAGCCTAATATTGTTCCTTTCAGACATAATTTGAATAAATCGATTTAAAAAAAAAATGCGTATTTTCGTTTACCCGTCAATTTGACGGGTCCCGTAGATATAGGTATACTACAAAAATTAGATAGATTAGATAGAAAATTAGGTAGATTTAAAAATTAGAAAGCCTAAGAAAAAATAATTTTGTGCATAAATTCTTTAAATGAAATGATTAATTTACGATGCAAAATGGTTAAAATTAATGCTATGGTTTTTGAGATATTTCATTTCGAAGTTCAATATCCGACAAATTGGCGGGTCGTTTCAATGTTATTGTTATTTTTTTAGTGATAATTTTAAAACAAGACGTTTTATTTATTAATAATTTATTTAAATGTGAAGCCTAATATTGTTCCTTTCAGACTTAATTTGAATAAATCAATTTTTTAATCAAAAATGCGTATTTTCGTTTACCCGTCAATTTGACGGGTCCCGTAGAGATAGGTATATACGAAACGCCCGTAAACCTAGTGTTAAATAACACAACTTTATAAGTGCAGTTTACGCGACTGTTCTGAAAGATGTTTACTGATGAGAGTTTGTAGTTTCAGTTTCGAGCTGTTCTCGTATCATCACGGAGGAAAGCTCGGTGTGGGTGTACCCTTGGAAAGTGAGGGTAACGATTCCCGATGCCAATTGGTTATAGCCCACGTTAAAAAATGAAGAGTGGAGGAGGAAGCCTCCTACCAACATGGCTCCTAGGTGACATTGTTCATGGGGAAAACCAGCTTTCCCGCTATTGAGGGTACACGGTGGGGACCTGCACACATCTGACCTCTAATCTGGATTGACGTCACACTCTCGAGGGCGGCTGAGACCCTTCCTAGTCCACCAACCTTCTTCTTACCCAGTCAAAAGCAGTGTCTATTGCCCTCACTTTCCAAGTCAAAATTGTCCTTAACGAATCAGCTCATCTCGTGTTCTTAGACACACCCATCACTGGCTTTTCTCTGCCTCAATATTGTCACTAAACTTCACATATTCTCTATCTTTAGAATAGTCAACATCTTTTACCGAGTTTCTACGCTTAGACCAATCGCGTACTTAATTTATACATACGCATCAGTGTAAATAGGTTCTATATAAAGTTGTGGAGTGAATTGTGATTTATACGTGTCAATTCAGTGTGTATTCCATTGTGATTACTGAATTCATCATAAGGTTTGATAAAAGAAAAGTTAATAGTTGTGCTACGGCTCAATCTTCTTGTTTTTATCATCTAAGCCTCAAATTTACGTGACGTTATCCTCGGTGTCTTTGTTGGTGTTGTCTATACCTGCTTCTTGGACGAGGGAGTTTTGTTCTTTTGGTTTGGAAATTTGATTTATATGCGGGAACATGCTAGCAGAATCGTTTTTGGAGATATTTCTTATTTTGTTTGTCCAGTATTGAGTTTAGATTTTGGGAATTCTTGTTTCAGTTGCGATTTTACTTTGTATAGTAGATATCTTAGGAATTCTAAGTCTTCTCTTTTGTCGTAAGAATAGTTGTATTTATTACTTTTTCCTTTTATCCTATTCCTATTTTTTACTTTTTCCAAACTGTCTTTTTGTAATTGCACCTGGGAGTTTCGGTCTGTGTTTCAAGTATTAGGAAGTCAGATGTATTCTTGTTTATCTGAAATACTATGGCGTTATGGTCGCTGTTATAGTCTAGGATATTGAGAGTGTGTTAAAATTTTGAAATTTTAATCGCGCGTCTGCTAGGCATGTGCCCAGGTAAGAACCTTCTATTCGGTAAGAGGGTAGCTCGGAGCTGTAAAGCTTTGTTATGTAGTATATACTTTTATTGTCTAGCCAGTTTCAAGTGAAGTTTCCTCTCGTGTTGTTTAGTTCGTTTTTCCAGCTTGCATGTTTTGCATTAACCTGGAAACAATATATCCTAGACAAATCTAAACAACTCAGGGACAAACTCAAAAAATTTTATTGGCTCATTGGCCGTCGCTCCAACCTAAGCACGCAGAACAAAATTACGCTCTATAAGGCCGTAATAAAACCAGATTGGATCTACGGAATCCAACTATGGGGAACAGCAAGTAATTCTAACATTGAAATACTCCAACGCTTCCAATCGAAAACGCCAAGATCCCTATTAAATGCACCCTGGTATGTTACCAACGAAACAATCCACCGTGAGCTCAAGATACCTACAGTCAAAGATGAAATACACAAGTCCAGAAGCAGATATAACGCAAGAGTCAACAACCACCACAACCCATTAGTCACCCAACTACTGGACACGACGGACCAGATCCGCAGACTAAAAAGAAAATACCCTCTAGATTAAATCCTTAAATTCTACTAGAACCAACAATATAAAACTATTATAATCCATGTCATTGTATCTCGCCAAATTAAGTTACTGAAAATTCTTAACGAGAATTGATTGTAAATATTCTAATAAATAAAAAAAGAAAAAGTGTCGTGTAGCGGTATTTGTTGTTAGTGTCGCTACAGTACTCAAAAAATACGACTGCTGATCAAATATCTCCTCTCTTTAGAGGCATACAAGTATGCGTATACACATGAATGCTGTTGGCTCCCATTTATTCTTCTTTAATAAGTACTTTATCGAGTGAACGTCGTTTATGAGCAGAGAACGCTAAAATGAGTGTCGAATTTCCAAATCCGTATGACAGTCACATCGGGATACAAAGATACAAAAGGTACCGTATTTCTTCTTATCCTGCAAATGTTTGTGGCTACCTATTTTGTCTGTCTGACGTACCATCGTTATCATCTGACTATGTTCTCTTTTGACCCGGTAGGTGGCACCGTTTTACCTTTCCTTGTCTTATTAATTTTTCTCGTATTAATGTACCGACCTGCCGTTTCCTTTTGTCGCTTGTATGTATTTCATGTTTGGGAGAAAATATTTCTTTCAAATATAAAAGAAATATTTGTTTAATACTTGAAAAAAAAACATTATTTTTCCGTATATAAAAGAAATATTTAAATGAATACTTTACTTTAGCATGCAGACCGTAAAGACTATGCTTACCATTCATATCCATCCATTTACACTCATATCCCTAAAATGATACTCTATCAAATTGAATGAAATATCTATTTTGTATTAAATAAAGCGCGTGTTTCAGAGTTTAAATAGCAAGAAAAAATTAAAGGAAAGATACAAAAAGAAGCCAAGTGGAAAAGAAGTGTTTGGATGATAACTGGGTATTAACCTGTATCAATAGATGCTACTTTTCCTGTATTTGTCTGCAAAATGTAGACACATGTAGTATCGAAAAGAGGGAGGTATACATACTGTTACGCTGTGAGGTTTTAGTATAGGTCGCGTTTCTGGTCGTCGCTCGCGGTCATACAATGTCGTAGGCGGATCGCCTTGTCTGCCCGACGAGGGACATACAATGTATCGACGAGCGCATCCAAGCAGCGACTTACAGAAATGTCGATTTCGGCTGTTTGTTTCAAACGAATGCGGCATATGTGGTCATAGACGCGAACGGTGGCGTGATCCGAGCGTGGTGAGGGTCGTCTCCCCGAAAAGACCAAGAAATGATCTACGAAAAGTAGTCCTTGTTGAAGATTCTAAGAGCACACGTCGAGAGGTCAGATGTATAAAGCCGCTAAGCCGAACGAATACGTCGAACACGTTGTTTATCACTGAATAATCTGTCGCTCTTTATTATTATATTCATCGTTATTAAATACACAAACTATACAAACTTGTTAACAAATAAAGCATCCTTACTTGTCCTTCCTCTAAGACCCATTAAGTTACTACACACATTGTGAATAAAGCCAGTATAAGAATTACAATTTTAACATTTTCTGTAGAACAAGTGATAATTTGCGACTAATGATTTCTTTGAGATTTTTGTTCGTCATAATGAGTAGAATACAAATTTTAAAACTTGACCTTCGATTCCAGGTAAAAGTCGCTTTCGCACAAACTGTTTTTTTACAAATTTCATATCTAATGGTGCACAATCACACCACGATCTCTAAACTTGCTTTCTTTATATGCTACAGAATATAAATATCCAATGATTCTTTTAGAATGCATTGTATATAACACCTTGTAAAAGTAAGTCATCAAAGCGATGAACTTATGCAATTGCGGATTTGAAGTATTTAATATGATGTAGCTCTTGTTGTTAAAGAAAAAAATATATATATGTCGGGTTCACATTATGATTAGGGTTAGGGGCGTGAAACGAATCTTCATTTGGATTAGACATTATTGTTATGCAATACAGGAGATATTTACTAGTGCAAATATGATTATTATAGAATTTGACAAGCCGTGATACTCGAAAAGCTAATGACAATGATCCTAGGTTCAATAACGAATCCGCAGTCAACGGGATAATAGAAAGCGCCTTCTTCCAAAGTCCAAGTTGTACCCAACTTCCTTGTCTACGGTACAAGAATAAATAAACTAACTCTTTGTTAAAACATAAAATATTCACCGAGCGTAAAGGCGCTATGTAACTCGCTAATGTGACCTCATGAGAGAATGACTTTCCGTCACAATGATGCTGTAGAGGAAAACTATGATGGGGTGTGTACAATGACACAAGATCATCGGATTCGTGAAGAGATGCCTTCGTTCCGAAATAAGGGATATTGACGTTGCTCTTAATTGGTCAATTTCCATGTTGGTGGTTAGAGAAGGATGCTAGCCGCCTTTGAGGGAAAGGTACTAGCGGGAAGCATAGTTCGTGGGAAAAGCAGATTTCCCGTATTTTCCCATAGTAGGTGGTAGATTTAGGGACTGTTAGGATACAGACTGTTTGTCCGTTTGAAGGACCTCGGTTAACAAAATCTTAAGATTTATAGCGCGTCCTCAGGCTAGCTGAACATGTACTGTAGAGATTTATCGACATCTGGCAATCATCTCGCTCGAACAATAGGGTCTGTGTGTGGCGAACCACGGGACAAAAACAATTGGAATGTTTACTGTCGCATGCCATTACAACTGTTTCTTTTAAGAAGAACTGTACAATAACTCCATACCTTTGTTAGGTAAAAGCGTTCATCCCTTGACCGCGACTACGCTCGGCGACTGTTGTCGCCTCGAGCCCAAGTTCATCATCACAAATCTCGAATAAATACAATCGAATTAAATTACGACAATTCCTTAATTACGGCTACGGTGGAATCTAGATTAAGGTTTTAAGGGATTTTCCAAAATTCCAAAGGGAAGGCTCCGGTATATATCGACATATATATGTCGAAGATGAAAGAATACTGGAACCTTCCCTTCGGAACTTTGGGAAGACCCCTAGTACTGTAATTTAGATTTCACCATAGCCGAATTAAGAAACTGTTGTCATTCGATTCGACTGTACTTATTTGAGATTTATGATAGTGAGCTCGGGCTCGAGGCGACAACCAGTCGCCGAACGTAGTCGCGGTCAAGGGATGAACGTTTTGTCTAACAAAGGCATGAAGTAACTCTATAGCTCTCCTTAAAAGAAATACTTAGGACGGGGCACGACGGTAAGCATTTCAACGATTTCTGTCCCGTGGCTCGCCACACGCAGACTCTATTCTTTGAGTAAGATGATTACCAGATGTCGACGCGTCTCCACAGTACATGTTCAGCTAGCCCGAGGACCCGCTATAAATCTTAAGATCTGTTTAACTAAAGTCCTTCAAACCGACAAACAGTCCTCGTCCCAACTACGAGAAAATAGGAGAAATCTATTTTTCTCACCAACGACGATTCCTCTTCTCGAACTTTCTCTTAAGGGCGGCTAGCACCCTTCCCTAACCACCAACATGGAAATTGACCAATTAACAGTAACGCCAATTTCCCTCACTTTCCGAATGAAGGCTTTTCTCCACGAATCCGTTGATTTCGTGCCCTTAGGCATACCCATCATAGTTTTCCTCGACAGCGTTACCGTGATGGAGAACCACTCTCCCGTATGATCTCAAAGACGATTCAGTAACTCTCGGATACGTAGTGATTGCCCCATGCATTAACATTGAGTACAACTTAGACGTTGAAGAAAAGTAGAGTTCGTCATCCCCTTGACCGCGGATTCGTTAGTGAGCCTAGGATCATTGTCATTAGCTTCTCGAGTATCTAATTATCGCGATAACTTGTCCGATTCCATCATAGTCATATTTGCACTAGTAAATATCTCCTCTATTGCATAATGATCACGTCTAGCGCCAATAGGGATTCGTTTCACGCCCCTAACCCTAACTCAAATCTTAACGTCAACCCGACATATACATATGTCGGAGATAAAAAGACACCGGAACATTCCCTTTGGAATTCTAGGTAAGTCCCTTAACACTTTAATGGGAACCTACCGGTTGCGGTGCAGTTGGGACGCTGCTCACCTGCCGACGGCCTTCAGTGAAGCTAAGAACCCTTATCAGCCGTCTGGTCAGCATTTGGCCTTCTACCACTACCCCCACGAGTGCAACAACACCCGTGGTTCCAACTCTAGTCATTAGTGGAACTATCTGTGTGGATGGACGCCCACCTTAGTGTCGGCGGCAGTACCTGCGTACCGTTACTTGACAGTTCCCGATGGAACTCACGTAAGCGGGACCCAAACCACCGGCCTTGGCCAACGCTGACGGTCCGGTCCGGAGACTTATCCCGATGGTCCCATCCTTAGCTTCGGAGTCGTGGGTGCGCTACTACCTAAGGTGGAGTAAAGAGAGTGGAACCGACCGTCTGGCGGAGCTGGCGGTGGCTTGCGTGATTGCCGCGATCAAGGGATTGGGGCTGAAGGCGTCCCCTGAGAAGTCCGAGGCAATATGGTTTTACCGCAGGGCCGATCACGGGACGCCTCCAGTGGTTTATCGCGTGAGGTTGGAAGAGGCTGAGATCGTGGTCGGAACCAGCATGAAGTATCTGAATCTGACGCTCTAAAGCCACTGGACCTTCGGCGCTCACTTCGAACGTCTGGCACCGTCTGTCGAGGCAACGGCGAACGCATTAGGACGTTTGCTGCCTCGACTGGGCGGGCCCGGCGTCGGAGTGCGCCGGCTGTACGCCGGCGTGGTGCAATCGAGGCTCCTCTATGCTCCGATCTGGGCAGAGGACCTGATGGCCAACAGTCGCAGGCTCCTGGTGATTAGGAGGCTGCACAGGACGGTGGCCATCAGGGTAGTGAGTGGCTTCCGCACCATTTCGGCGGCAGCAACGGCGGTGCTCGCCGGGTTTTCCCTATTCGAATTTCAGGCCCTGAGGTGTCGCGAGATTTATCTCCGTACTCGGGGTCTATCGGGCGGGGTCGGTCCGGTGGGCGCCGACGTTCGAGTTCGCGCTCGGCGAGCCCTGCTAGACAGATGGCGCGCCAGCCTCGACATGAGAACGGGCACCCCGGGACTAAGGGTCCTCAAGGCCGTCCTTCCAAACTGGGACGTTTGGTTGGACGGGGCCGACCCCCGCTGACTTACAGAGTGACGCAGGTGCTCACCGGGCACGGGTGCTTTGGTGAATACTTGCACCGAATCAAGAAGGAAGGTACCTCGCGTTGCCACCACTTCGATGCGAGCGTGGATTCGGCGCAGCACATGTTGGAGTACTGCCCGGCGTGACCGCGGCCGCGCCGCGACCTCATCGTGGAAATCGGATGGGACCTCTCGCCGCCGGCGATCCTCGAGACATTGTTGGTGAGCGAGAAAGGGAGGAGGGCCGTCACCTGCTTCTGTGAGTAGGTTATGCTTCGGAAAGAGGATGCGGAGTGGATGAGGGTGCGGCCCTATCCCGAAAAGATCGGCTGTCGAAGACGCGGCAGAGGCCGTGGACGCGTTTCGACGAGGCGCGCTAGGTTCGCCGCGCCCCCCGGTGGGGTCCAAACTTAGACGCTGGCAGCTCAGCGACTAGGGGCAGCCAAGAAGTCCGGTCCGGTAGGGAGATCAAACTGCCTTGCACGGCGGCTCCGGCGACGAGACGCGGTATAACATGGCTGCACACCGCTCCATTAGTGGATATATTTTGTGCGCAGGGGGATGGAAGAGCCAGTGTGTCGCTCGCACCGGTTCCCGGTCCCTTTTCGATCGCAGCCGGGGCGGTCATCGTGGAGGTTTTAGTCAGTTGGAGCCCGGCACTACCACACCGCTTTCCCCAGAAGCGGCCTGGTGTCCGTGCGGATTTCCTCCGCGTTAAAAAGAAAGATGAAAAATAAAAAAAAGAAAAAGAAAAAAGTTGAAGTCAGTCAGTAATGGTCAGTTGAAATTCAATCAGCTTTTGCAGTTGATTAAAGTATTGGTCGAGAGTTAATATCAAGTTCAGGAAAACAGTAGTCATTGCGAAGCTGAGAAGTGTTTTTAATCTAGTCATAGAAGCTCCTGCTCGTAAATATTATTTTTGATCCTTTCAATAATTAAGCCTGCCAGGAGCCAAATTGATTAACTTTACTTCCTTTTCTGGAATTGTGATCGTGGTTTGTCGTGCTCAGATTTACGATGAGATGAAAGCAAAGTATCCTTCAGTTCTCGCCAAGATTTATCCCGTGAAAGGTGACGTAAATCTGCCAAATTTGGGTCTTTCGTAAGAATATAGAAATCTGTTGTCAGAAAAGGAAATCAAAATTTTTGACTTCGCGGCCACGAGACGAATTTTGTGAGATTCAACGAGCCGTTTCACGTGGCTGTTAATGTGAATACGAAAGGTACTTCTTGTGTCATCGAACTTTGGAAGGAAATAAAGCATCCAATTAGCTTTGTCCATGTTAGTGTCACAACCGGCACACTTCAAATCCGATGGACTGATGACGGAGATAAAGATGTGGCGGCACTCGGCGACAATGTATATCGCCGAATTGCTTAATGGGCCATCAATATCCCAACGAACCTTCCGCCGAATGTTAGAGAAGAAGGCGTGCGCGGCAACGGTCGCGGATTCCAACAAACGCATGGATAGTGGGGATATTGAGAGGTGACAATGAAAAAAGAAAAAGATCCGATCAAAAGTCAAATTAGAAGAGTTTTAGGCTTGAAAATTCACGGTTGGCGCTCAAAAGCAAATCGTAATTAGTGTAAAGGAAGTGTTAAAAAATAAATTCTCATTTTATTTTTTTTATATTTTATTTTTCTTTTCATCTTCGACTTCCTTTTTTATTTTACATGACATTAGCATAGCTTATAGTCATACGAATCTATATGAGATCGGGGAAAAATTTTATACGTAAGGATAAGTTACACGCAAACGTTATTCCATGGTTTACGAATATTGTATTTGCAATTATAGCGTGAAGAATATGTTCACTTATTATTGACTTTGCAGCATGAGCTCGAAACCTTCAGAGGTGATCGAAATGTGTGACAAATTCGACAAAACGTCGATCAACGAAACAGGAAAAAATATTTTAATAACTTATCCAAACACATATACATTCAATAAGAATTTAGCACAACGGATCTGCCAGTTACGATAGTTTTTTTCTCTTTTTGTTATTTACTAGTATCTTGCGATCAATTCTCGCATTAAAAATTTTGAGTAAGTTTCTCCGGTGTGGCGCAGTGACATGGCTAATTATTTATAATACGTTAATACTTATTAACTTATTATATATACGTATAATTTATAAATAATTATTATAAGTAAGTAAATATTACTTATTAGAAATATCTAGTTGAATCTTGTGCTTAGGTCTAACGGGTAATGTTTTTTTAGCCTGTGGATCTGGTCCGAGTGGTTTGGTTTAGCACAAATTTTTTGAGTCTCTCTTTTCTTTTTTTATGCAGAATGTGTTCTAAGTACTTAAAATCTTCTACCTTTTCCTCAACTTTTACTCTATCGCCCTAATTTCCTTTTCCTCCTTTCCTTTGGTTTCTTTTTTTCATAACTATCGATACTTCGGACTTTCTTGCGTTTAACATTAAATCTTTTCCTTTGTCGAAAGTCGCTACAAGGTCGGTGAAAACGCGTACGGTTTCTCCCCTATTTTCTTAATTTCTCTGTTTATCACTTAATTCAGGATACAAATATTTAAGAAGGAAATGAAGAAGAAAATGTTACAGTGTGTAGCTTCTCACCTTGCTTATATGTGTTGTTGACCTCACTCTTGGACTATCTAAGTACTAAGTTAGTATAGTTGAAAGACTGAATGTATGAATCGTTGACGATTAATAAAATGCTCGGTTTTACTTCTTGATGTTACTCAAAGACTGAATTAAAAACAATTTTCGGCTACACAAAGACTGCTGTACCTCTGAACTTGATATTAACTCTCGATCAATTCTTTACTCAACTTAACTTATTCTTACTTACTGAATAACTGAACTCTTAACAAATTTTTAACTAATTGAACTGAACTCTGAACTGAATAACTAAACTCAACTGACTGAACTCTCCACAAATCTTTTAAATGAATTGCGCTTTGACGAAATTTATACTGAGCTGCTCTCTGCACAAATACTTACTGAACAGCCCTGTGTCTAAGTGGCCACCCTTATTTGTACTAAGACTATTATGGGCTAATTGTCACGTGACGGATTATTCAATCATAACGCGGGGTTTTGGTTCTGCTGATGTCCTTCCAGAATTATTAGGGTTTCAGCTGATCTGGTTTTCCTGAAATTGTTATTCAAATTTCCCCTTTTTTAACTCGTCCTTGCTTCTGCATTCTTCTTGCAATATTAGTTTCTGCTGAGGATAGGTCACACTTTTGATCATGTACACATGGTTAACTTGTTGATGCCGGTACTTGATCTTGTGGCGCGTGCTAGTTGTTTGTCGTTGTTGATATTGTGTGAGAAGGTCATAGTATCTCATCATCCATTATCTGCTTATTATACAGTGTATTGTGGTGGGTAGAGCGCGTGCAAGGTGGTATGTCACTGATGGTGTCAGTAAACGACACCTTGTCATAGTCCCTTATTTTTTTTAATTCCATTCGGCTAGAGTTGTAGCTCGTGATATTCGCGAATTATGACGTGTTCCTTTCGCAGCTCACGTTACGGATAGTATGGAACGCGAGGCGTCATACCAGTATTTACCTGTCGCAACCGACCTGGACAAGAAGTTAGCACTTGGTACTGATGAGCGTGAAGAGTACAATGCCACACCAGCACCCTTCAAGGTCAAATGTTCATAAAGACCCAGATGATTATTAAGGTCTACTTTTTATGCATACTTTCTTTCTTACTTTTGATTACTCGAATTTATTATGACCAAACATCAAACCTAATTTCATTCATGACTTTCTTTTCTGTTTGCTGCTTTCCACTTAATTTGCCATTATATAATTAGTTAGATTGTTTCTGAAGAGGTAATTTCCTCTCTGGTAGTACTTATAAAAAAAAAAGGGTTTTAATAGGTTCAAAAACCGTTAATTTCAGAGTTACGAGACGTTTCTTGTATAAAAGAGTATAGCGTATAGAAAACCAATTATTTGGTTTAATCAGTTGACGCCAGGAGATTAGGAAAATGTTAGAGATCTTTGATGATGTGCTCCTATAAGAGAACGTGCCAAAGTAAGTGTCAATATGAACTGGAAATATATTGAACATATGTTGCGAAACTAATGTCTTATTGCCAACTGAAAAAATAATAGTTTCTCAACCTCTGTTTATCAAGACCTTTTTGTTTCTTATGATACTCCAAAAGCATGTGCCCAGCTTTTATGTGTGTCTTATATATGTATTCATAATGGTGCACAATGTACTAAAAATAATTTTTGGTTATCATATGAAAATTGCCAGACTCGTCAAGGTTTTATACGTATTAAAGGACTGGACTACCGCGAGTATGATGTAGGTAAAAGTCAAGTAGACCTTTTCATTAGTAAAGAGGCATACATCATTAATGTAATCTCCATTAGGATGTTGTACTCGACGACGTAGGTAACGATCCGTAAGAGGTCAATTTGTCCATGATCTACGGGGGTTCATGGCGGAATAATATCTGGCAGAACGAGGTATTTTGTCGGTACTAATTGAATTCAATAATAAAATATGATTCAATTTCTTCTATCCTACGACGTCGATACAAAGCTAAAGAAGTGGATCGGAAGTTGCTGTATTCAATGATATAGTAGATTGTATTGCGACAGAGCGGGTGTCTTTTTTCTATTTATTGGCGAGATATTATTTTGCCTTGAGACTACTTTTGATCTCCTGTCTCTGGTGGAATACGATGTTTTCAAAAGGTGTGAAGGCGGAATATTTAAAAAATTAGCAACTTCTCAAACATTTTAAATTAAAATATTCCTTTAACTCGTGTGCTTGTTTACGTCCACCGCTTCACACAAGGTATAAAGGACATAGAGAATCTGCTCCCTGAAAGTTTCAGATTATACATCAATCATTCAATATGCATTACTGAATAGGTAATAATTTTCTAATCTTTGTCTAGTTCTTGTTACTTGGTATAATTTTCTTTAATTTTTGTAATTTGCAATTACACACTTTCGTGATTATATATATACATACCAATATATGTACATACCGTGCATGTTTCTGTACATAATTTATCACTAAGTAACTAAATTTCACTGAATTATATCGTCAAGTTTTGTTGTTAAATGTTACTCAATTCTCATGAAAATTCACATTCATAAAGTTCAAATATTCCTACAATATTACATAACATTATAACATATCGTTATATATTATAATGATTATTCCATCATATATACATTATTCCTACATATACATTATTCATCATATACATTATTCCTACAATATTACATAACATTATAACATATCGTTATATATTATAATGATTATTACATAATCTTTGTTTTCGTCGATTCTACATAAATGAAGTCATCAAGCATGTGTTACGCATCTGATAAAACCCCTTTATCATCTGAACATGGCCCATTAATACCACAAAGTTTTCCAAATGAATACCGCACTCTTTCGATTGTAAGATTATAAAAGCCATTCGCAATCTCCAGAAATCGATTCTTCTTGTATTATCCCTCAAAGAGTAAATTTTATTTCATTTTGCGGAGTAATTATAGTCCTTAACACTTTAAAATTACAATACTAATATTTTCTTGAAAGTTAAGCAAAGTTTATCGTACGTAGCAAACTCTTTCGAACCACCTTTGTGATATCAAACTTTATTTAAAAAAGAAAGACAAAAAGCTCCTTACGGTTTATGACGTGGCACATACATGACCGTAAAAATTTTAGACATTCTCGTAGTTTGTGATATTCTGTGATTTTACGTGACTATAACACATTGTATCTCTAGTTTCTCTTCGAATAATCAAAATTAGTATCCAACCCATAGTAGTTTACCACGCATGATTTATGATCGTTATATGTAATTCCTCTTTCCACAGGCGAAGGTGAAGTAGGACAGACCGCCCCAGACATTCGAAATTTATATTTTATTACATGAGATGATCCGCAAGGTCATTGGAAAGGATATGTATGTCTTTAAAACCCGTGAGAAATTGAATGTCATTGCTAAGAAGAGACACGGAAGTACAGAAAACAGGCTTTTCGCTTATAGAAAGATATATAATGATTTTTCAGATAAATTGACAAATGTACAGTTTGGAAAAATCTATAAAATAAGGCGTATAATATGTAGAAACTTCTGTCATTCGTATGTTATTCGACATTCATTATGACAAAAGGAGTGCGCTAATGAATTCGTACAAACGCATTTCGAAATTTCGTGAAACTCTTCCTTTAGAAGTTGTGTAAGTGACTGACTGATTGAACGATAAACTGATTGTGAATAATGATATTGAATAATATATCAACGATAAATGCAAGAATATCAGCATAAAACATGTATATATTATATCGTGATCCCTACAGTATGCACCCAGTGTCGAGAAGACACGTTCTTTCTATGCAAAATAATTTCTTAATCATTTTATAACGAACAACGAGCGAGGGCTAATACATAACTTGATAATCTTGATAACATATGTGAATGTCAAGGTTATTGGAGGTTAACACCACTTCCTACGTACACTATTTACTACTTGTTATGTGAAGGAATGTTTCGTTCAGCTCTGACTATCACGTCTGTTCGCTATTTCGTCCATGATGTTATATATTTTAACGCCGATTGGTGAAAGAACTACAAGGTTTGTGAACAAACAATTCAGAAACCAAAATGAGCTTCTAGAACTATCTTATTTTAAAAGATATTTTTTCTATCGTCATTGTCCATTGCTCAGAGGACTTTTCATTAATTTGTTGTTGTTGTTATCGCATAATGATCTCTGTACTAGAAAGATCGAGGAGTAAAGATATTGTTATGTATGGCAAATCAGAAACCGTGTACATATAAATACATACATCCATATTAAGCAATGTCATAAATGAATATATTTAGAAATCGAACGAGTGGAAAGACAAAATGAAAGCAATGATGAATCCCTTCTTTATAAAATTCTATTTACATTGTTCTTGGTTCAAAGAGAAAAAGTAGCATTCAAATAGTCAGTACACTAATTATAACATTATCCATAGCAAAATTATTATACCGGATATTTTGGTGATCTGATGTATCCAGTACAACCTGAAATAACCGAAAATATATGTATTTATATTAGTTCCTATTTTGTTATAAGAAGATACGCACCTTGATAATCGTTGTCGGGCTGTTGACTTAAACTCTTCTTTCAGAATAAATTTCTTAATTCCCATCTGGTAAATTACACCATAATTCTCCCAATCCATATCCCGGAAATCTAGTTTGATCATATCGCAAATGGTCGTGTAACATTTTCACCTTCCCCGCCAAGTCGGAACAGTTATCCCGTTGGAAAGTCCACTCGTTTGTGGTGAAAAATGAAAAATGATGAGAACAGCTTATTGCTATTTCCGAGAAGTTCTGTTATTCAGAAATATCATTTTTAATTATTATTATTATAGATGAAAATAATGATTATCCTAGAATGATTGTTCTCGTTGTTCGAGGATCGATAGAATACTCACATTGGTTTACTACCTCGGAGTCTTAAAAATATATCTATGACGAACGCAGGTAAAACAAGCGGAATTACACTCAGAACGTTGTAAATATATCTATTAGCTACGAATGAACAACCTGGGTACCATAGCGTATCATTCAGTATGCTACATTTTACCATAGCATCTGCCATCGGACCAAACCTAGTCAATTGGAACATTTACATTATTACATTATTACATTATTACATTATTATTACATTATTATTAATGGAATTACGCGTAAAGTAAAGTTTATTATTATCCGAATACCTCAGAAAATATTATGAAATTTCAATAAATATTATTTATATTACTATTTTCCAAAATTGAAGTATTGGGAGCAAGAGTGGACTTTTGTATTCTACATTTGTTTGCGCTTTCATTATCCACGTTTCTTAAATAAACTGAGACTTTGGAATACTCTAACAATCGAATTACATTAGTTCGTAAAAAATTCGCAATAAATATTACTTAAAAGGGTATGCGTTACTCGTGCAGTTGTATACTTTAACTTCATGATCACGATGCAGCGTGACATGCCATGCAGTACATATTATCATGTCGACTACGAAATCGACAGGCACCACTTCCAAGTTTGTATCTCTCCTACCCCGTACCGCTGTTGCAAATCCTTTGCCGATTAGCAGAAAGGTACCTGGTAACATTAAGCTGGTGTGGAAATTATTTGTGATTTTGAATTAGCAGAAATGTAACTCTAAATATATTAGAATACATTCTCGTTACAGTGAGCAACTACAAATTTCAACTATAATAATGATGATCTAGTGGAAAGCCTCTAACAAACTAATCGGTTAACTCTACTCCTGTGAAATGTAAGGAGTATTGAACAATTATCACTGAAAAAGATTTGTGTAAATACCTGTAACTGCAGAAATATTCTGTATCTAACCAGGACATGGTTCTTCCAAAGAGGCACCAATTACGCTTGGCCGTACTATCGCAACTGGCAGATCTTTGCACTTGCTTGCTACAATGTGTTCTGCTAAATTCTTACTGAATGTGTATGTGTTTGGATAAGTTTTTAAAATCTTTTTTTCTATTTGGTTGATCGACGTTTCGTCAAATTTGTCACACATATCGATCACCTCTGAAGGTTTCAAGCTCGTGCTGCAAAGTCAGTAATAAGTGAACGTATTCTTCACGATATAATTATAAATATAATATTCGTAAACCATGGAACAACGTTCGCGTATAACTTATTCTTTCGCATAAACTTTTTCCTCAATCTCATGTAGATTCGCATTACTAAAGGCTGTGCTGACGTGAACAAAGCTAATCGGATGCTTTAGTTCGTTCCAAAGCTCGATGACACGAAGAGTACCCTTCGTATTCACATTAACAACCACGTGTAACGGCTCGTTGAATATCAGTGGCCGCGACGTGAAACACTACATTTACTTTCTCTAACAACAGATTTCTATCTTCTTGCGAAAGACCTAAATCTGGCAGACTAATGTCACCTTTCATGGAATAAACTCTGCTCAAAGCTGAGGGGTGTTTTGCCTTGATTTCATCGTGTATCTGAAGACGAAAAAATACCAAATCAATTCCAGAAAAGAAGTTTAATCAATTTGGCTCCTGACATGCTTAAATATTGAAAGAGACAAGAACGTGATCATCTATCAGCTTCTTAAATCGTTGTTCTATCGTTTCGTCCGTTTTTGGACGAAGTAGTATAAAAATGACAGTGATGCGCGGACATATGCGGATCAGGTTTTCCAGGAGACCTTTTCCAACGAAATCGGTTGCTCCAGTCACAAGAATCCCACTACCGGCGTAGAAGGTTTATTGATCCCATCTTCATTCGTTTTTTTATTGATTGTATCCATGTTTCAGAATGTTCGCACTTTCAGTTCCAATAAATGACACTGAATTATCAAATAGTAAGCGGAAAAATTTTAAAAATAATGTACAAAATTTGTTACAGCTGAGATCTTAAGCTTAAACAATCTTCTTATAGTTCCCGTAGGCTTTTTCATTTTTTAATCTTTTGTCTATATATGTAAATATCGTAATTTGCAGCGATCAGTAATTTATGTGGAAAATGTGCGTGGTTCATATGAAGCAGTGTTCACCCACAAATGTAACACCTCGAGAATACTTAATGCGTACGTGATTTTTCTGTGGGCACCCGCGAACAGGACGATTGCAGTGCATATGTGAAATCTGTATAATCATTGTTTATACGTGCTCTTATTTATTAATTACTTATGGAAGCAAAATGACTTATATTTGTTATAAGGCGTTATAGATTTCAATAAGTAAACAGGTTTAATCTATAATCGATAATTTTTCTTAGAAAACATCACGCAGGATGGATTGTGATTTCGAATCTCCACAATTTTCTTTGCTACGATGTGTATGATGTAAGCTGGCGCTTACCATTTGTTCGAATTCGTTCCTTGAGGTCTCGCGCTCCACACGAGCCGTAACGTAATACGCCGTTACTCATGACTAACACGAGCCACAAGTCTAGGTATATGGAATTAAAAACGGGAATTTATAATAAGAGAAAAAGGCAATAAGAGATACGACGCGTCCAAATACTTAAATATCGCAATAAATCAATAAACCAAGACACAACATTATTATTGAACAAATTTAAAATATAAGAATATCGAAATAGAAACAAGGAACAATGAGGCGTTCACTGACACGTACCGCCTTGCACGAGCTTTTCCTATGACAATACACCATACAATAAGTAGATAATGAAAGATGAGCTGCTATGCCCTTTTCACACAGCATCAACAGCGACAAACAACTGGCACGCGCCAAAGGATCAAGTACCGGCATCAGCAAGGTAACCAGGTGTTTAGTAGAGTACAACTAGTAAAAGAAAAAGGAAAACTTGAACAATACTTCCACGAAAACCACATCAGCTGCAACCCTAATATTTCTGGAAGGAAAGCAGCTGAACCAAAGTATGCAGCGCTCGCAGAAATAATCACGTACCACAACTCTGCGCTAATATTGAATAATTACGTAACAATTAGCCATGGTAGTCTTACTATAAATAAGTGTAGCCACTTAGAGACAGTAGTCAGTCAGCTAAAAATTTGTTAAGGATTCGGTCATTCAGTCAGTAAGAGTCAGTTAAGTCGAGTACAGAATTGGTCGAGAGTTAATATCAAATTCGTATGAGTTCGTATTCAAATGAGTAACGTCAAGGAATGAAACCAAGCATTTAAACAGAAATCAATCGTCAACGATTAATATAGTCAATCATCTAGCAACTAGACTAACTTCGTACGATAGTCCAAAACTGCGATCGACAACACATATAAGCAAGGTGAGGAGCTAAACATTGTAACACTTTCTTTTTCGATTTCGGTCTTGCACCACATTTACTCGAGTAAAATTATTTATTGACTATCATTGTCAATAATGAAGATATTGAAAGTATTTATTTATTCCAAGGAAATATCAATCATTTCCGTGCTATTACTCCTGCACATGGCGGTTAAGCCGAAATTCAAATTATATTTATCAATTGTATTGATACGCTAGTTTACGCTACGTATACGGTTATATTAACGAATTAAAACATCATGGATACAGCTGTTACGTCGCATGATATAAACCGCAGCCATCCCTCTTTGTCTGGTCGCCACATGTCCATCTACCCTTACTCCTCAAGACCTTCAATAAAGCTAAGGGGTCACCATAAATCTTAGTATCTTAACAATGAGAACTCTGAAATCTCATAAGTGTCTTTGGTCTATTGATGATTCTTGGTTGTTCTACCTATTATCATCCACTAACGTTTTTTCTAATCAATTGGCATCGCTGATCGTTACCCTCATTTTTTCCAATGAAAAGTGCCATAAGCGAATTCGCTTTCTTCGTACTCTAGACACACCCATAACGTTCTTTCCTTCCGTAATAACACGACAGCCGATAGTCAGTCAAAAGTTAGTCGCCAAGTTGCCAAGTTGTCAAATCTCTTTATTAGTCGCCTAGTCGCTAAATCGCTAAATCGCTAAACACATCTCTCGGTTCATATTTTACTTGCGATTTATACCTCTCGAGATACTATAACTCATAACTTGCAAGTCACACTTACTACTATTAACATCGTAGTCTTGCTAGTAACTATTCGAGCCGAACACTTTTAACCTTATTGTAAACGACATTACAATTCGACATCGTAACATACCAGGCGAGTCTCTCCGAACATTTATACTCTCTGCGAGACAAGTTGTTGGAATAAAGTGTATATTATAACCTGTTAATTCAGTGTTATACTAATTCAATTACCTCTATTATCCTAACCGAAATAGGCAATCGTTCAGTTCGTGGCGTCGATAATCTAATTGTAACAGGAATTTACGACACCCGTTGACCTGACTCCTCCGCAATCGCGTCTCTTCGCGAACGGTCCAACAACAGCAGTTTGCAATCTAAAAATAGTGTCACGCTTTAAAGGACACGACAAGTTTCCGAATATATTCTACTCAGTTGTCTTAAAGATAACAAGTGCACGGCATATTGGGATATTCGAAATAGTCCCGCGCTTCAGAAGAGTACGACAAGTTTTGGAAACTGTTCCATTCAGCCGTTTACATTGTTTCAAACATTAACGAACGAAAATCAAGTTAATCAAAACAGTTTAACGACGATTTCTTGTGGCAGCAACTACTGTATTGATTTAGATATAATTCGAGAAACTCCAGATTCGACATGTAGAATTGCACATAACGATTACGAACATCGAAGATCAACACCAGATCGTAACACTGTATACAGTAGAGTCCCCATTATCCCTCCCCCATTATCCCAATATTCCAATGTAAGGATGATTTATTATCTGAACATAATATTTCCTAATAGCAGATGCCTCTTCGATTTCACATATCTACTGTGGATATACTTTATTCGTGTTCATGTACAATGTATTCCTTCCCTTATTCGATTCAGTGAATTCTTATTATAAGACTTTAGTATGAAACTAATGGTGCTTTAGCTATCGAAACAAAACAAAACAAAATCTCGAAAGTGGTGCAAATGCTGTTATTAAATATAGGTTGATATTTAATTAATTCACACAGATTCAAGTTTTACTTTCTATATTTCACCACCTCGTACAACCGTCAGACTACGCCGAATACTCTTAGACAATTAACACGTGGTCAACTCCTAAGACAAAAGAGTGTCGTTAGAAGTCGTACCAATTTAGCTTGTAGGAACTAGCGATCACACCAACTTAATGTTTCTCAACAAATGCAATAGAATTAACAAATATACATAATGTTGGGAGAAGCCATAATCACAGACTTTGAATGTACTGATGTAATGATCTGGTTTCTCTGTAAAACTGCAAATGAAGTTGTAATGAATAGGTGCCTTGTCAATGATGTTCCGCGTGTGGCATTCGAGAAATGGCCTCAATGGTTCAAAGTACAAGATAAACGTAAATTTTTACAGTTACTAATGTTGAAAGGATTATGTAACTTAACAGCCAAGAAGACATAGAATCCATAGATATTAACACTAAACTTACCAATGTTAGTCAAACTGACCGTTGTCAAACATTTATATAAAATTAACCATATTTAAACGTTATCACATCGCTTCATAATTTCTGACATAACATGGTCCCTAAAACATGCATGCAATATTTTTTTCTGTATTTACTTCTAGATTGCTTTTTTCCTTTTCTAAGAAAAAACTGTATTCTGTCCTGTCTACCGCGGGCGGTCAATTTGACCAGCCAATAAAATAATTTAGTTATTCTTAAAATAAATGCAATCAGTTCAAAGAAAAGGCTATCTCAAGGTCAGATAACAAACAAAATCGGTAATAACAAATAATAACAACTGTTACGCCCGTAATCTTGCCATACACTACAATCCATTCCTCGATCTAGATGACCATCAACTGTCAAAGCATATCAACCAAGAACTCAATGCATATCCTAAGGAACCGCCATAAAATTTACCACTTTTTACGATCAATTGTTACAAACATTTTAAAAGTTAAGAAGTTTCTTAGGGATACTGCTCATTGCGATAAAACACGGTAAAAGCAGATTTTTCTCAATTCCACCCTCGTGTAACCGTTGGTGAGAACGGCCAAGACTCATCAATATTTTCGTATGAATATCGCCATCGCAGACCATATTCTTACTTGCTACTGTCCTTTCGACCAGAATATATCTCAGTTTGTTAGTCAATAAGTCGACATCTAAACTTGTTATCTCCAAAACTGAGAGGAAGCATCTCAGAGCGTTTTGTGTAAAGTTGTTATAAAGGCAAAAGTAAAGCATATATAATTTTACAATAATTTTGTATCCCGATCATGGTATTCTTCTATGATAAATGTTTACCCTAAAAATGTCAAGACTTTCCAAAACAAATTATTAAAAAAATAATGGACATGGAAGAATGTTCAATGTGCGACGAACAAGAAACTTCAGCAACAGAAAACAGCATGGAAACACATGAAAAGCTCTTTATAAGCGAATGAAAGTTGAATATAATAAATGAGCGTTCGCGTCTAGAGCAAAAAGGAAAGAAATTATCGTTACTGACTGATGTAGAGAACCAACCTATCGTAACTGGGCCCGATGGAACAGCTTGGAAAGAAATAGATGTGTAGTATCGGAAAAGGATAGGATTAGGATAATTTACATTTTTTAAATTCTCCTAATACTATTTATTTAAGGTAAAAAAAATAACAGATTAATTGGACAGAGAACGATAAATGTTCAACTTGAACTAAACGCAAAAATCTTATTCCACTCAAATCACTCTCGCAACTCTATAACTCTAACAACTCAATCTCTCTACAATACTAGTGTAACCCCAAATTCTTTTACCCTGACGTCACCTTAGGCGACCACTTCTAAACATTCTCCGGACAGCTGATACCTCTACTCTAAATATTCTCAGGACAGTTGATAACTCTAAATATCCTCCGGACAGTTGACACTTCTAAATATCATCCGGTCAGTTAACACCTCGCCACCCTGATAAGGAACTTCCAGGAACAATATCCCCTCCATCATTTTTAATTGTTCCTGCTTAGTATTTAGACTCCGAATAATGACGGCCGAGCCAGTCTGAATCATAAGCCGATACTGGGGCATTGTAATATTGGTACTCAAGAGCCTTCGACTCTTGAGAAATAAAGTTTTTATATACATCACTACGAGAGTTATTTTTTACGTGACACTAGCAACTTAGGCAACTCCGCAACTCTCACTGACTCTCTCAACTCTACAACTCTACAACTCTACTCTTCGGCTTCTGCGCTCGCTCTCGCTTCTCAACTCACACTGTACCCCTTTTGCATTCGTTCTCAACTAACACTGCCTTTAGCGTCTCTTTGTCTTTTCCCACCCTATCGCGCACGTGTCCCGAAAACGCCCGTGGCCAGGGTCACGCAGGCCTTTTCCACGAAACTATTCACTTGAAAGGACTGACGATACACTGATGTACCCGACGATGCCGCGGCTCTTGCGACATTGTTTTGATTTGGCCGATATCTTAGGCCTTTTGTCCACGATACTACAGATGCAAGTCCCAAACCTGCCTAGGTATCAGTTCATAATATTTTTAGAGATATGCTAAATGGCATATAATGAAAGGACAAATGAGAACGACATTTTATCTTATCACTGATTACCGCATAAGGAATCATAGAATAAAATATACGGAAGAAGCATTTAGAGTATTGGGGAATAAGAGGGAGTTAGATGCAACAAAACTAGACGTATTTATTGCTGTGCTTTATGCCCACGGTGCATATTAAGCAAAGGAATTTAGATGTCTCATATTTCTGGAATGAAGTTTGGGGGCCTGCATTTTTTTCAAAAACAATGAGCAGGGATGACCTTACTGAAATGCTGAGGTTTATATGATTTGATAAGAAGAGCGAATGAAGCCAATAAATTTGCAATGGTATCTGCAATATGGTGACCGATTTATAGAAAATCCACAAAGTGGTTATAAACCTGGTGCATACATTACTTTTGTAGAAAGAATTGCGAGAAAAAACCATGCAATGAAACTATCAACAAGTTCAGATTCATTACTACAAAAAACTTGTCGAATAGAAAATTGTAAATGTTACAAAATTACGAAAATGTGTTCAAGACGCGGGAAATATGTATGCGGCAAATGTACATTTGATAATAAGATAATTTGTAGAAAATGCAATGAGGTTGAAGAAGATATGCCTCTATATAAATGAAAGTGTAATTTTACTTAAGTCTAGACTTGAAATTAAGCAACAGCAAATTTGGACGAAATCTTTTGAAAGTTCATCATTTTATATACATTCAGTTATAAATTAATCATTACCTAAGCTAAATCATAAAAACTGTTATTTCTTTAATCACCGGTCATTTTGACCCGACAAAGTAGGAATAGATGTACACGAAGTGCCGGTAGATTTAGTGCAGAAGGTACTGTCAATCGATCTTGATGTGTATTTGAATAAATGAAATTTCGTATGAAAGTGACTGCTCCATTATCCGTACAGTTTCGTCATGTTCGAAGAGTTATTTTGACACAGCATCTAGATAATTGACAAGTATATTCATAAAGAAGGTGATAAATAAAATAAGGGTAATGTATTTTATCACGATGAACGATATTTTACTTGAACTTAATAATATAATTGAGTAATACATATTTCTCCATTACCATTTCATGGTATCTCTTATACATATGTAATCAATGTTACATTAGCATACTTCACTTCATCTGCGTATATTTCATCTTATTTTACGAAAAACATGTATATTTTTTATTAAGAGAATGTTACACAACTAAAATATATCTCGCGTGGTTGATATTGCCATCGCAGATCGTATTTTCTACTTTCACAGATACGAATGCTTTGGGAGATGAATTAATTAATAATATCCATAACGCATATCATTATCCAGTTTCAGTAGTAGGGTGGGGTTATTAATACTATGAGTACTTAGAGGAGCGACATATCGAATATCGTTAAAGTGCTCCGACAGACGTATCGGTATTCACAATCGTGAAGTCGCACTTTTATTCGATGTTTGGTTAACGATACGCAGTGGAAATATTATCAGGTAACAGACGATTCCTTGTTATTTTGTATTCAATTGTGTCTTTCATTAAAGGTTATTCATTATTACCACTATCATATGTATCAAAAATATCATCGGGTCATTAATTACTACAATAGCTTAAATGAAGTTTTTGGATTCTCAAATATTTATCTTATATTTTACATTTTATCCAGTAAAACTGGTTTATTATTGCGACTTTGCAATAATTTACAACCAATCAATCAATCAGTAATCGGAACATTCGCCGTTTCGAGATAGTTGCACGAGATATCGGATAATTTTACGGAATATATCGGAATGTATCGGAAAATACGCTCCGCGGTGACATTAACCATGCGAGATATTTCAGCCATTTTAAATTTTAAATAGTTAGATCCCTTGGTTTAGTAATAAAACTGAAATAAACTGAAGTATACATGTATAATATTGATTATATTTAAAAGAAACGATGAAATGGTAGTAGAGAGGGTATATAATTACGCAATTATTTTATTAAATTTAAGCAAAATGCTCTACATCGTGATACAATATATTTGTCTTGTTATATTTATTACATTCCTTATAATTATACTTTCTAATTATTTAGATGCTGCGTCAAAATATCTCTTCGAATAACAATATAAACATCGTTTCATAGAGATTCGTGAGTTAAAAGGGCTTTATGTTCAGTATCTTTACAAAATTGTTTTTAGTTGATTATATTAATTTTCTTCACTTTTATACTATATATAGATGTGCGTGTACAATACTCAACGTATCAAATCTCTATATCACAACAACTTGTGCTATAAAAGGCTTGGTATTGTAAAGATCAAGTAGAAAAATTACAAAAATAAATGACGTAGAATGTAATGCAACGTAACATACATAAGCATGATAATATAAATATATATTACACATATGTACAAAGCAATATAGATATATATGCATACAATGATAGATATAATACATAATAACGTATACATAAATATGAACATATTAAAATTACAGGATATGTGAAAATCATCATAAAAATATAGATATAATATATGTAGTATCGTGGAAATTTAGGTATAAATTTTTCCTGATACTATTTACAATTTGTAATTTATTTACAATAAATTAGTTATACAGATATTAATGAGACAGAAAACGATGATTGTTTAATATGGAACTAAATGTAACAATCTTACTCTAATTCGACCACTCTCGCAACTGAACAACGCGAACAACTCAATCTCTCAGCTACGCTAGTAACTCACGCAACTCGACACCGCTAACAACTCCACTCTCAACAACGCTAACATCTCTCGCAACTCGACAACGCTAACAACTCTACTCTTCGACTCCTCGATTAACTTTGAACTCTCAACTTACTCTCCACTCCTGCTCGGACAGCCGAGGAGGACGGATGTATCTAGACGGTCGTCCTCTCCAGGTATAAGTGAATAGTGAAAAAGTGCTTCAAAGTAATAGTGCTGCAAAGTGATAGTGAGGAGGAAATATAATAAATATATATAATTTTGTTGCTATAAACATAGCAACAAAAGGAGAAACATATTATATAAAAACCAAACAAATTAACATTGAGACAGAAGAAACAAAAGAGCATCGGGGACAGGAAGATAGCAATTCAGAACATGAAAGATACTACCAGGACGAAAAAACGCAAAACAACTACAGACATTAGTGCCATAGGAAACCCAGTTACAGAAAAGCAGCGATGGCTGCAAGAATTACCATTAAGTAACTCCTTCAGCTCACTAACGGAAGAAATAGACGCTGACCCCGTAAATAAAACCACTATCCAAACAAATCATATTACGAAACCACCACCAATCTTTGTTGATGCCCAAATAATAGACCCGCTCATCGATCTACTAAATAATCTAGATGAGAAAAACAACTACACAATAAAGCAAACAAAATTGGACCAAGTAAAAATACAAACAAACACACCAGAAACATTTAGGAAAGTTATAAAAGCATTAAAAGAAAAAAATGCTATCTACCACACGTATCAGCTTAAAACTGAAAGGAGCTATAAAATTGTCATAAGAGGATTGCATCCTAAAACGAACATACATAAACTAAGCGACGAGCTAGCTAAAATTGGTCATCAAACAAGAACAATAAACAATATAACAAGATTCGACACAAAGCAACCATTACCACTATTCTTAATAGAACTGGAACCCAGAACCAATAACAAGGAAATATATGATATCAAACAAATACAAAACACAATAGTAACAGTCGAACCACCACGACACAAAAAAGATATACCTCAATGCATGCGGTGTCAACAATACGGACACACTAAAAATTATTGCAACAGAAGCCCAGCTTGCGTCAAGTGCGCAAAAAATCACTTAACTGTACACTGCCCATATTCAGGAAAAATAGAAAAAGTTAAATGCTTCAACTGTAACGGAAACCACCCAGCCAGCTATAAAGGATGTGAAGTAAGAAAACAACTACAACGTAAACTGTTCCCGCCCCTACGAAGCAGGACAAGCACTAACACACAAGCCCATCAGGACAGCACAAAACCTGAAATAATACCAAATACAGAGCAAGCAATAAACACCAAACCTATCAGCACCAACACCATTGGTTGTCTAAGCTATGCTCAAGTAACCAGCCAACCAACACATACACACAATCAATACCACAGCAATAGTAACAATGACACTGCAGAAATCAAAGAACTGCTCAAACAATCCATAAAGAACACCGAAATGCTAACCAGAATGATAAGCGAACAAAACGCAGTACTCAGACAGCAAACCCAACAAATCACAGTCATGCTACAACTAATTACAAACGTGCTAAGCAAAAAATAAAAACGGACACTCTAAAAATAGCAGCCTGGAACTCAAACGGCCTACAACAACGGGCCCTCGAAACTAAAACATTCATATAGAATAATAATATAGACATACTACTTGTCTCAGAAACACTTCACTACAAAAAGCTATTTGAAAATACCATACTACACCATATATGATACCAAACACCCCTCAGGAAAAGCTCACGGAGGGACAGCAGTGATAGTCAGAAACGATATCAAACATTATCTACACAGCCAAGTTAACAAAGAATATTTACAAGCAACCACTGTTACAGTTCAAACTAGCAGCAACTACTTCCAGTTGTCAGCAGTATATGTGCCTCCGCGACACAAAATAACAACACAAATGTGGGAAGAATACTTCCAGGACCTAGGGGACAAGTACATCGCAGCGGGAGACTACAACTCAAAGCACACGCTTTGGGGGTCAAGAAACATTACACCTCGAGGTAGAACACTGGAAAAATACATAAGAAATAATAACCTCAATATATTATCCACAGGAACACCGACACATTGGCCGACTGACCTGAACAAAAAACCAGATCTTCTGGACTTTGCAGTTACAAGGTGACTAAACACAAATAAACTAAAAATAACACCCAACCTCGAGCTCAGCTCCGATCATACACCCATAATAATTGAATACAGAAACAAACCAATTCACTATAGCAAACCAGAAACACTATGCAATAAAACCACCAAATGGCAAACTTTCAAAGAAATAATAGAAAGCAAAATAAACTGCAATATCCCGTTAAAAACTCCTGAACACATAGAACAGGCAGTAGCAACATTGACAGCAACTATTCAGGAAGCAGCAAGGACAACCACTACTCCCGAACCAACCAGCAGACAAACAATAACAATCCCGCAAGAAATACTCGACAAAATCAAAGAAAAAAGAAAAGCAAAAGCAAAATGGCAAAAATACAGAACCCGAGAAAACAAAAAACACTTAAACAAACTTGCAAAGGAAGTAAAAAACAAAATAAAGGAGCACAACGATAACGAATTCGCAAAGTTCATAGGGACACTCCCCACACACGAGAACACCAACTATTCACTATGGAAAGCCACGAAAAAAATAAGGAAGCCAATAATACCCGTCCCGGCAATCAGAAAAGCAGATAACACATGGGCAAGAAGCAACGAAGAACAAGCGGAAGAATTCTCCAACCACCTCTGCAACATATTCACACCACACATTATCAACAACAGCAACCTCAAAAGTCATACGGAGGAGGATCCACAAACCACTACTACCACAGCCGACAAGGAATACACCATACCTAAAACATCGGCACAAGAAATTAGAAACATAATTGATAAAACAAAAAACAACAAAGCGCCAGGAATCGACCTAATCAATGGTAAAATCTTGAAAAACCTTCCGCCAAAAGCAATAAGACTAATGACAATAATATTCAATGCAATTCTAAGAATTCAATACTTCCCCAAACCATGGAAATTAGCACAGATCAAAATGTTACATAAACCAGGCAAAGACCCGCACCAAACTGCATCTTACAGACCAATATCACTGCTTCCAGTATTTTCCAAAATACTGGAAAAGATAATATACGACCGCATAAAACCAATAATAGAGACAAAAAAACTAATACCGGATCACCAATTTGATTTCAGAAACAAACACTCCACGATAGAGCAAATGCACAGGCTTATAAACGAAATAATAGTAGCACTAGAAAACAAGGAATACTGCACAGCCCTCTTTATAGACATAGAGAAAGCATTCGATAAAATTAACCATGAAAGTCTACTACAAACAATTAGGAAACAATTCCCGGAGCAAATACACCACTTAATAAAATCCTACCTAAGCAGCAGAACCTTCGTAATAAAAATCAAGGACACACATTCTCAAGTTAAAGACATCAAGGCCGGGGTACTACAAGGAAGCGTCCTAGGCCCAATACTATACACATTATACACGGCGAACATACCAACAACTACCAACAGCACAGTATTGACATTCGCGGACGACACAGCTATACTAGTCAGGCATACTAACCCAGAAACGGCAGTCAAAATACTACAAGAACATATCGTAAAAATAGAAAATTGGCTACAAGAAAAACAAATAAAAGCAAACCCCAATAAATGCAACCATATTACATTCACGCTACGGAAAAAGATCCCACCAAACATCCTATTGAACGGCACGCATATAACGCAAACAAAGCATGTCAAATACCTAGGATTCCACTTAGATCAAAAACTCACCTGGAAACTACACATCAAATCAATAGTAGAAAAAATACAGAAAACAAGGAGACAAATGCACTGGCTAACAAGCCGAAAATCCAAACTAAGCACAGAAAATAAATTAAAAATATATAAAACGATCATAAAACCAATCTGGACGTACGGAATACCACTTGGGGGGCGGCAGCAATGAGCAATATAAACAAAATAGAGGTAATACAGGCTAAAATCCTCAGAACAATAGTAAACGGACCTTGGTACGTCAGAAACGAAGATATACGAAGGGACCTGGGAATGCCAACGGTCAAGGAAGAAATTAGCAGATACTCCGAGAAATACAAATCAAGAATAGCAACACACATAAACCGGCTAGCTGCGGAAACATACAAAACCATAAATATGGACAGAAGACTAAAAAGGAAGCACCCAGCAGACCTAATAAAGGACATAACCTAAGAAATACGAGGATGGTACCCCGCTAGGAGTAGCCACCAACATGCTAATTTAACCGTTAAAAAATTCCACCAAATGTCCAAATTGGACAAATTGTGAATTTTAATAAATAAATAATAAAAAAAAAAACTTACTCTCCTTCTCGATCAACCGTCCAACGCTTCTCGACCAATAACAACTTCTTTTAGATTCAAACTGTCCTCCTCCGTTGGCGTTATTTTTTCCCCTCTCTAATCCCGTCCTGTTAACGCTCCTCAAGAACTAGGTGACTTTAGTCACATAGGCTTTTTTCCCTATGTAAACTAACAACCGAAGGACAGACGACATTGTTTTGATCGATTTCTAGCCAGGCTTTTTCCTCGCGATACTACATATATGACATATAACATGTAGGAATATTATGTTCTGGTTAATTTCATTGACCGCTGTTCTCATTTACACTATCACATTCATCAGTTTGCTGTGAGAATAAAATTTTAACCAGGTAATTTGAAATACAGTAGAGCCTCCGGTGTCAAAACTAACAGGGCGACAAAACTGTTCGGATATTGGAACAATCACTTTTATATGAATTTTCATTTATTCAAATACAGATTAAGATTGATTGACAGTTCCGTTAAACATCCAACACTATGTATATTCGTTACTTATATTGCATTTACATGACTTTCATTTTTTTGTTTTGTTTTGTTTCGATACCTAGAGCATTATTAGTTCCATATTAAAGTCTTATATTCGGAATTCACTAAACCGAATAAACAAAAGAATACATTAGAATACATTGTACATGAACACTAATAAAATATGTATACAGTACATACTTCAAACAGAAGAGGATCCGCTATTAGGAAATACAATATTCTGTTCGGATAATAAAATGTTCTAGTATCAAGGTAATCGAATAATGGATGCTCGAAAATATCGGATGGGGGGGGGAGGGACTACTTATACAGGGTGTTTGGTTGCAAAATCTTGAAGATACAATAAAATAAAAATATCAGAAATTTTCTTCCTTTTGCCACCATAAATAATTAATGAATGAAGAGAACATATGAAATATATTAATACGGATATCACATGAGCATGTTGTCACGGGGGGTGACAGCAGAATCACATACGCATTAACTATTCACGAGGAGCTACTAAATGTGAGCTAACACTGTCTCGCATGACCTACACACATTTCCCACACAAATTACTGATCACTGTATGTTATGATATTCACAAGCATACACATGAAATAAAAAATGAAGACGTCAAATGAAACTACATAAGGAATGTTTAAACTTAGACTCGAAATATTATCGTTACTTAATCGAATATCGTTGACCTAACGCAATTATTTGATTCATGCAAAACGAACCAATAATTATTGAATTACGTAGATTTCTTTAGAAGATAATATATAAAAAGATTTCAACTATAACCAATATGGTATATCATTTAACACATTTTTCCACTTACTGTTTGTCGGGAATGATAATCTATAGCAAATATTGGAACTGAAAGTGTCAAGATCCTGAAACATGGATACAGTCAATAAAGAAAGAAATGAAAATGCGATCAATAAAGGGTTGAATAAGACGAATACTCTCGAAGAGTTCTACGCCGGTAGTGGGATTCTTTTGACTGGGGCAACCGGATTCGTTGGAAAAGGTCTCCTGGAAAAGCTGCTCCGCATGTGTCCGCGCATCACAGCCATTTTTATACTACTTCGTCCAAAAACGGACGAAACGATAGAACAACGAATTAAGAAGCTCATAGATGATCCCGTTCGTAAATATAACCACTTGTTTCCTTCAATGTTTAAACCTGTCAGGAGATAAATTGATTAAATCTCATTTCTGGAATTTTCGTTTTCAGATATACGATGACATCAAAGCAAAATATCCCTCAGTTGTCCACAAAGTTTACCCAGTTAAAGGTGACGTTAGTTTGCCAGATTTAGGTCTTTCGCGAGAAGATAGAAATCTGTTGTTAGAGAAAGTAAACATAGTGTTTCACGCCGCGGCCACTGTGAGATTCAATGAGCCGTTACACGTGGCTGTTAATGTGAATACGAAGGGTACTCTTCGTGTCATCGAGCTTTGGAACGAACTAAAGCATCCGATTAGCTTCGTCCACGTCAGCACAGCTTTTACCAATGCTAATCTATACGAGGTCGAGGAGAAAGTTTATACGTAAGGATAAGTTATACGCGGACATTGTTGCGTGGTTTAGGAATATTACATTTAGAATTATATCATGAAGAATATTTTCACATATCATTAACTTTGCAGCACGAGCTTGAAATCTTCAGAGGTGATCGATATGTGTGACAAATTCGACGAAGCGTCGATCAACCAAATAGAAAAAAAGATTTTAAAAACTTATCCAAACACATACACATTCAGTAAGAATTTAGCAGAGCAAATCGTAGCAAGCAGGTGCAGAGATCTGCCAGTTGCTATAGTGCGGCCAAGCATAATTGGTGCCTCTTTGAAAGAACCATGTCCTGGTTGGATACAGGGTACTTCTGCACTTACAGGTACTTTCGTAAATCTTTTGCAATGATAATTGTTCAATACTCGTCACATTTCAGAAAAGAGGAGTTAATCTGTTGGCTTGTAGGAAGCCAAATAACAGGATTTCCACTAGTTCATCATTATTATAGTTCAAGTTTGCTGTTGTTCATAATTAGGAGAATTCTTTCCTATCTATTTAGTGCTACATTTCTGCTAATCGAAAATCACAAATAATTTCTAAACCAAATTAATGTTACCAGGCATCCTTCTGTTAGCCAGTAGAGGATGTGCAACAGCAATACGGGGTAGGAAAGATGCAAGATTAGATGTAGTGCCCGTCGATTTCATAGTGGACGCGATAATATCTATTGCATGGCATGTCACGCTACATTCTGAGCACGAAGTTAAAGTTTACAATTGCACGAGTAGCGCTAATCCTTTTAGGTAAAATGTATTACGAATCTTTTTCAACTCATGTAATTCGATTGTTACAGTATTCCAAAAAACTCAGTTTGTTTAAGTAATGTGAACAATACGCAAATGAACGTAGAATACAAAAGTACGCTTTTGCTCTCAATACTTCAATTTCGAAAAGTAGTGATATGACATAACATTTATCTAAATTACATAATATTTCCCGAGATACTAACATAACAGTAAACTGTGCTTTAAGTATAGTTGCAATAATTGTAATAATGTAAATGTTCCTATTGACAAGGTGGGGTCAGTTGCAACAGCTCGTGTTGAAGCATAGCAGAGAAACGCCACTGAACGATACGTTATGGTATCCGGATAATCCAATAATAGCTAATAGATATATTTACAAGGTTCGGAGTGTAATTTCGTATTTGCCTGCGTTCGTCATAGATATATTTTTAAGACTCCGAGGTAGTAAACCAATGTGAGTATTCTATCGAACCTCGAACAAAGAGGACAATCTTTCTGAGACAATCTTTGTGTTCATCTACAATAACAATTAAAAATGATATTTCAGAATGATGAAATTTCTAAAATCTAGCTACAAATTGTTCACATCAGTAACATATTTCACCACGAACGAATGGACTTTTCAAAGGGAGAACTGTTCCGACTTGGCGAGGAAGGTGAAAATGTTAAACGACAGCGATATGGTCAAACTAGATTTAGGAGATATGAATTGGGAGAAGTATATTGCAATTTACCTGATGGGTATCAGGAAATTTATTCTAAAACAAGAGTTTCAGCCAACAGCCCGACAACGATTATCAAGGTGCGTATAAAAGTACCTTACTATAAAAAAATAGGAACTAATATAAATACATATATTTTCGGTAATTTCAGGTTGTACTGGATAGATCAAATTTCGAAAATGTTCGGTATAATGATCGTACTATGGATAATATACCTTATCATGTACTGACTATTTGAACCTTATTTTTTCTGTTAAAACAAATACAATATAAATAAAATTTTATGAGAAGGGAAACATAATCCGCTTCATTTTGTCTTTTCACTCGTCCCGTTTCTAAATAAAACTATTTATGACACTGCTCGATGAGGATGCATGTATTTACACGCGAACGATTTCAGATTTATAAACAATTCATACATGCTATTTCAATTTGATTCTGATCTTCTGTCTTCGTAACCATTATGTGTCTTTCTAGGTGTCGAATCTTAGGTTTCTCGAATTATATTTAAATCAAAACTGTAGTTGCTGACACCAGAAATATTCGTTAAACTATTTCGATTAGTTCAATTCTTGTTCGTTAATTTATTAAACAATTTTGAAATCATTCCAATCAATCCTTTCTAATAACTATTTCTAATGGCAGCAAGTACCGTATTGATCTGAATATAATTCAAGAAACCTAAAATTCGATACGTACAATAACATGTAACGGTTACGAACGCCAAAGATCAACATCAGATCGCAACATTTCCCTTCTTTGCTTTTAATCTCAGCTAATGTACATTTAAACCCACTTTCTTACTGTTACGGATTTTGTTTCTAAGTATGACCCGTTCATGCTTTTGGCATCTACATGTATACGAGTTATCTGTATTAATGATCTCTGTGGAAACCAATGTGGCTTCGCAAGTCTTATCCAGAGATGAGCAGATATTTCTGCTAATAGTGAGAAACAGTTCAGCATGAGCAGCCGAGCTAAACAGACGTGAGAAACTGTGTTTCAGTGAAAGCAGTGAATTTTGATAAACGAAAAGACAACAAACACTATAAAATGGTAAAGCTCCAAAATGCAACAGCAAATGCCACCAACCAAAATAACAAACAAAGGTAAAATATATTACATAGATAAATCTACAAATGCGTTAAGTAAAAAACAACCAATAAACAAAGAACAGGAAAGTTCTTCAACAAAATGGAAACGTTGCAAAACAAAGAAGAAAACAGCTACAATGACGAACTATCGTATCAACATGAACACTGGAAGGTAGCAACAGCGCACAAAAAGCGTAAAATAATACCAGACACAAGCGCCATGAAAATTTCAGACACAGAAAAGCAACAACGGCTACAAGATATCCCATTCCGAAATTCATTCGGTTCACTTCTGACCAACAAATAGGTCACAACTCATATCGTTAAACCACCACCGATCTACATAGATGCCCAAATCGATCCGCTAATCGAATTATGGAACAACACTGCTTGTTACGTCGCGTACGTTCCGCGCGACGTCCTTTAATGTCTGACCGTCAAGGCCCAAGCACCGTTAGAGAAACCCTCAATAAACCTAATGCCCCACCATAAACCGAGTTTTATTAGCTTGTAGGAAACTTTAATCCTGCAAGTATTTTCGGTTTATAACTGGTACTTAAAAAGTCCTTAGATCTATTGTACGTTCTTACAGATTACGGAGAAAGCTGGTAGTTATCACGGGAAAACCCGGTAATTATATGATCGGGAAAACATTTCTATAATAGAAAAGTCTGGATTTTCCCATGAGTCATGTTGGTAGGGTGCTTACACCTCCCATCTTCAATCATCGACGTCTTAGCCAATGGGTAGCGCCGATCCTTGTCCTCAATTTCATAACGAAAAGTCTGAACAACGAATCAACTTCCTTCGTTCAAAAAGCACACCCATACCGTGCTTTCCTCCGTAATCACATCAGAACCAGTTCTCAGAGTTCCTTCGGCTCTCACAGTTCCTATAGTCCCTATACCTCTCACAGTACCTACCGGACAAAGAGTTCCGACGGCTCTCAACATATCCCGCTAGTCAATCAAAGTCAACATATACGAATTCTCTCATCAACGAATAATCCTTTTCTTCGTTACCTGTATTTTAGTCAACGGCGTTACTAATTTGTGTGATTGTACAAAGTGTTGGAAATATATATTTTTATAACTCTGCGAATCACAGTGTTATACTACAACAAACACCCCTATTATCCTAACCGAAACAAGGGGATCGAACTATTCGTGGTGTTGATTATTACAATCGTAACGGGAATTTACGACTCCCGTTGACTCGTATTCTCGTGACCACGTCTCCCCGCGATAGCTCGAAAATACACTGCTGGAAGAGAAAACTTCAGTATAAAGCAATTAAAACTTGTTATCGAATCGGAATATTTCGCTAGTTATATAAGACGATCTGTCTGCGACACTGTAGCACCACGAGCGACGGTTACGAACACGACCTATAGTAAGCTTCGGGGCGTAATAAAACCAGCACAAGTAAAAGTGCAAACAAACTACAGAAAGCATTAGAAATGCAACGCAAGCATTAAAAGAGAAAAGCGTTTGGTATTGTACATACCAGCTCAAAACAGAAAAATTAATAAACATCGGACATTAAGCAAGAACAACAAATAACATAACCAGATATGATACGAAACAGTCATTGCCAGTGTTTCCAATAGAACTTGAATCCAAAGCTAATAACAAAGGAATTCTTGACGTTAAAGAAATCATAAACACAATAGTGTAGGATCTCTACTACAATTAGTTTATTTACGATAGATTAAACAGATGTTGATTAAACAGGATATGATGGTTGTTTAACGTGAATTACTCAAAATGACGTACTAGAATTAAGATAACTAAATAATTAACTTGCAACTCTCGTCGCTACGGTTCCAACGTTCTCTTTCACGCGGACCATACTCTCTCGAAAACGCTAGTGTCACGTAATATAAAAAAAAAGAGGAAATCGAAGATAAAAAGAAAAAATAAAATATAAAAAAGAAATAAAAAGAGAATTAATTTTTAAAATATTTGGTTTACACTAATTACGATTTTCTTCTGAACTCTAACCGTGACTTTCCAATACTGAAGCTCTTACAATTTGACTTTCGATCAGATCTGTTTCATTTTCCTTTGTCACCCCTCAATATCTCCACTATCCATGCGTTTGTTAAGCGTCCGCGACCGTTGCCACGCACGCCTTCTTCTCGAACATTCGGCGAAAGGACCGTTGGGATATTGATGGCTCGTTAGGCACTTCGGCGATATACATTTTCGCCGAGTACCGCCACATCTTTATCTCCGTCATCAGTCCATCGGATTTCATAGTATGCCGGTCGTGACACTAGCAACACACTGTCGACAACGCAATTCGCACTCCCTGATGTCTCGATTTACACTCTCCCACTTCTCAACTAATACTCTCTGAATTCTCAACTAACACTGACTGTTAATTCGTCTTTCCCCATTAGCATCGCTTTGTCTGTTTTCTTAGCCCCACCACACACGTAATGGAAATCACCCAGCAAGCTATAAATGGTGCGAAATCAGAAAACAACTACAACGAAAACTATCTCCATCGCTTCGAAGCAGAACATACGGCAATTATCCCTTGCAACCAGAAATTGCAGAATTAGAGCCAACACCAAATGTATAAAACCGAACTACAGAAATATGAACACCTGTGATGGCCGAGGTTATGCACAAGTAATTCACCAAACATCACTATTTAACACCCAAAATCAAAACAACAATAACGACGCTACAGAAATCAAGGAATTGCTCAAGCAATGCATCAAGGACACTGAAATGGTAACAAACATGATAAGTGAGCTAAACGCAGTACTCGGACAACAAACACAACAAATTACAATCATGCTATAACTTCTTACAAACGTGTTAAGTAAAAAATAGAAATGGACACGCTAAAAATATCAGCTTGGATATCCAATGGTCTCCAACCACGAGCCCTCAAAGATGCATGAAAATACCATATTACTATCTATGATACCAAACACCCCTCATGAAAAGCACAAGCAGTGATAGTAAGAAACGATATCAAACGCTACTTGCATAGCCAAATTAGTCTGGAAAACGTTCAAGTAACCACCGTTACAATACAAACTAACAGCAATTACTTCCAGATGTCAGCAGTATATGTACCACCGCGACACGAAATGACACAGCACAAATTGGTACAGTACTTTCAATCCTTAGGTGACAAATACATCGCAATGCAAAGCACACACTATGGGGCTCAAGATTTAACACACATCCAGGTAGAACATTAGAAAATTACAATAGGACAAGTAATCTCAACATATTATCCACAGGAAGACCAAAATACTGGCCGGCAGATCTAAACAAAATTCCTGACTTGCTTGATTTTGCAGTTATAAAAGGACTAAATGCAAACAAATTAAAAATAACAGCCAGTCTGGAACTTAGCTCCGATCATACACCGATAATAATAGAACACACATGCAAACCAATATTTTATAGCAAACCGAAGTCACTTTGCATTAAAAGCACCAAATGGCAAACATCGATTAACTCCACTTTTAGGAAATGAAAGGAGTATTGAACAATTACTATTGAAAAAGATCTATGAAAATACTTGTTAATGCAGAAATATTCTGTATCCAACCAGGACATGGCTCTTTCAAAGAGGCACCAATTATGCTTGGCCGAACTATCGCAACTGGCATATCTTTGCACTTGGTTGCTACAATTTGCTCTGCTAAATTCTTACTGAATGTGTATGTGTTCGGATAAGATTTTAAAATCTTTTTTCTATTTGGTTGATAGACGTTTTTCGAATTTGTCACACATGTCGATCATCTCTGAAGGTTTCAAGCTCGTACTGCAAAGTCGATAATAAGTGAATATAAATTAATTCGTAAACCATGGAACAACGTTTGCGTATAACTTATACTTACGTATAAACTTTCTCCCCAATCTCATGTAGATTCGCGTAACGACGTGTAACGGCTCGTTGAATCTCACAGTGGCCGCGGCGTGAAACACTATGTTTACTTTCTCTAACAATCTTCTTGCGAAAGACTTAAATATGGCAGACTAACGTCACCTTTAATTGGGTGAACTTTGTGGAGATCTGAGGGGTTTTTGCTTTGATGTTTTGTTTTTGTTGTTGGTTCAGGTGTAGCGGTTGTCCTTGCTGCTTCTTGGATAATTTCTGTCAATGTTACTACTGCCTGTTCTATGTGTTCGGGAGTTTTCAATGGGATGTTGCAGTTTATTTTGCTTTCGATTATTTCTTTAAATGTTTGCCATTTGCTGTCGTTTTGTTCGCTTATCATTCTAGTTAGCATTTCGGTATTTTTGATGGATTGTTTGAGAAGTTCCTTGATTTCTGTAGTGTCGTTGCTGATGTTGTTGTGATATTGTTTGTCAGAAGGTGGCGATTGGCTGATTACTTGCACGTAGCTTCGGCTACCAAAGATGTTGGTACTGCTGTGAATTTGGTATTGTCGCGGTTTTTGCGTTGTCCTGTTGCGCTTGTAAGTTATTGCATGTCCTGTTTCGTAGCAGCGGAAACCGTTTACGTTGTAATTGTTTCCTGACTTCATACCCTTTATAACTGGCTAGGTGGTTTCCGTTACAGTTATAGCATCTAACTTCTTCTATTTTTCCTGTGGATGGGCAGTGTATTGTTAAATGGTTTTTTGTACATTTAACACATGCCGGGCTTCTGTTACAATAATTTTTTGTGTGGCCGTATTGCTGACACCTTATGCATTACGGAATATCTTTTTTATGTCTAGGTGGCTCCACTGTTACTATTGTGTTTAGTAATTTTTTGATTTAATATATATCTTTATTATTGTTTTTAGGTTCAAGCTGAATTAGAAATAGCGGTAATCGTTGTTTGGTATCGTACTTGGTTATGTTACTTATTGATCTTACCTGGTGTCCGATTTTTCCTAGTTCCTCGCTTATGTTGTCAGTGTTTGTTTTTGAGTGTAATCCCCTGATTTCTATTTTGTAAGTTTTGTCGGTTTTGAGCTGATAGGTGTGATACCCTGCATTTTGATCCTTTAGTGATTTTGTCACTTTTCTGAATGTGTTTGGGGTGTTGGTTGCACTTTCACCTGGTCTATTTTTATCTGTTTGGTAACATAGTTATCTTTCCCTGCAGTGTTGTTTAGTAGTTCGATGAGGGGGTCAATTATTTTCGCATCTATATATATTGGTGGTGGTTTATCAATGCGGGTTGTTGGTTTTTCCGTTGAGTCCGTTGCTGCCTCTCCTGGCAGTGCGCTAAATGAGTTACTGAATTTGATATCCTGCAGCCATTGTTTTTTTTCTTGTAGTACACTTTTCCTGCCGCTTGTGCACGGGGTTACTTTACGTTTTTTGCTGGAAGTTGCCACCGTCCAGCTTTCTTCGTGGTGTGTTAGTTCGTTGTTCCAGTCATTGTCTTGTGATATTTCCATGTTTATTTCGTTTGTTTCTGTATTTTCGTGTTCTTCGTTAATTGGTTGCCACTGTGGTCGAGATGACGATCATGCGAATGTGAGGAGTATATACTTTTTATTTACTGCAAATCTCCTTTCTCCTTTCATTTCTGGATTCATGCACGACTCACGTTCAGAACATAACAATGATATGCTATATATGTATATACTTTAAACAAAAGCAAAAGGAGAAATAAGCAACTAACTAGAGCAAAAAGATAGGAAAAGCGAAGCATCTTCGAAAAAACTGAATTTTATGTTGAATTTGTATGTCCGACGAGGACTGAGAAAATGTTTCACTGGTCAAAGTATTACCAATTTTCTTTATTACTTATTCACAAAGAACTTAAATTACAAGAACAAGATCAAAATGACTGAAATACCACAGCAAAAATTAAATATTATTAAGGATCTAACATTGGTTCTTATTTTAGAACATTTGCTGATTATAATTTTGGTAGTTTTTAAATAAGCAAGTACGAAGATTATAATACAACTTCCACTTACAGAAACTGTTTTTAATTTCTCTAACTATCCTTAAGTTTCGCTGTTCTTTGAATTTTTATACGTCATCAAGAACGGTCTTTCCGAAGTAGGACACAGAAATTTTTCAAATAGCGAAGTGAGAGCCCTACTCTTGTTACCAACTGGTTCCAACAAATTGTTCCACAGATTATTCGCATCTTAGGAAACACAAAACATTTCTGATTATCAACGTAACACTCATTAAATAATTGTATAGTTTCATCTGTTATACTCACACAGTGCATGTAGTTTTTGACTCCAATGAAAGCAATCAGCATTAAGGTATGAGAGGTCGGTAAATCCATCCTCGGCAAGAGGTATTTTTGCATCTTTCAGAGTCGGTAAAAATTTTACAGTGAAGTCATTTCTATGAAATTCTGGATAATTAGCGACTTCTTCGTCAATCTTTTGCCACCTAAAGAAATGGAACAAAATGTCATATTCTTCATATGTATCTTAGAATCGATATCAAATGGTACTTGAAATTTGTTAGGGAAGTAATATCGTATAAATGTGAAATAATAAAAATGTGGATCTACATTCGTTCGTGTAAAAAAAGAAAGCGCAATTCTGTTGTTCTCGATTTTCATCTTATTTTAGCTCTAAGAATCTGTACCGAAATTTACCTGCGGTATCAGACGAGTGTCGATACGTTTATGGTGTTTCAAGTACAGTACTTGTTTCCGATCGATTAGAAAAGAATCAATATCGATAACTGATACCTTGATATTAATGAATAACAGATTGAAATTCGTAGGTTGATGTCGATAGCATTGATACAGTATCGGTGACATTACTGGATATGTGTTATAGAAATACGAACTGGTCGTCTGTATACGTATTCATAATATACGTTTATAAATATATTTATCAGTGTTTTTTCATCCAAAGTTGAGCCCGACATTGCCCGAGTTACCAGTCAGATCTTAATGTGAATTGAATTCAAAGATGATCAATCTACATCGTTTTCTAACAACTCCTTTCAATAAAGTTATTCACCAACATTTAACAAAAATGAAATACGCTTAAATATAAAATAAAAGTTAAGGTAATTGGGCACAAAAGCGGTTGCATTTCCGATTTTGATGAAATTTATCTATAATGTAAAACCCATCATTCAGAACAACATTATACTATAAACATTATACCATTACTCGACTTTAGTTTCCGAGGTATTTGCAAGAATCTGCTGGTAATACTACATTGGATCTTATCCATACATGCACGTCCATGGCAACGTATGCGTCAGCGTGGTGCGATCGTTTCTATAAACTCATCATAGCTGCCGGGAAACGATCTGTATAACGAATGAACTCGTGGAAAAAGTTGGACAAAACATGGGAGTCTGCAATGTTACTCAATGTCAACGGCTAATAGCCTCACGCGTTTTGCTGTTCCATTATGCTGAGCGGCAGGCTAGATACTCGGCAACATTGAATACCATTGCCGTCACCGCGTGTTTTGTCAAACTTCTTCGCATTTACATCCAAAACAAAACATGATTTTGTGGCTTTATTGATGCTTTCCTTAGCGAAAATCTATTTTCTATCGCGTGCTAGTATTAAATTTTCTTATAGACATTTAATTTTTGAAATAACTTGTAAAATTAGCAAAAAACGGTCGCGTTCTAAGCGTCCATTTCGCTTTGCAATTTCGCATCGCTTATACTTGCAATTTCATACTTGCATCTAATCCTTTTAAATTGTAATTATAATTTTTAATTATATTGCAAGTGTGTTTCTAGTGAATAAAGGGTAATGTAATTAAATTTTGAAAATAGTTCATCAAAACTGCAGTATAATACTTCTCGAATTATAATGTCAATAGTTTTATGATTTTTATTCGTTATTAACGAACGTATAAAGGCCTTGAGTAATTTTTATTTTAATATGCGAATACAAATGGTAAAGGTAAATAATTTAGATTTTATGCGAATTTATGTTCTATTAATCATATGTTAATTTCAATGATTATATGCATATTAAAACACCACCTGCCATATAGTAAATATGTATTGTATATAATTACCTTGTCTACGAATATACGAACCTTCCAATGTTCTTTGATATCTATCCTCGGGTCTTCTTTTATTTTATTGACCAAATATGTCGCCATGAAAGTTATATCTCTAGACATAGCTCCACCTTCGGCGACATTTAACTGCGCAGCTGGATCAATACTTATAGAGTCGCTAAGTAAATAACCTACTAATTTAGGATTGAATTCCTGCATATAGGAAAATCGGACTATGAAAGATTTCAGTATTCGCATTTATAGCGATAACACAAATCGTATGCGTAAACAATGCAGATGTAAGAAATGAACAAACTTTAAGAATATTAGGGAGAGTCAGGTACTGTCGCCAAGTTCCTTGACCGTCGATACTGCCTACTATGCCTCTATTTTAAATGTTCACTTCGAACGTATAAATCGAAGTAACTGCAGCGCCGATTGTCAAGGAATCACCCATTGCGGCAAAGACATCTATGTCTCCTGGTTTTAAATGGTGAACCGACTCGGGATCTTTAGAAGATCTGCCGGCTAAACAAATTAAAGTAAAGACATTAGAATACATATGAACTTCAAAAGGTAAGCATCAATTTTACTATCCTTAAACAACAGTAAGGTGAGGAGCTTGTAACGTTACATATCTATCTTCAAAAATGATAATAATAGGATAAGACTATGAATGAACTCGAAATCACATTGACATTCTTGTAGCCACTACAAATTATGAAGAACAGCGTCCTTCACTGTAATTTCCTGCCACAGAATTTCACCGATTGGTAGATTTAAGATAAATTGCAAAAATTATTGGAAATAAAAAAAATCTGTGATTTAAATTGAATAGTGATTTTAAAGAATAAATACGACGATATAATATTTACAAGTGATGTCATGAAGTATTTGACAACAATAATCATTGACTTGGTTAAATACTTATTACGTTGCAAGGAAAAGGGACGTCTACTGGAACTTCCTTTTGAAATTTCTTTTATTCCGTAATTGAGACATTCGATCCTCGTTTCTTGTGCCTACAAAATAGTTATTTTAAGACAATTTACAAAAATACTTCATCTGTGATGTAACGTTGCACGCGATATGTCAAAATTCCGATCAAGTAATTGCAACGAAAATTTCAAAACTTTTACAAACGTTATCGAATTAATTTTAAATGTACAGATGTATAATCTTGATATCTTATAGTAATAAGAGCATCGTTTCCAGTTCTTAAATTTAACATGCGTATTTTAATTGTCTAGAATTTTAAAAGCATGTGAAAATTCATGAACCACTGTATATTTTCAAGATTTATGCTATAAAGTATACGTGTAGTGGCGAGGTATCAACTCTTCCTCCTGGACCCCGTCACTAACCTAACCAAACCCAATTTCCATCTGATATCACAATCAGGTTCTTGCCTCTTATACTCGTATAACAAGACTGACCAGTATTTTAAAAACAAATGGAAATGCTATACGGTCATTTCACATTTACCTAACAGCTCGTCATTTTTAATACATTTCAGGACTGCTGTTTAGTTTCGTTACGAATTGCGAAATAAGTACTGCTTACAAAATTCTTCATCTCAAGGACCAGAAGACGGTGCCATAGAATTCATAACGGGTGTTACTTGAAAATATAATCTCTACAATATTTATATGTTAAAAAAAAATGATCCGTGCTGTGCAAGTTTTTGTCCACTTTTACCGAAAAAAATTTCGTCAACTTATCATTTTCAGTTCGTTCGTGAGCGCCGAGGCGTGCAGACGTGCCCGGCAAAGTCCACAAAGTAGCAAGTACCATCCAGTTGCTGCTGAGTGCCGAGACGTGCAGACGTGTGTCCAGTGCCCTGTGAAGTTCACAAAACTCCACGTGACGCCCAGCTGACGAAAGCAAATCCAACTAACCTAGCCAGGGGTTAACAGCCTCTCGACTAGTTCTTTCACACTGAACTAACTAGCTCGATGATGGCTCTATCATTTCCAACAGGCTCCCCGGAGCAAAATTATAACACCGCCATGTTTCCTCCCCCGTGGCAAGAGGGCAACGCAACTATCCTGGTAAATGACCACCACACGAAAAAACGAAAGCTCGAACCGACCAAGACAAATGTAAACAAGATTCAAACCAAACCATCAGCCAGCCAAGTGACTACCTACAATAGATTCTCAATTCTGGAGTCCACGGAAGACTCCATGATTACAACCGAAGAGGTAAATAATCTCCATACTCAAAGAATTCCCCCTCCCCCACCGATATTCATTAACGACGTAATCGACATACAGTCAATGATTAAAACTATCGAAAAAGACATCAGCAAAGAAGACTACAAGCTAAAGATTAACAACAACCAAGTGAAAATACTGCCGTCCCACCCAGACGCCTATAGAAAGTTAACCAAGCTATTAAAAACGTTAAACGCCAAATTCCACACATACCAGCTCAAACAAGAAAGACCATTTCGAGTGGTGCTGCGCAATATCCATCACTCAGTCGATCTAGACGAACTAAAATGCGAACTGTCAAATCACGGCCACGAAGTAACTAACATCAGTAACATTAGGCATAGAATCACAAAAAACCCACTATCCTTATTTTTTATAGACCTAAAACAAAAAACAAACAATAAAGAAATCTACAATATCAATCGGCTGATGAACTCCATAGTTAAGTTCGAGCCACCTCTTGTAAAGAAAGAAATAATACAATGCAAGAGGTGTCAAAGGTACGGTCACACGCAGAAGTACTGCAATCACAACTTCCGGTGCGTAAAATGTGCAGGTAACCACCCCACTGACCAATGCACTAAATCCCCGGAAACCCCCGCCAAGTGTATCCACTGTCAAGGAGAGCATCCTGCGAACTACAAAGGATGCTCAGCCTACAAATCGCTACATAATATAAAGTATCCAAAACTGAGACCCAAGGACATAAACATACATGAACCTAAACCCCAAAAACTCACCACACCAACAGTATCCTATGCGCAGGCAACGCAAGGAAACGTGTACAACTCGAAAACACACAGTGTACACACAGAAAATAGAATTCCCACCCCACCAAGCACTGACAACTTTACCAGACTCGAAAAACTTATCGAGAAGCAAACTGAGCAAATTAACAACTTGCTGTCACTACTCACACGCTTCATGGACAAATTCATAAGCACAGAAGCAAAATAAAACCAATGCGAATAGCTCTGTGGAACGCCAACGGTCTAGCTCAGCACAAAGCCGAACTAGAACTATTCTTAAAACAACAGCAAATCGATGTGATGCTTATATCCGAAACCCACTTCACCGACAAAAACTACCTCAAAATACACGGCTACAACTTCTACCACACCCAACACCCCAGCGGAAAGGCTCACGGCGGCACCGGAATCATAATCAAGTCAAACATCAAGCACTACGAACTCCAACCATTCCAGAAAGACTACCTCCAAGCAACAAACGTAGCAATAGAAGACTGTCATGGTACAATCACCACCTCAGCTGTATACTGCCCTCCCAGACACTCCATCGCCAAAGAAGACTTTGACCACTTCCTGGACACCCTGGGCAGCAAATTCATAGCCGGAGGAGACTACAACGCTAAACACACCCAATGGGGCAGCAGACTGGTCACAGTAAGAGGCAAAAACCTCCTCAACAGCATACTAACCAACAACCTCAACTACCTTACCACGTACGAACCCACACACTGGCCCACCGACACAAACAAAATACCCGATCTCCTTGATTTCTTCATAACCAAAAATATCTCGTCAAGACACGTCCAAATCAATTCCTCGGCTGATCTCTCCTCTGATCATTCCCCCGTGATAGTAACAGTCAGTTCAACTATCATCGAGAATACACCTAATGGCTCCATTCATAACCAACACACCAACTGGCAGCTCTTTAGAGAAGTCTTTACCCACACAACTTCAGCCTCAACCTCACTAAAAACCAATGATGAAATCGAAGCAGCCACGGAATACCTAAATGCGAGTATAATAAACGCTATCCGCGTCTCCACACCGGCAAAAACGTCCACCAGCAACCACGAATACCCCCAGTACATACTAAAAAAAATAGCAGAAAAACGTAGACTAAGAAGGATATGGCAGACCCATAGAACACCGGAGGACAAACGCAAACTAAACAACGCAACTAGAAAACTATCCAAAACCATAAAGAACTACAATAATGACCGTTTTCACAAATATCTCGCCAGCCTGTCCCCCACAGCCGACTCAAACTACTCACTATGGAAAGCCTCCAGGAAACTCACGCGCCCCCCACAAATAATACCTCCAATCCGCCGCCCGCAGGGTGGATGGGCGCGTAGCCCTATAGAAAAAGCCAACCTATTTGCCAAACATTTGACTGAAGTATTCCAACCCCATTCCTCCATAGCCGCAGCGGACGTCACCGAATACCTGCACACTCCCTTCCAAATGTCCCCTCCTATTCAACCCTTCACTTCTGCAGAGATCATAGAAGCAATCAGTCGCCTAAACCCCAAGAAAGCAGCAGGTCACGACCAAATAGGAAATAAAGCAATCAAGGAACTTCCCATAAAAGGGATTGCACTCATCGCATCAATCTTTAACGCCATCCTCCGCCTTGAACACTTTCCTAAGGCGTGGAAAATCTCACTAATCACCCTCATCCCCAAACCCGGTAAACCAATATATGAAACCAGCTCCTATCGCCCAATCAGTCTCTTACCTACCCTGTCTAAACTATTCGAGAGGATGCTCACGAATCGTCTCCTTCCACTCCTAGAAGAATTGAAGACTCTCCCAGATCACCAATTCGGCTTCCGAAAACAACACTCAACAGTAGAGCAAATCCACCGCATAACCCACATAATCAGCCAAACCCTCGAAAAGAAAAAATACTGCTCAGCCGTATTCCTAGACATCCAACAGGCATTTGATAAAGTATGGCATGAAGGGCTACTCTACAAGCTTAAAAAAATCCTACCCCACCCATACTACTCCATCTTAAAATCCTACCTAACCAACAGACAATTCATAGTTAAATGTCTAGGCGCCACTTCCGCAACATTCCCAATAAAATCCGGCATACCGCAAGGTAGTGTCCTCGGACCCCTACTATTCTCCATCTACACTGCCGACTTACCCATATCAAACGAGGTAACAATAGCAACATTTGCCGACGACACAGCACTATTAGCTACCCACGCAGACCCGGCAATTGCCTCATCCACTCTCCAGCGAAGTCTCGACTCCATGGAAAAGTGGTTCCAAAAATGGGGTTTTAAAATAAACGAAAAAAAATCCTCCCATGTAACCTTCACGCTCCGAAAACAAACCTGCCCCCAGGTCACCATTAACAACACAATAATCCCAAGCAAGGACTCCGTAAGATACCTGGGCATGACCCTGGACAGGAGGCTAACTTGGGAAAAACATATCTCCGAAAAAACAAAGCAACTAAAGGAAAAACTAAGAAAATTCTATTGGCTCACGGGCCGACGCTCCAAACTAAACATACAGAACAAAATAACCCTCTACAAGGCCGTAATAAAACCTGTCTGGACCTACGGAATCCAACTATGGGGAACAGCAAGTAACTCCAACATTGAGATACTCCAACGCTTCCAATCGAAAACGCTAAGATCCCTATTAAATGCACCCTGGTATGTTACCAACGAAACAATCCACCGAGACCTCAAGATACCCACAGTCAAAGATGAAATACACAAGTTCAGAAGCAGATATAGCACAAGAGTCAACAACCACCACAACCCACTAGTCACCCAACTACTGGACACGACGGACCAGATCCGCAGACTAAAAAGAAAATACCCACTAGATTAAACCATTAGTCCTACTAGAATCAACAATATAAAACTATTATAATCCATGTCATTGTATCACGCCAAACTAAGTTACTGAAAATTCTCAACGAGAATTGATTGTAAATATTCTACTAAATAAAAAAAAAAAAAAAAAAAAAAACTTATCATTTTCATCAGTTTGCTGGTGAGTGCCGAAGCGTGCAGACGTGTGTCCAGTGCCCTGTGAAGTTCACAAAACGACACATGACGCCCATCTGTCGAAAGCGAATCTAACCAACCTAGCAAAGTGTTCGCAAACGTGCTAGTGAAAAATCCAACGCTACTAAGCTCTGACCCGAATCACAGCCTCTCGACTAGTTTCTTCATATTGAATTAACTAGATCGATGATGGACCAATCATCCCAAACGGGCTTTACAGAGCTCAGTCACAACAACGCCGCTCTTCCTCCCCCGTGGGAAAGGGGGGAAATACAACCCCTCTTTGCAAACGACCCGCACACGAAAAAACGCAAGCTGGAAGCTATCAAGATTAATGTGAGCAAGAGACAAACCAACTCCACCAGCTAGCCAAGTGACCACCACCAACAAGTTCTCAATACTGGAGACTACAGAAGACTCCATGAACACAACCGAAACGGTAAATAATCTCCATACCCAAAGAATTCCCCCTCCCCCGCCAATATTCATTGACGACGTTATCGACAACCAAACAATGATAAAGTCACTGTCCTTCTCTGTCCAATTAATCTACGTTATTTTTATTTATCTTAATAAATAGTATTAGGAGAATTTTACAAATCTAAATTATCCTAATCCTATCTTTTTTCCGATACTACAGTACCTAAGTACTAATTAAAAAGCAAAACTTTTTTATTGTTGACTTTTTAAAAATGAGACTTTTACTAACGTATTTGTGTAACGTTTCTGATTAATATGAGACTAAATATGATGTAATTTGAATTATAGTTACTTATTGATATGCATATAATTATCATTTATTAAGTAAGCTAATATGCTTCAAAAAATATATATGTTTGGTGTTATTTTAATCAAAAAACTATAAGGAGCATATTGATAAAAGTTTCATCGATCATAAATCAAAAATAAGAAAGTTTGATTTTTGAGTTAAAGATCTCAGCTTATCACGGGTTTTTCATTAATATTTGCCGAACGTTACGACTCTCAATCCTTGTTTCTCTATGTTTCCTATATCTCGGAAACTAATGTCGAGCGATGTATTTATAAGAATATGTCACAAATGACATATGATACAAATTTATCGAAATCGAACGCTTATCCTCGTTTACGCATAACTACCTTTAATGTATGTATTATGTAATAAAATCAGAATTTAATCCCATTGCAAGAAAATTGTTGATTCATTGCAAGAGAATTGTTGTACAGGTTTCCTGAAGGAATACTACTAAACTTCTACGTTATAAATGTTATATTACGTCTACATGATATATGTATGTGCATGTTAATGATGTATGTATGCATATAAGTCTTTTTTATTACTGGCACTTAGATATTAATGAGAAAATGAAACATAAAGATGTCTGGAGCAGAATAATTTATTCTCTATTTGCGAATACATTTTAGTACAAGCATCTATCATTTGTAACATAATTATTACGCAGTATGTAGTAAAGTGAAGTATGAAAATTATTGCCAAGTTGAACTCACGTTTTCAATTGTATTGAACTGTAGATAAAAATAAAGTATACTATGTGTAGGATAACTTATGACATCGCTGGCTCAAGCAAATTTAAGATTATCTACTTCCTGTTTAATGTTTACTGGTAATTTTTCATTTTATATATTCCATTTTTTCCTACAGTTTAACAAAAGATTGATAAAATGTTTTTAGTCGGCGACAATTTTCGTTAAAACTTCTTAAATTTTATTTCTTTTCATTATTTTAGGCAATTTAACGATTATTGTCGAAGGTCCAAAACTATGTGAAGAACTACAACAATACAAAGTCATAAACAAGAACTAAACACTATATATTGAAAGCTAGCGCCTTAATGAAACATTCTATTGATGCCGATTAGGATCACGATCACGTAAACAGTTCTTGACACGCATATACCGAAAGCATAGAAGAAATGGTCGGAAAGTTGAGTTGTGATAAAAGAAGACAAGATGGGCATTGTGCGTATGCGTGGTATGCTATGAAAGTCACAGACAGAGACATTCGTACTTTATTCGTCTCCGTCTGCCTCGTAAGAACGAGGGCGAAACTGTAAAACCGTTCCATGTTCTCTGATTTCGATGATTTGTGAAGCTCAACATTTTAAACAATTTTTTTCTCCATATGTAAAATGTGGATGGGCCACGGTTTCCGAGAAATTCACAAAAGCTATCGGTATACTTTCACAACTGTGTTTGTGTACAACTACAGTGTACTTTTGCTGATAATTGTGCTTCTATGGCTGCGCACGCATTATTGGCTGCATTTAGCGTGAAGTAATAACAAACTAATTATAAAAATGGTAGGCGAATTAATAATTGTAATGTAATTGTAATTAAATATAATTGTAATAATGATATATATGTCGGGTTGGCGTTAAGATTAGAGTTAGGGTTAAGGGCGTGAAACGAATCCCTATTGGCGCTAGACGTGATCATTATGCAATAGAGGAGATATTTACTAGTGCAAATATGACTATGATGGAATCGGACAAGTAATCGCGATAATTAGATACTCGAGAAGCTAATGACAATGATCCTAGGCTCACTAACGAATCCGCGGTCAAGGGGATGATGAACTCTACTTTTCTTCAGCCTCTAAGTTGTACTCAATGTTAATGCATGGGGCAATCACTACGTATCTCAGGGTTACTTGAATCGTCGTCGAGATCGTACGGGAGAGTGGTTCTCCATCACGGTAACGCTGTCGAGGAAAACTATGATGGGTGTGCCTAAGGGCACGAAATCATCGGATTCGTGGAGAAAAGCCTTCATTCGGAAAGTGAGGGAAATTGGCGTTACTGTTAATTGGTCAATTTCCATGTTGGTGGTTAGGGAAGGGTGCTAGCCGCCCTTAAGAGAAAGTTCGAGAAGAGGAAGCGTCGTTGGTGAGAAAAATAGATTTCTCCTATTTTCTCGTAGTTGGGACGAGGACTGTTTGTCGGTTTGAAGGACTTTAGTTAAACAGATCTTAAGATTTATAGCGGGTCCTCGGGCTAGCTGAACATGTACTGTGGAGACGCGTCGACATCTGGTAATCATCTTACTCAAAGAATAGAGTCTGCGTGTGGCGAGCCACGGGACAGAAATCGTTGAAATGCTTACCGTCCTGCCCCGTCCTAAGTATTTCTTTTAAGGAGAGCTATAGAGTTACTTCATGCCTTTGTTAGACAAAACGTTCATCCCTTGACCGCGACTACGTTCGGCGACTGGTTGTCGCCTCGAGCCCGAGCTCACTATCATAAATCTCAAATAAGTACAGTCGAATCGAATGACAACAGTTTCTTAATTCGGCTATGGTGAAATCTAAATTACAATACTAGGGGTCTTCCCAAAGTTCCGAAGGGAAGGTGCCAGTATTCTTTCATCTCCGACATATAGATACTTGTTAAATAATAAATTTAATAAAATAAATAATTTTGGGCACACTCGTAGTTTTGCGCTAGAGAATTTCATATCTGTGTTATATCAGAACGAGATCTTTCCTTGCTATGTATATTGATTTTTCTCCAGATCTGTTGTCATGTCATTGCGCCCGAAGTGTAAAAACAACTATATGAGAAAATGTTCACATTATTTGTTTCCATAAAATATTAACCTTAAATTTAATGTATTATGCCACATTTTAATTTTATTATTGACGTATAACATAAACTAGGCAAGTTGTAATTATTTAATAGATTATGCTTATATTATATCTCAGTAGTTGATCTATTTCCATTTATGATATGATTTATATTATACATTTATTGAGATATGTATAATTTTGTGTGCTGGACTAGGTTAAATGCGTAGTAGAGATATTTTTATGTGGGTATCAGTGTGTGGAGGTATGTGTACGCACAGCGTCTGAAAAACAGACGAATGTAAACAGTTCAGTCGGTCAGCAGTCGATAAAAAAGTCGGGTATGAAAGAAAGTGCTGAGACGCATGCAAGTGTGTATCGATGAATATTCTAGAAATCGTCCATAAAATAAATATACGACTGTACTAATATTAATCCCAAGTGTAAATTCAATGTTCCCATAACAATATTTCGGCCATCAAGATCCACAATTCTCAACAACATTATACATGAATGATTTATACACTTGAAAAATGTTTACAATATAATTACATTTGTCCCTCAATTTACGCGGAGTATCCGTTCCACGTGAATTCGTTTTACACGAATGCAAATCACGTAAATAAAGTCTGTCAGCATAAAAGAAAATATATGTGCGCATATGATGACTAGCGCAACGTAATGTACTTTCATCTTCATCTCGTACGGCACTAACGCTACCGGCCGCGTAAGATAAGATCGCGCTAAAAAACTTAAACTAAACTTAAACTAAAACTAAAACTTAAACTTAAACTAAACTTAAACTAAAACTAAAACTTAAACTTAAACTAAACTCCGCTTAAATTGTTATAATTTACCGCGTAAGAAAGGTACTCGCGTAAAAAAGTACCCCGTAGATTCAGGGACCACTGTATCTTCATAGAAAAAGAAATATCTTCTCTAATGGCATGGAACCATGTTTTCCATTATTTGTAATCTTCAGCAGCGGATACAGTTTTTTTTGCAGTGTTGGTTCAATTTTTCTCACATTATAAAACAAAACACCATTTACAATTTCTTCTTTAGATTCACAATCAGAAAATCATTCTCACTTTGTGTTGACCTGTACAGAAAACTTCAACATCATTTTGCAGGAGAATGGTTGAGTTGTGATTGATAATTCTTGTTACAAAATTGGTCCCTGTGATAAGTAGAATATGATGTAAGTAGACAAATATGATCTTTTGATCTGGGATTTCAAGGTCAAGGTCAAATTTTCGGCAACATTTTTATATTAATCTTCACTACACAGAGGCTGTAGAATAACATTATTGTGGCCCCAGCACTGAACTTTTCTTTATCCTGCACTTCTTAACATCCACTAGTAAATCTCTTAGATTACATAAAGCTATAGGTTATGTAAGAACTTTTTATTTGTTATCAAAATGATAAATCAAGACACTAACACGGTTTAACTTTTCGATACACAAAAAGCGTAAATACATTTGTGACAAGTGCCTACTTATGTATTTTGGATAGTATATTCCTCTACTGAAGATTCCAAGAAAATGAACTTGCACAGACGCACACAGATTTCTAGTGTGAACATTATCACTGAATTATTACAAGTAGTTTGCAACTTTATACGTGCATTGTTGTATTATAGAGTGTATTTATTATTTGTGATTTTTTAATTTTAACACAATATAAAATCACATATTAAAACATTAATAGAATTATATGTAGTGTTCCAAACCAACAAGTTTGAGTATTAATTATTGCATTTATAGCACGACGGTAATATCAGTCAAAAATAAAACGGGCTAGGACTTGAAGAACCCATAAAATGTCTTAGCTTTTCGCACACTTTATACGCATATGTCAACAAACAATTCCGAAATGGACAGAATAACGACTTTGCATTGCAATATACACGGCATTTTAAAGGCTGAAGTTGGCGATATTACATATTTCCCGTTACTATTATTCGAAAACGGTGAGGTCTAAGCACCTAGTGTGTTAATTAGCTTCTTGATGAGGTGCACATCTTCATGTTTACAATTTGGGAGGTAGGAACTTCGGACTTTCCCAAAAAAGGCAATTGTGGTGTCCGTATCGTAAACTGAGGGTCACCCAAAATCCTGTACACAGACTGCTCACAGAAAATTGATATGTGATATTCGAGGTGTTCTTTCTAAATGCACGTATATACATGTTCTAAAAGCATGTGTATAGAGAAAAAGAATGGGCTACTCACCAGATGTGTTTAAAATTGCTTAGAACTTCCTTGCAAGGATAGTGCCATCTCGTCAACAAAATCAAAAACTTAAAAGAGCTATTCAACGGGATAAATATTATTTTTCATTTGGCATATGTTATACATTAGTGCATGAAACGATACCTTAACTAATCCTTCGAGTATAAGTTTAAATAATTTTTTTGCTGCTTTTTTGCGTTTCTTCATTTATTATTTCATGTATATGTATTTGAATATTATAATGTAGAATGAACAGTAATTTATATGGAAATTTGTTGTTTATGTAAAACAATGTACAGCCACATTTAGTAGCAGCTCAAGTATACCTAATGCACGTGTAGTTCTTCTCTAGATATTTCTATTTTCATTACGACTTTTTGTGAATAGTCTGCATACTCGCGGTATATGTGCGATTTTCCAACATGTGTGAAGTTTGTAAAAACATTGTCTATATGTGCTTTTGTTTATTAATTATTTATCGAGACACAGGATTAGAGGAGACACTAAACCTCTCTATTCGAAAATATCATAAAGCGATTTACGATATGTAGTTATGCATTTTAATCACTAAGCATAACCGATGAGTTTTCTTAGAAAACTTTACGCGGGATGGTTTATGTTTCCGAATGTCATAGTTTGTAGTATAAGATAAACTGCTGCCCATTTATCGTACGATTTGATGATCACTGTGTACCCCGCTGCCTGAGCTACTCTATAATACTTTAGTTCGTGTAAGGAGATTTACTCGAGCACGGTGATATTTTGGCCGATTATTAATTGTCAATAATTCAAAAATAAAACCGAAAACGCAATTTTTTTCTTCTTGATTTTCGTCTTGTTTTAGCTTCAAGAATCACCCCTTAAGTTGTTTTACATTGAACACCCTGTATATCTTATAAACAAAAGATGGACGGGCAACAAATACCAGGGCGTACGCTGTCGCGGATGCACAATTGTGTATAATTATATACTTTATACATTGGTAGAATTCATTAAACTGTTATCGATAATTTTTTCCGAATATCTCAGAAATTATAGCCGTCCAACACTTACATGTACAGGAAAAAGTTGTTCACAGTCATATTCCCGGTAACGTGTTCAAAGTCATCGAAATGAGAGACGATGTAGCTGTTCTACAGTTCTACGTTATTCGCTTCAGGAATAAGTGAGTGGACAAATTTCTCGAAATGCTATTTCACGGATTTGAAAATGATTTTTTAAAATCATTTTGTCACGACGTATGTATAACAAGAAAAATAATTTAAGAGGACGGTGCGATGACAGTGATCTTGAATAAACATTGTTTACGTTAGTGCGAGGGTGTATCTGTGATTAGATTTGTGATTATTAAATAGGAATGGGACCATGCTTCATTTCCAGACCACCGCGTCGTAAGGTGGCCGATCATGCGTAAGTAGAAACTAACGTTGAGCGAATGCATTCGCATGTTCATATGATTCGTGAATATATTGGCGCTTTTTCCTGTTATTTTTTTCTGTTTCTGTGTTCTACTCGCGCATTCAATGCAGCGTTCGTTCAGATTTGCTATTCATACAATGTAATTCTTGTAATATTTAATATATATTTATATTGTACAGGGCGTGCAAGGAGTAAGTGTAAAGAGAATCTATCGTATCGTAATTTTACTCTCTCGGATCGGTGTAGATTTGTAAAAAATAATTTGTTCAAAAACGATCTTGACCACGAAATTCAAAGTCTAACTTTCTTATTGCTATGTACTCCACTCGTCGCGAGGAATAAGAGTCTCAAAAGAATCAAGGGTCGCAAATGAACCCTTCTCTGTGGAACAAATGTTAAAGTTCATATTGACATTTAGTTTTACTAAGGAAAATATCCTACTATCGATGAAGCAGTAGAAAATTGTAGGTATATCAGAATACAGATATAACGGAAGACTTTTACATGTAGAGAAAAGGTTAACCAATGATACGATTTACAGTGACTATGTGAATTTGGTGAGCAAGAACTTAATATTGCGACGTTTTAATCCGCATTAAAGCTCCAATCGGCTGTGCATTCCTAAAGAAGAACAGATTAATTGTAGCCTTTACTCAAGGATGGAATTATATGCCGGCATCAATGACATGTGCATAATATTTGCTATTTTTACGTTTACGATCTCGTAGCAAATTTAAATCAGTATAAAGTTAAAGCACAGGCGTAAACTCTACCTATTCCATACACGATTGCTTACGATTCACGTCATCGTCTACCAGTTCGTAAATTTTTGAATGAAACGTTTGTATTATTGCGAACAGAATGCAAACTCGCTTCTTATGGAGCATCTCGTTCACCATATTTGACACCACTGAACTTTGCTCACAATAAAATGCATGTAATATATAAAATATAAGAAAATTATAATGCTTGTTAGTTTCAATAAACTCTCGAACGATAGCTTCGATGGTTACTACTATCGTAGATTTATCTATTAAGGTGCGTTAATGTCGGCCGTCGTAATAAAAGAAAATAAAATGGCAGAACATAAATAGGATATTTACATTAATTAATGAGAAAACCAAATATATATGCATGTCGGAGATGAGGGGACGTCGGGGCCTTTCTTTCGGAATTTTTGGGATCCCCAATACTTTAGTCTAGACTATTTATTATAGCTGTACATAAATGATAAGACTTAGAAATAGTTGTTATGATTCAATCCTATTATGTTTGCCTGAGATTTGTGACGGTGGGCTTGGGCTCGAGGTGACACAACTGATCACCGAATATAGCCATGGTCACGAAATGAATGTTTTTACCTAACAGAGAAGTGCCAATATTGTGGGATACGCGTTATATTAACAATCAAACCCCGGGCAGGAGCAATGTCAGCTTTACGCTGGTCTGCCTTGCAACGGCGGCTGAAATTTTGTTGATATTTTCGAGCAAGATGCAACGAACAAACGCTATCGTAAGGAGAGGAAAATTCCCATCAGTCGATTGTTCTTACGATCGTATTAGAGAGTTTTACACATCGTCTTTACGTGCATTATTATACCGATCGTCACAGCAAACGTTACCTTGTGCTTCAAAATATATTCTACGGTTAACAAAGAGTTACCCCGTTGGCCGTGGATTCGTTATTGAACCTAAGAACATTATCACTAACATCTCGAGTGTTTAATCACCATGGTTATTTGTCAAACTTTGTAAAATTCAATATTTATATCCGTAAATATAGTCTATTGTACAACAACGATGGCTGGTACGAATGAAGATTCGTTACACGCCCACGAACCGAACGCTAATCCGAAATGCATAATACATAGTACGGTTCGTGACAAAAAGTGGAAGTTTTGTTTATCATATGCATTGATGTCGTAATTGTTCAAATACACATGGCTGATGTAATTTCCTCAAACAATTTTGAAATTTCTTATTAACTGTAGTACTTTTCCTATATGTTAACACGTTTATTAACAAATTTTTGTCTATTTTTAATTGTTTCGTGGTAGCCTTTTTGGGCTAGAACTTTAGAAAATGATTGCCCCTCATAAACTTGATTTACCGTAACTAAAAAAGAATACGTGTTTAATATTTCGCGCCGTTCTTCAAGTCTCAAGGTTTATTAAAAGCAGGCCCTCCCCATTCCCGACATTTTTCTGCTAGTAAAGTTTCCTTTTGATTCCATTATGTTTTGCAAATATCGTGGTATTGAATTTATCAAATTGATGAGTACACTACTAAAAATGTTTTTCCATTTTTTAAGGGAAACCTTCTTTAAATGATTATACTATATTATATTATGATATATACATTGTATCCTATGAAGCGCTAACTGTATGTAATATTATACATATATATATAGCATTAGCTAGATAATTATTAATATTCTCACCATAGGAATAGGTTTAGAATCCTTTTTTTTTTTTTTTTTTGAAAATTATTTTGGAGAATTGTAAGAATATGTATATATTTTTCATTTCCTACGAATTTCTCGCTAAACGATGTTACCATACTTTTAACTTATGTTAAAGCATTGCATGAATACTATCAGTTTCACACTGACTGTGTGTTATTTAATGCCAACAGAACAAGTAGTTCGTAATATGAAATGGAATTTACAATTCAAATATTTTCGCCTTCATCTTATCTAATCAACTATTATAAGCAATAGGAATGTCAGTAAAATTCAAACGTTCAAATCTATTTTTTGCTTTATTCTGGAGATAAAAATGTTAATCGAATCATTTATGTATGACGTAATACATTTTCAGTGGTAGGGTGGTGTTAAAAGTACGAGTATCCAAAGGAGTATTACATCGTGATCATTACAGTACAGTGACAGACTTTTCGGGATCTACTATCGTGAAGACGCATTATTGCTCCATCTTTGATAAGGAATAAGCAGTGGAAGTAGCAACAGGTTACAGGTGATTCCTTGTTATTCTGTATTGAATTGTGTCTTTTATTAATTGTTTTCATCATTACCAATATCATATATATCAAAAATATTATCGAATAATTTACTGCAATAGTTTAAATGAAGTTTTTGAATTTTAAAATATTTATTTTGCATTTTACATATTATACAGTAAAAATGGTTCATTATTGTGGTTATTCGGTAATTTACAACTAGTCATTAGAGGTGATCGGAACATTCGCCTTCGTGTGATAGTTGCATGAAACTCCGGCTATTTATTGGCAAAAGTTGAGTTTAAGAAGGGTTTTTCATAAGTTATTGTTAAGGACTGTCTTCGACCTTTCTGGTTTATGAAAGATGAAAATATGCTCCGCGGTGAATACATTAAACAATTAAGATATTTTAGTCATATTATATTTTAAATAGTAGAGGTCCCTTGTTTGTAAAATAAATTGAAACAAACCCAAATAAACTGAAATATACATATGTAATATTGATTCTATATAAAAGAAACTATGTAATGGTAGTGGACACATTATGTATTACGCAATAATATTATTAAGTTCGAGTAAAATATTCTATATTGAGGTAAAATATATTTCCCTTATTTTATTTATCACTTTTTTTACAAACGTACTTGTTAATTATTTAGACGCGGCAAAATATCTCTTCCAATTATAACATAAACATCCTGTCATCACATTTAAGTGTTAAAAAGACTTTATGTTCAATTTTACAAATATCAAATTTCACAAATTGTTGCTAGTTATTACTCGATATAATAATTTTCTTCACCCGTATACTATATATATACATATATGTGTGTACAGTATTTAACATATCAAATTTCTATAAAACAGCAATTTCTGAAACACAAGGCTTGGTATTGTAAAATAAAATAAAATAAAAAATGAATTCAAACGAAACTATGTAAAGATTAAATATTAATTAAGTATCAATTACGATATCGCTTTATGGAGTAATGTGCAATAATACAAATTAATGTACAGCCACAAGAAAAATTCTATTTCATGCATTGCATAGCTATTTTACCCTCCTTTAGCTCCCTTTTTGGTGAACGATTTTACTGTGTAAAAAAAGTGTTTATACATTACACTAGAAGCATCGTTAACATAACGCAATTATTTGATTCATGCAAAACGAAAACATAATTGTTGAATTATGTTTCTTTTTGTGAATATTATCTGTAGACTTCTCCAAAAAGATATATAAGATGTTATCAACTATAATCAGTTTATTACATTATTTAACACATTTATCCACTTACTATTTGTTGGAAATGCTAATCTATGGCAAATATTAGGATTGAGAGTGTGAAGATCACAAGTCTGAAACATGGATACAATTAATAAAGAAACGAGTGAAAATGTGACCGATGAAGGACTGAATAAGATAATTTCTCTCGAGGAATTCTACGCCGGTAGTCAGATCCTTGTAACTGGGGCAACCGGATTCGTAGGAATATGTCTTTTGGAAAAACTGATGCGCGTGTGTCCACGCGTCGCTGCTATTTTTATACTAATTCGTCCAAAAAATAACGAAACGGTAGAACAACGATTTAAGAAGCTGATAGATGATCCCGTTCGTAAATATTATTCTTGTTTCTTTCAATATTTAAGCCTGTCAAAAGCCAAATTGATTAAATATCTTTTCTGGAATTGAACTGGTAATTTTTCATCTTCAGATCTACGATGTCATCAAAGCAAAACACCCCACGGCTTTGAGCAGAGTTTATCCCATGAAAGGTGATGTGAGTCTGCCGGATTTAGGTCTTTCGCGAGAAGATAGAAATCTGTTGTTAGAGAAAGTAAACATAGTGTTTCACGCCGCGGCCACTGTGAGATTCAATGAGCCGTTACACGTGGCTGTTAATGTCAATACGAAGGGTACTCTTCGTGTCATCGAGCTTTGGAACGAACTAAAGCATCCGATTAGCTTCGTCCACGTCAGCACAGCCTTTAGTAATGCGAATCTACATGAGATTGAGGAAAAAGTTTATACGTAAGAATAAATTATACGCGAACGTTGTTCCATGGTTTACGAATATTACATTTATAATTATATCGTGAAGAATACGTTCACTTATTACTGACTTTGCAGCACGAGCTTGAAACCTTCAGAGGTGATCGATATGTGTGACAAATTCGACGAAACGTCGATCAACCAAATAGAAAAAAAGATTTTAAAAACTTATCCAAACACATACACATTCAGTAAGAATTTAGCAGAGCAAATTGTAGCAAGCAAGTGCAAAGATCTGCCAGTTGCGATAGTACGGCCAAGCGTAATTGGTGCCTCTTTGGAAGAACCATGTCCTGGTTGGATACAGAATATTTCTGCAGTTACAGGTATTTACACAAATCTTTTTCAGTGATAATTGTTCAATACTCCTTACATTTCACAGGAGTAGAGTTAACCGATTAGTTTGTTAGAGGCTTTCCACTAGATCATCATTATTATAGTTGAAATTTGTTGTTGCTCACTGTAACGAGAATGTATTCTAATATATTTAGAGTTACATTTCTGCTAATTCAAAATCACAAATAATTTCCACACCAACTTAATGTTACCAGGTACCTTTCTGCTAATCGGCAAAGGATTTGCAACAGCGGTACGGGGTAGGAGAGATACAAACTTGGATGTGGTGCCTGTCGATTTCGTAGTCGACATGATAATATGTACTGCATGGCATGTCACGCTGCATCGTGATCACGAAGTTAAAGTATACAACTGCACGAGTAACGCATACCCTTTTAAGTAATATTTATTGCGAATTTTTTACGAACTAATGTAATTCGATTGTTAGAGTATTCCAAAGTCTCAGTTTATTTAAGAAACGTGGACAATGAAAGCGCAAACAAATGTAGAATACAAAAGTCCACTCTTGCTCCCAATACTTCAATTTTGGAAAATAGTAATATAAATAATATTTATTGAAATTTCATAATATTTCCTGAGATACCTGGATAATAATAAACGTTACTTTACGCGTAATTCCATTAATTGTAATAATGTAAATGTTCCAATTGACTAGGTTTGGCCCGATGATAGATGCTATGGTAAAATGTAGTATAGATACCCCACTGAACGATACGCTATGGTATCCAGGTTGTTCAGTCGTAGCTAATAGATATATTTACAACGTTCTGAGTGTAATTCCGCGTGTTTTTCCTGCCTTCGCTATAGATATATTTTTAAGACTCCGAGGTAGTAAACCAATGTAAGTATTCTATCGATCCTCGAACAACGAGAACAATCTTTCTGGGATGATCATTGTTTTCATCTATACTAATAATTAAAAATGATATTTCAGAATGATGAAACTTCTCAGAAATAACAATAAACTGTTCGCATCATTTGCATTTTTCACCACACACGAATGGACTTTCCAAAGGGATAACTGTTCCGACTTGGCGAGGAAGGCGACAATGTTACACGACAGCGATATGGTGAAACTAGATTTACGGGATATGAATTGGGAGAAGTATGTTGAAGTTTACCAGATGGGAATTAAGAAATTTATTCTGAAAGAAGAGTTTAAGTCAACATCCCGACAACGATTATCAAGGTGCGTATTAAAGTATCTTCGTATAAGAAAATAGGAACTAATATAAATACATATATTTTTGGTTATTTCAGGTTGTACTGGATACATCAGATCACCAAAATGTCCAGTATAATGATCTTACTACTGATAATATACTGTATCGTGTACTAACTATTTGAACGTTATTTCTTCTGTTTAAACCAGAGGAATATAAATACAATTTTCTGAAGAAGGGATTCATCATCCTTTTCATTTTGTCTCTTCATTCGTCTCCTTTCTAAATAAATCCATTTGTGACATTGCTTGTTTTTTCTATGAAATTTTAATAAGAATGCAGGTATTTATACGCACATGATTTCAGAGCTGTAAGCAATTCATCTGCTCACTGAATATGAACATTTTTCCATTATAAGGACAACATTATAATGACAAAATCCTCTATCATCCTTCACCAAACAAAAGTTCCGAGATTGTTCGTTGACAATGATAATTAATCATTAAAAAGTCTACTGAACAATAAATGATGATGATAGAAAATAAATGTATTTTAAAATAAGATGGTTCTAAAGTAAAACCTTTTTAAGAATCCTTCATTTGCTGCAAAGGCTCACTTTGGTTCTCAAGTTGTTTGCTCGTGAACCTTGTAGATGTTTAACCAGTCGGCGTTAAAATATATGATACAATCAACGAAATAGAGACTAAACGTAACATTCAGCCTGGATAAAATATTATTTCACATAATAAGTAGTAGGTAGTTTTTTATTTAAGTTAAATTTAAATATCATATAGTATTTCATCTCATGTGTATGTATGTGAATATCGCAATGTACAGTGATCAATTGTATTGATTATATGTGATTCATACAAGAATTGCCATGTTTATCAACAGCTCATAAGTTCATAAGTTAGACATGTTTTGCCTTGGAAATTTAAATTAGTTAAACGCACCGTAATTTTAATATATTTTCAAGTTTACTCCTAATCTCTTTAGAGTATTGTCATTTTTCGTGATTGATATTTATTTAAGGGGATATTCTAGTCTAGAGGCATGAATTTCGCGCGGTTTTTGAAGCTTTGTACAAACGAAATTTTTATTTAATTTATATTAAATTTTTTATCGACAAGCCAAATACGACCACTCGACACTAATTAGCGTCGGACGACGGCGGCGCAGTGGTTAGCGCGTACTGTCCTGTTTGTGCGACCAGGCTTTCAGGACATAAATTAAAATATCGTACATAAGCACAGCGCAACAGCGGCTTAAATTTAAGTTACAATAATAATCTTAAAAAAAAAAAAAGAAAAAAGAATGTAATAATGCATGGCTATGTCGTACCGTCGCGTATCGGTACATTTGCCTGAACCACCCCACAACCAGAGTACAGCGTTTATTCTGGAAAAAAATCATGTAAAAAAAATATGTAAAAAACCTGGAAATAATAAACAAAAAAAAAAGTGGTTAGCGCGTTAGGTTACGAACGTTCGGAACCCGTGTTCGAATCCCGGCGGCCGGAGTCCGATTTTTCTTCTACGCAACTAATTAGGAGGAAAATCAGAAGTAGAGCAACGAGATCTACAGCCTCTAGTAACAATTACTCCGGACGAGGACCAGCGACAATCATCACGAACTGTACACCTCAATTATATATCTTTCTCTATACAAAATACCTGCTTTCAGTACCTCCGTGTCTTTTCTTAGCAATGACATCCAACTTCTCACGGGTTTCAAAGATATACATTTTCTCTCTAACGACCTTGCGGATCATTTCCTGTAAGAAAATGTAAAATTTGAACGCTTGGGGCGGCCACCTACCCTTCACTTTCGCCTGTAGAAAGAGAAATCGTAGATAACACGACCATACATTATGTGTGGTAAACTATCATGGGTTGGATACTCATTTTGATTATTCGAAAAAAAAACTGAAGACACGACGTGTTATAATCACGTAAAATCACAGAATATCACAAACTACGAGAATGTCTAAAATTTTTACAGTCATGTACGTGCCACGTCATAAACCGTAAGGAACTTTTTGTCTTTCTTTTTTAAATAAAGTTTGATATCTCAAAGGTGGTTCGAAATAGTTTGCTACGTACGATAAACTTCGCTTAACTTTCAAGAAAATATTATTATTGTAATTGTAAAGTGTTAAGAACTATAATTATTCCGCAAAATGAAATAAAATTTACTTTTTGAGGAATAATACAAGAAAAATCGATTTCTGGAGATTGCGAATGGCTTTTATAATCTTACGATTGAAAGAGTGGGGTTTCGGAGTTTCGGAGAACTTTGTTGGCCACGTTCAGATGATAAAGGGGTTTTGTCAGATATGTAACACATGCTTGATGACTCCATTTATGTAGAATCGACGAAAACAAAGATTATGTTATAATATCGAAAATTCGAATTCCAGGTGATCTGTATTTTGCAGGAATAATTGAACTTTATGAATGTGAATTTTTATGAAAATGGTGTAACATTTTACAACAATACTTGACGATATAATTCGGTGAAATTTAGTTACTTAGTGATAAATTACGTACAGAAACATACACGGTATATATATTGTAATTGGAAAAATCACGAAAGTTTGTAATTAACTTGTAATTAACAAAGTACCTTGAGGCCCCCGCTTACGTGAGTCCCATGTGGAACTGCCGAGCTCGGTTAGCAGGTCGCCGGCCGGCAGTGACGTGGCCGTACATCCACACGATAGTCCCACCAATGATTAAGGTTGGTACCACGGGCGGGTCGAGTTACAGCCCGGAGGGAGTATCGACCCCTCTGCTCGGCCAATCATGGGTATGGACTCGTGGTGGCAGTGGTTGATGGCCAAGATGCTGGCAAGAGGGCCGAGTTAAGGTGATTGGCTCCACCGAATGGCCTTCGGCGGGAGAGCAGCGTCCCGCCTGCTCCGGAACCGTCCGGGGAGACGGGAGGGCTTAGAATGTGCCCCGTTCGACCTGAGACGAGCGACAGCCCCTGCAGGCTTAGCTAATCCAGGGAGCAAGGCACTGGTTGCCTTGTGCGATGGTTGGGCGTTTTCTCCAACTCCGATTGGTCCAGGGGACCCGGATACTGTATGGATTCATATCTGAGGAAAGCACCCGTTACCAAGGACAATTACTAGTCTATCTCAAGCTGCGAAGTACGACAGGTCTCGCTATAAGCAAACCATTAACCAAACCTTGATTGTTACATTTTCGTTCTTACTTGTTGATCGTTGATTGTAATCGTTGCTTTTAAATTTTTTATTAAACTTTTATTAACAAATCCAGTGCAGTTTTCCGTATGCACTCATTCCAACCACCTCTATTCTCGTAATAGAAATAGGGGATTAATCAGTTCGTGGCGTCGATTGTTTAATCGTAACGAGAATTTACGAGTCTCGTTGACGCGTTATCTCGCGATCGCGTCTCTCCGCGAACGGTTGAAACACTTCTTTTTATATTGGTCTTTACAGTGGACTTTCCTTCAAACGTTAAATACAATATAAAAGTTTTCTACTCTTTGGTAAATTTATCATTGACGCATAACTGAACAACCACTCCATGGGTGCAGAAGAAGACATTGGTGTGTTATATCAAAGAAAATATACGCCGAATCAATGGATTGTCCTTTAACATATGCCAATCACGACGAAAGTCACAGCGGAAGAAAATTTTGTGATTTCCAATCCTGTATTAATAGAAACTCAATTATAAGTTTTAGATTGTGATAATCTAAAGTCGGAAAGGTCATCATCTACGCTATCAATATCCTCTGACGGTCGCTAACAAGCATAAAAAGAGGAAGACAAGTTGCGTAAAAAATTACTTCTATATACGTTATCGCAATAACAATAAAAAAATTATTTTATCTGTACGTACTTGTCAGCAACAATCGTTTTAAGTTCTGCATATAATTCTGGTGATAATAATGGTGACTCGTTTCGCTCTAATTCGGCCATCGAGATTTGAATTGTGAAAGCGAGAACTGCGGTTTATTACCCTCAATCGTGGCAAAAGAAAGAGATGATTCCAATCTTGTATAGAAACTCTTCAATAATCCTTTAACTAATGGCGTACAGTACTTGTATTACCTTTTATTAATGTCTCTAACCTTTTCGAAACATAAAGCCGATAACACAATGCCATAATGTGGTCCTTTTACTCCCTAAATGACATCTAAAACTTTTGCTAGTGCTGTTAACCATTGTAGATACTCATCAATATATTTAAATTCAATGCCGTTTATGTTTCTCATGAATCTTAAAAATTATTTGCAACGAGATCGCATAGGAAATTCCATCTTGCTATTCCCCGTCTGTTCAAAGTATGTCTTAATGTATTTTGCATTATTTCGGCAAGCTTAGGACGTGCGATACATTTCCGTAATGCATTCCATTTGGACATAACATTGTTGTTAATTAAGAACAATCTGCCACATTTTTCACACATGCCATCAATTGTAGTACATAAACTTAAAGTATATGCACGTCTAAAATGTTGTAATAAACACGGTCTGATATCCAAGGTGAAAGATGCATCGTCTTTATCGACAGTTACATAATTTTCATCTTCATGATTCAGTACTTGATCTCGATATTTCTGATATAGATGCTAACGATAGTTTCTCAATCTATCTATCACATTCAAAAGTATCTGTACGAATGCTAAACAAACGAAATGCATTTACGGAGTTGTCTGTAATTACTGTTTTTAATCTATTAGAACTTTAATCGAATTCTAAGTGAATGTGACAAAGAATATCAGTAATCTTATTAAAACTGTGTACGCCTTTGTATCCCTTACATGCTAAAGTTGCTGACTGCTGCTGAAATGCAATTCAATGTAAGCAGTGTACAATAACACCGAGGAAACTCCTTCTTCTATTATACCACGCATTGTCTGTAGTGCATACATACTCGCTTATTATTATTAACTATGTTTCTACGACTCATCATCTCAATTGCGCTTCCATGCTCTTTGATTCCAACGTTTCCAAAAATAAGTCGAAGTCACCGACAGTTGATAAGGCTGCCATTCAATGAACAACATATTTGTGATATATATGCGTTACATCGTTCATCTAATGATCGTTCCTTTGCTTCTTTGCTCATTGTTACTTGTGAAGAGAAATGTGTAACTAAAGCAATGTACGAAATTTTCTTAATTTGATTAGATTACTTGGTTTGTTTAAGATAATCTTTATATTCGTGAAGAATTGCATCGTTATGTTTACGCTTTCAATGTTATATATAATTAAACGGTGAAGATGATCCTATGAAGTCTACTTGTTTGCAAACTGTCAACATTAAGCTAAATTAAAATTGTTATCAATTCTATTCACAGCTGTTCCTTCAGCCGATGTCACTGATGCCTCGAAAACGTTCTGACATTCAATGCAATGGTTCATATTTAAATTCCATAAAAAACATATTGGTAAACATTATGTAATTTTCCAAATGCATCACTGCAAATGTTTCCTATATTATTCCTTTATCATAAAATACTTTCGCTCTCACAGTTCAAAATATCGATTTCTCATATTTACAACTTGTAGGTGATTGGTACTATTCCGTTGCTGATAACATATTTATGTATGTAGTATCGTGGACAAAAGGCCTAAAATATCTGCCGAATCGTAAACAATGTCGCGAGAGCCGCGGCATCGTCGGGTACATCAATGTGTCGTCGGTCCTTTTTAAGTGGATAGTTTCGTGGAAAGGGCCCGCGTGACCCTGGCCACGGGCGTTTCGGGACACGTGTCTCGAACGGCGGGAAAAGACAAAAAGACGTTAAAGGCAGTATGAGTTGAAAAGCCGGAGAGGACGGATGCAAAAGGTGTGCAGAGTGTGAAGTGAGAAGCGAGAGCGAGCGAGTGTAGAAGCCGAAGAGTGTGAATCGGGAAGTCGGAAGCCGCGTATGAGAATAAGACGTACGACAGCATTGTGATCATTTCGTTGCTTCGAATATTATTAATTAAATCAAAACATCATTACTTGTCCTTTTCCTCTAAGACCCATTTAGTTACTACATGTATTACGTTGTTCTGCGTCGAATATTCAGTTAATGCAATACAAAAGGTCAAGTATGCACATGATTATAGATTTCTTTTTATTTACAAATAGTTTACAATCAATTTTCGCATTGGGAATTTTTAGTAAGTTTCTCTGGCGTGGCGCAGTGACGTGGCTAATTATTTATAATAAGTTAATAAACTCAGTTAATAAACTCATTAACTTATTATAAATAAGTATAATTTATAAATAATAATATTATAAATAAGCAAATATTACTCATTGGAAATATCTAGCTGAATCTAGTGCTTAGGTCTAACGGATAGTGTTTTCTTAGCCTGCGGATCTGGCCCGACGTATTAAGTAATTTAGTAATTAGCAGGTTTCGATGTTTGTGTAAAGATATAGAATGGATTCGGAAATACAAATAATTCCCTTTATTTAGCACACAACAGTTATACATATATCTTATACTCTAAAGACCTCGAAATCCTACTCGCACGCACGCTTGTTATCAACCGACTCTTCCAGGTACTTCTAACGACTGACTCTTGTCTTTTGTCTCAACCAAGACCTGGAAGTCCTCCGACGCTTACACACACATTCACATGTACAGTGTAAATGTATCATGTTCCCAACAGTTTGTTAACTCTTTTGATATATCTATTAATACATTTTGTTATTTCTTCTTCGACTGTGGATATATTGAGGTCGCGATGTAATGCTTCGTTGGTAACATACCAGGGTGCATCTATTAGAAATCTTAGTATTTTCAATTGGAAGTATTTTAGTGTTGGAATTATTTGCTGTTCCCAATAGTTGGATTCCGTAGGTCCAGACAGGTTTTATTACGGTCTTATAGAGCGTAATTTTGTTCTGCGTGCTTAGGTTGGAGCGACGGCCAATGAGCCAATAAAATTTTTTGGGTTTGTCCCTGAGTTATTTGGATTTATCTAGGATATGTTGTTTCCAGGTTAATCTCCTGTCCAGAGTCATGCCCAGGTATCTGACTGTGTCCTTGTTGGGAACTGTTATATTGTTAATGAAGACCTGTGGGCAGGTTTGTTTTCGCAGCGTGAAGGTTACATGTGTGGATTTTTTTCATTAATTTTGAAGCCCCATTTGTCGAACCACTTTTCCATTGAGTCGAATCCTCACTGGAGAGTGGATGAGGCTATTGTCGGGTTGGCGTGGGTCACTAATAGCGCTGTATCGTTAGCAAATGTTGCTATGGTTATTTCTGTTGATATTGGTAAATCGGTAGTGTAGATGGAGAACAGAAGGGGTCCGAGGACACTACCTTGAGGTATGCCGGATTCTATTGGGAATGTTGCGGAAGTGGCGTCTAGGCATTTAACTATGAATTGTCTGTTGGTTAGGTAGGATTTTAAGATGGAGTAGTATGGGTGGAGTAGGATTTTTTTAAGCTTGTAGAGTAGCCCTTCATGCCATACTTTATCGAATGCCTGTTGGATGTCTAGGAATACGGCTGAGCAGTATTTTTTCTTTTCAAGGGTTTGGCTGATCATGTGGGTTATGCGGTGGATTTGCTCTACTGTTGAGTGTTGTTTTCGGAAGCCGAATTGGTGATCTGGGAGAGTTTTCAATTCTTCTAGGAGTGGAAGGAGACGATTCGTGAGCATCCTCTCGAATAGTTTAGACAGGGTAGGTAAGAGACTGATTGGGCGATAGGAGCTGGCTTCATATATTGGTTTACCGGGTTTGGGGATGAGGGTGATTAGTGAGATTTTCCACGCCTTAGGAAAGTGTTCAAGGCGGAGGATGGCGTTAAAGATTGATGCGATGAGTGCAATCCCTTTTATGGGGAGTTCCTTGATTGCTTTATTTCCTATTAGGTCGTGATCTGCTGCTTTCTTGGGGTTTAGGCGACTGATTGCTTCTATGATCTCTGCGGAGGTGAAGGGTTCAATAGGAGGGGACATTTGGAAGGGAGTGTGCAGGTATTCGGTGACGTCCGCTGCAGCTATGGAGGAATGGGGTTGGAATACTTCAGTCAAGTGTTTGGCAAATAGGTTGGCTTTTTCTATAGGGCTACGCGCCCATCCACCTTGCGGGCGGCGGATTGGTGGTATTATTTGTGGGGGGCGCGTGAGTTTCCTGGAGGCCTTCCATAGTGAGTAGTTGGAGTCGGCTGTGGGGGACAAGCTGGCGAGATATTTGTGAAAACGGTCATTATTGTACTTTTTTATGGTTTTGGATAGTTTTCTAGTTGCGTTGTTTAGTTTGCGTTTGTTCTCCGGTGTTCTATGGGTCTGCCATATCCTTCTTAGTCTACGTTTTTCTGCTATTTTTTTTAATATTTACTGGGGATATTCGTGTTTGCTGATGGACGTTTTTGCCGGTGTGGAGAAGCGGATAGCGTTTATTATGCTCGTGTTTAGGTATTCCGTGGCTGCTTCGATTTCTTCGTTGGTTTTTAGTAAAGTTGAGGCTGAAGTTGTGTGTGTAAAGACTTCTCTAAAGAGCTGCCAGTTGGTGTGTTGGTTATGAATGGATCCGGTTATGAATTAGGTGTATTCTCGATGATAGTTGAACTGACTGTTACTATCACGGGGAAATGATCAAAGGAGAGATCAGCCGAGGAATTGATTTGGACGTGTCTTGACGAGATATTTTTAGTTATGAGGAAATCAAGGAGATCGGGTATTTTGTTTGTATCGGTGGGCCAGTGTGTGGGTTCGTATGTGGTAAGGTAGTTGAGGCTGTTGGTTATTATGCTGTTGAAGAGGTTTTTGCCACTTACTGTAATCAGAGTGCTGCCCCATTGGGTGTGTTTGGCGTTGTAGTCTCCTCCAGCTATGAATCTATTGACCAGGGTGTCCAGGAAGTTATCAAAGTCTTCTTTGGCGATGGAGTGTCTGGGAGGGCAGTATACAGCTGAAGTGGTGATTGTACCATGGCGGTCTTCTATTGCTACGTTTGTTGCTTGGAGGTAGTCTTTCTGGAATGGTGGAAGTTCGTAGTGCTTAATGTTTGATTTGATTATGATTCCGGTGCCGCCGTGGGCCTTTCCGCTGGGGTGTTGGGTATGGTAGAACTTGAATCCGTTTATGTTCAGGTAGTTTTTGTCGGTGAAGTGGGTTTCAGATATGAGCATTATGTCGATTAGCTGGTGTTTTAGGAAGAGTTCTAGTTCAAGTTTGCGTTGCGCTAGACCGTTGGCATTCCACAGAGCTATGCGTCTTGGTTTTATTTTGTGTCGGGGCGTATTAATTCATCCATGATGAGTGTTAATAGCGATAGCAAATTGTTTATTTGCTCTGATTGTTTTTCTATTAGCTTTTCAAGCCTAGAGACGTTGTCTGTATTAGATGAGTTGGGGGCACTATTTTGGGGAGGATCACTGTGGCTATTTGGTGTATTTCGAGTGCCTTGTACCGCTTGGGCATAGGAGGTTGAGGGAGTGGTGAGTTTGGTAGGGCTGGGTGTTTGATTGGATGGGGGGATTGGGGTAAAGGTGAATTTCGGCGAGCTGGGTGTTTGGTAGTTTACCTCTTTTGTTCTAAGTTTGGGGTACTTGTTTGAGTACAGAGTTTTGTAGGCTGAGCAGCCTTTGTATTTGGCAGGATGGTCACCTTGACAGTGGATGCACTTCGCTGGGGTTTCCGGTGATTTCCTGCATTGGTCGGTGGGGTGTGTTCCTGCACATTTGACGCAGCGGAAGGTATGGTTGCAGTATTTCTGCGTGTGCCCGTATCTTTTGCACCTTTTGCATTGCACTATCTCCTTTTTGATTTGCGATGGTTCGAATTTTACGATGGCGTTCATTAGTCGACTGGTGTTGTAGATTTCCTTGTTGTTGGGTTTCTGTTTTAGATCGATAAAGAATAGGGATAACGGGTCTTTTGTGACTCTATGCCTTATGTTGCTGACATTGATGACTTCGTGGCCGAGTTTTGATAGTTCGGTTTTTAGCTCGTCGATGTCTGCGGAGTGGTGGATGTTTCGTAGCACCACCCGAAAAGGTCTTTCTTCTTTGAGTTGATAGGTGTGGAAATTGGCGTTCAGGGCCCTAAGTGTCTTGATGAGCTTCCTGTAGGCTTCTGGATTTGTCGGCAGGATTTTGACTTGGTTGTTGGTAATCTTCAGGTTGTAGTCCTCCTTGGAGATATCTCTCTCTAAGGACTTGATCATTGTTTGGATGTCGATGACATCATTAACAAATATTGGTGGGGGAGGGGGGCTTCTCTGTGCGTGTTGGTTTGGTGGCGGGCCTGCGATTTCCATGGCGTCGTTTGAAGATTCCAGTATTGCGAACCTATTGTGAGTGTTAATTTGTGTTGTTTGCTGTTGGTTCGAGTTTGTGTTTGGTGGTTCAATTTTGCGTTTTTTCGCCTTATTGGCGTCGTTGGCGCGTGGGGATCTGTTGCACTTCTGCCACGGGGGGAGTAGTGCGGGGTAGTTGTGAGTTTGCGCGGGCGAGCCTAGTGGTGATTGCTGGGCCATCATCGAGCTAGCTATTTCAATATAAATAACTAGTCGTGAGGCTATGAGGCAAGGTTCGGGTAGGGGTTAGCTGCGTAGGCTTTTCTTCTCTCTGGCGGATAGGAAACACTTGGGAGGATAGGAGCACGTTGTGTTCACTTTCGACGGTTGGGTGACACGAGTTACTTTCGAACTTCACTGGGCACTAGATACACCTCTGCACGCTTCGGCACTCAACAGCGAACTGCTCACCTGCAAACTGATTTTAGACACTTTGTAACACTTTAACTAACCAGTTTAGCAGAACATTTAATGAAAGCCTTAAATAAATCCAGTAGAAAAGAAGAACACTGTTGAACAATACGCTAGTTATGATATATCCTTTTCACAGCTCACTGGACTGAATAATAGGAAATGATTCAATTTCTTGGACTTCATCACGTCGATACAAAGGCAAAGAAGTGGATCGAAAGTTGCTGTATTTTATGATATAGTAGATTGTAATGCGACAGAGGGTACCTTCTTTCTATTTATTCCCGAGATATTATCTTGCCTCGTGACTACTTTTGATCTCCTGTCTCTGTTGGAATACGATATTTTCAAAAGGTGTGAAGGCGTAATATTTATAAAATTAGTAACTCCTGAAACATTTTAATTTAAAATATTCCTTTACCTCGTGTGCTTGTTCACGTCCACCTCTTCATACAAGGTATAAAGGACATAGAGAATCTGTTCCTTGAAAGTTTCAGATTATGCATCAATCATTCAATATGCATTACTGAATAGTAAATAATTTTCCAATCTTTGTATAGTTCTTACTACTTGGTATAATTTTCATTAATTTTTGTAATTTGTAATTACAAACTTTCGTGATTTTTCCAATTACAATATATATACCGTGTATGTTTCTGTACATAATTTATCACTAAGTAACTAAATTTCACCGAATTATATCGTCAAGTATTGTTGTAAAATGTTACACCATTTTCATAAAAATTCACATTCATAAAGTTCAATTATTCCTGCAAAATACAGATCACCTGGAATTCGAATTTTCGATATTATAACATAATCTTTGTTTTCGTCGATTCTACATAAATGGAGTCATCAAGCATGTGTTACATATCTGACAAAACCCCTTTATCATCTGAACGTGGCCAACAAAGTTCTCCGAAACTCCGAAACCCCACTCTTTCAATCGTAAGATTATAAAAGCCATTCGCAATCTCCAGAAATCGATTTTTCTTGTATTATTTCTCAAAAAGTAAATTTTATTTCATTTTGCGGAATAATTATAGTTCTTAACACTTTACAATTACAATAATAATATTTTCTTGAAAGTTAAGCGAAGTTTATCGTACGTAGCAAACTATTTCGAACCACCTTTGAGATATCAAACTTTATTTAAAAAAGAAAGACAAAAAGCTCTTTACGGTTTATGACGTGGCACATACATGACTTTGCATCCTTTCTAAGCATTATCATAAATGAATTTATTTAGAAGTGAGGCGGGTGAAAATACAAAATGAAACGGATTATGAGCCCCATCTTCGTAAAATTATATTTATATTGTTTTTGCTTAAAGGAGAAAAACGTAACGTTCAAATAGTCAGTACACAAAATATAATATTGCCCAGAGCAAAATTATTATACCGAATACTTTCGTGATCTGATGTATCCAGTACAACCTGAAATAATCGAAAATATATGTATTTATATCAGTTCCTATTTTTTTAATGCGAAGATACTTCTATACACACATTGATAATCGTCGTCGGGCTATTGAGTTAGAGTCTTCTTTCAAAATAAATTTCTTAATTCCCATCAGGTAAATTGCAACATACTTCTCCCAATTCATATCCCGTAAATCTAGTTTGACCATATCGCTGTCGTTCAACATTTTTACTTTCCTCGCTAAGTCGGAACAGTTATCTCTTTGGAAAGTCCATTCATGCAAAATGAAATATTGTAGAGATGTGAACAGCTTATTACCATTTTTGAGAAGTTTCATCAATCTGAAATATCATTTTTAGTTATTATTACAGATGAAGATAGAAGCTATCCCCGAAAGATTGTTCTCGTTGTTCGAGGGTTGGTAGAATACTCACATTGGTTTACTACCTCGAAGTCTTAAGAAGTTATCTATGACGAACGCAGGCAAAACATGCGGAATTACACTGCGAACGTTGTAAATATATCTATTAGCTATCATTGGACAACCCGGGTACCATAATGTATCGTTCAGTGGCGTTTCTATACTACATTTCACCATGGTATCTTTCATCTGACCCCATCTTGCGAATTGAAACAAATTACATTTGTACCAATAATCAAATTAGGCTTAAAGTACAATTTATTACTATCCGAGTATCTCAGGAAATATTATGTAATTAAATAAGTATTACATTACATCACTATTTTCCTAAATTAACGTATTAACGAAATGAAAGTGGACTTTTGTATTCTACGTTTGTGTGCGCTTCCATTGTCCACGTTACTTAAATAAACTGAAACTTTTGGAATACTCTAACAATCGAACTACATTAGTTGAAAAAAATTCGTAATAAATATTACTTAAAAAGGCATGCGTTACTCGTGCAGTTGTATACTTTAACTTCATGATCACGATGTAACGTGACATGCCATGCAGTACATATTATCATGTCGACTACGAAATCGACAGGCACTACATCCAATCTTGCATCTCTTCTACCTCGTATCGCTGTTGCACATCCTTTGCCGATTAGCAGAAAGGTACCTGGTAACATTAAATTGATTTAGAAATTATTTGTGATTTTCGATTAGCAGAAATGTAACGCTAAATACATAGGAATAAATTCTCGTAATAGTAAGCAACAACAAATTTGAACTATAATAATGATGATCTAGTGGAAAGCCTCTTATTTAGCCTCTAACAAACTAACCGATTAACTCCAATATTGTGAAATGTAAGGAGTATTGAATTACTATTGAAAAAGATCTATTAAAGTACCTGTAAGTCCAGAAATATTCTCTATCCAACCAGGACATGGTTCTTCCAAAGAGGCACCAATTACGCTTGGCCGTACTATCGCAACTGGCAGATCTTTGCACTTGCTTGCTACAATTTGCTCTGCTAAATTCTTACTGAATGTGTATGTGTTTGGATAAGTTTTTAAAATCTTTTTTTCTATTTGGTTGATCGACGTTTCGTCGAATTTGTCACACATATCGATCACCTCTGAAGGTTTCAAGCTCGTGCTGCAAAGTCAGTAATAAGTGAACGTATTCTTCACGATATAATTATAAATGTAATATTCGTAAACCATGGAACAACGTTCGCGTATAATTTATTCTTACGTATAAACTTTTTCCTCAATCTCATGTAGATTCGCATTACTAAAGGCTGTGCTGACGTGGACGAAGCTAATCGGATGCTTTAGTTCGTTCCAAAGCTCGATGACACGAAGAGTACCCTTCGTATTGACATTAACAGCCACGTGTAACGGCTCATTGAATCTCACAGTGGCCGCGGCGTGAAACACTATGTTTACTTTCTCTAACAACAGATTTCTATCTTCTCGCGAAAGACCTAAATCCGGCAGACTCACATCACCTTTCATGGGATAAACTCTGCTCAAAGCCGTGGGGTGTTTTGCTTTGATGACATCGTAGATCTGAAGATGAAAAATTACCAGTTCAATTCCAGAAAAGATATTTAATCAATTTGGCTTTTGACAGGCTTAAATATTGAAAGAAACAAGAATAATATTTACGAACGGGATCATCTATCAGCTTCTTAAATCGTTGTTCTACCGTTTCGTTATTTTTTGGACGAATTAGTATAAAAATAGCAGCGACGCGTGGACACACGCGCATCAGTTTTTCCAAAAGACATATTCCTACGAATCCGGTTGCCCCAGTTACAAGGATCCGACTACCGGCGTAGAATTCCTCGAGAGAAATTATCTTATTCAGTCCTTCATCGGTCACATTTTCACTCGTTTCTTTATTAATTGTATCCATGTTTCAGACTTGTGATCTTCACACTCTCAATCCTAATATTTGCCATAGATTAGCATTTCCAACAAATAGTAAGTGGATAAATGTGTTAAATAATGTAATAAACTGATTATAGTTGATAACATCTTATATATCTTTTTGGAGAAGTCTACAGATAATATTCACAAAAAGAAACATAATTCAACAATTATGTTTTCGTTTTGCATGAATCAAATAATTGCGTTATGTTAACGATGCTTCTAGTGTAATGTATAAACACTTTTTTTACACAGTAAAATCGTTCACCAAAAAGGGAGCTAAAGGAGGGTAAAATAGCTATGCAATGCATGAAATAGAATTTTTCTTGTGGCTGTACATTAATTTGTATTATTGCACATTACTCCATAAAGCGATATCGTAATTGATACTTAATTAATATTTAATCTTTACGTAGTTTCGTTTGAATTCATTTTTTATTTTATTTTATTTTACAATACCAAGCCTTGTGTTTCAGAAATTGCTGTTTTATAGAAATTTGATATGTTAAATACTGTACACACATATATGTATATATATAGTATACGGGTGAAGAAAATTATTATATCGAGTAATAACTAGCAACAATTTGTGAAATTTGATATTTGTAAAATTGAACATAAAGTCTTTTTAACACTTGAATGTGATGACAGGATGTTTATGTTATAATTGGAAGAGATATTTTGCCGCGTCTAAATAATTAACAAGTACGTTTGTAAAAAAAGTGATAAATAAAATAAGGGAAATATATTTTACCTCAATATAGAATATTTTACTCGAACTTAATAATATTATTGCGTAATACATAATGTGTCCACTACCATTACATAGTTTCTCTTATATAGAATCAATATTACATATGTATATTTCAGTTTATTTGGGTTTGTTTCAATTTATTTTACAAACAAGGGACCTCTACTATTTAAAATATAATATGACTAAAATATCTTAAATGTTTAATGTATTCACCGCGGAGCATATTTTCATCTTTCATAAACCAGAAAGGTCGAAGACAGTCCTTAACAATAACTTATGAAAAACCCTTCTTAAACTCAACTTTTGCCAATAAATAGCCGGAGTTTCATGCAACTATCACACGAAGGCGAATGTTCCGATCACCTCTAATGACTAGTTGTAAATTACCGAATAACCACAATAATGAACCATTTTTACTGAATAATATGTAAAATGCAAAATAAATATTTTAAAATTCAAAAACTTCATTTAAACTATTGCAGTAAATTATCCGATAATATTTTTGATATATATGATATTGGTAATGATGAAAACAATTAATAAAAGACACAATTCAATACAGAATAACAAGGAATCACCTGTAACCTGTTGCTACTTCCACTGCTTATTCCTTATCAAAGATGGAGCAATAATGCGTCTTCACGATAGTAGATCCCGAAAAGTCTGTCACTATACTGTAATGATCACGATGTAATACTCCTTTGGATACTCGTACTTTTAATAACACCACCCTACCACTGAAACTGTATTACGTCATACATAAATGATTCGATTAACATTTTTATCTCCAGAATAAAGCAAAAAATAGATTTGAACGTTTGAATTTTACTGACATTCTTATTGCTTATAATAGTTGATTAGTTAAGATGAAGGCGAAAATATTTGAATTGTAAATTCCATTTCATATTACGAACTACTTGTTCTACTGGCATTAAATAACACACAGTCAGTGTGAAACTGATAGTATTCATGCAATGCTTTAACATAAATTAAAAGTATGGTAACATCGTTTAGCAAGAAATTCGTAGGAAATTAAAAATATATACATATTCTTACAATTCTTCAAAATAATTTTCAAAAAAAAAAAAAAAAAGGATTCTATACCTATTCCTATGGTGAGAATATTAATAATTATCTAGCTAATGCTATATATATATGTATAATATTACATACAGTTAGCGCTTCATAGGATACAATGTATATATCATAATATAATATAGTATAATCATTTAAAGAAGGTTTCCCTTAAAAAATGGAAAAACATTTTTAGTAGTGTACTCATCAATTTGATAAATTCAATACCACGATATTTGCAAAACATAATGGAATCAAAAGGAAACTTTACTAGCAGAAAAATGTCGGGAATGGGGAGGGCCTGCTTTTAATAAACCTTGAGACTTGAAGAACGGCGCGAAATATTAAACACGTATTCTTTTATAGTTACGGTAAATCAAGTTTATGAGGGGCAATCATCTTCTAAAATTCTAGCCCAAAAAGGCTACCACGAAACAATTAAAAATAGACAAAAATTTGTTAATAAACGTGTTAACATATAGGAAAAGTACTACAGTTAATAAGAAATTTCAAAATTGTTTGAGGAAATTACATCAGCCATGTGTATTTGAACAATTACGACATCAATGCATATGATAAACAAAACTTCCTCTTTTTGTCACGAACCGTACTATGTATTATGCATTTCGGATTAGCGTTCGGTTCGTGGGCGTGTAACGAATCTTCATTCGTACCAGCCATCGTTGTTGTACAATAGACTATATTTACGGATATAAATATTGAATTTTACAAAATTTGACAAATAACCATGGTGATTAAACACTCGAGATGTTAGTGATAATGTTCTTAGGTTCAATAACGAATCCACGGCCAACGGGGTAACTCTTTGTTAACCGTAGAATATATTTTGAAGCACAAGGTAACGTTTGCTGTGACGATCGGTATAATAATGCACGTAAAGACGATGTGTAAAACTCTTTAATACGATCGTAAGAACAATCGACTGATGGGAATTTTCCTCTCCTTACGATAGCGTTTGTTCGTTGCATCTTGCTCGGAAATATCAACAAAATTTCAGCCGCCGTTGCAAGGCAGACCAGCGTAAAGCTGACATTGCTCCTGCCCGGGGTTTGATTGTTAATATAACGCGTATCCCACAATATTGGCACTTCTCTGTTAGGTAAAAACATTCATTTCGTGACCATGGCTATATTCGGTGATCAGTTGTGTCACCTCGAGCCCAAGCCCACCGTCACAAATCTCGGGCAAACATAATAGGATTGAATCATAACAACTATTTCTAAGTCTTATCATTTATGTACAGCTATAATAAATAGTCTAGACTAAAGTATTGGGGATCCCAAAAATTCCGAAAGAAAGGCCCCGACGTCCCCTCATCTCCGACATGCATATATATTTGGTTTTCTCATTAATTAATGTAAATATCCTATTTATGTTCTGCCATTTTATTTTCTTTTATTGCGACGGCCGACATTAACGCACCTTAATAGATAAATCTACGATAGTAGTAACCATCGAAGCTATCGTTCGAGAGTTTATTGAAACTAACAAGCATTATAATTTTCTTATATTTTATAAATTACATGCATTTTATTGTGAGCAAATTTCAGTGGTGTCAAATATGGTGAACGAGATGCTGCATAAGAAGCGGGTTTGCATTCTGTTCGCAATAATACAAACGTTTCATTCAAAAATTTACGAACTGGTAGACGATGACGTGAATCGTAAGCAATCGTGTATGGAATAGGTAGAGTTTACGCCTGTGCTTTAACTTTATACTGATTTAAATTTGCTACGAGATCGTAAACGTAAAAATAGCAAATATTGTGCACATGTCATTGATGCCGGCATATAATTCCATCCTTGAGTAAAGGCTACAATTAATCTGTTCTTCTTTAGGAATGCACAGCCGATTGGAGCTTTAATGCGGATTAAAACGTCGCAATATTAAGTTCTTGCTCACCAAATTCACATAGTCACTGTAAATCGTATCATTGGTTAACTTTTTCTCTACATGTAAAAGTCTTCCGTTATATCTGTATTCTGATATACCTACAATTTTCTACTGCTTCATCGATAGTAGGATATTTTCCTTAGTAAAACTAAATGTCAATATGAACTTTAACATTTGTTCCACAGAGAAGGGTTCATTTGCCACCCATGATTCTTTTGAGATTCTTATTCCTCGCGACGAGTGGAGTACATAGCAATAAGAAAGTTAGATTTTGAATTTCGTGGTCAAGATCGTTTTTGAACAAATTATTTTTTACAAATCTACACCGATCCGAGAGAGTAAAATTACGATACGATAGATTCTCTTTACACTTACTCCTTGCACGCCCTGTACAATATAAATATATATTAAATATTATAAGAATTACATTATATGAATAGCAAATCTGAACGAACGCAGCATTGAATGCGCGAGTAGAACACAGAAACAGAAAAAAATAACAGGAAAAAGCGCCAATATATTCACGAATCATATGAACATGCGAATGCATTCGCTCAACGTTAGTTTCTACTTACGCATGATCGGCCACCTTACGACGCGGTGGTCTGGAAATGAAGCATAGTCCCATTTCTATTTAATAATCACAAATCTAATCACAGATACACCCTCGCACTAACGTAAACAATGTTTATTCAAGATCACTGTCATCGCACCGTCCTCTTAAATTATTTTTCTTGTTATACATACGTCGTGACAAAATGATTTAAAAAAATCATTTTCAAATCCGTGAAATAGCATTTCGAGAAATTTGGCCACTCACTTTTTCCTGAAGCGAATAACGTAGAACTGTAGAACAGCTACATCGTCTCTCATTTCGATGACTTTGAACACATTACCGGGAATATGACTGTGAACAACTTTTTCCTGTACATGTAAGTGTTGGACGGCTATAATTTCTGAGATATTCGGAAAAAATTATCGATAACAGTTTTAATGAGTTCTACCAATGTATAATGTATATAATTATACACAATTGTGCATCCGCGACAGCGTACGCCCTGGTATTTGTTGCCCGTCCATCTTTTGTTTATAGTATATACAGGGTGTTCAATGTAAAACAACTTAAGGGGTGATTCTTGAAGCTAAAACAAGACGAAAATCAAGAAGAAAAAAATTGCGTTTTCGGTTTTATTTTTGAATTATTGACAATTAATAATCGGCCGAAATATCACCGTGCTCGAGTAAATCTCCTTACACGAACTAAAGTATTATAGAGTAGCTCAAGCAGCGGGGTACACAGTGATCATCAAATCGTACGATAAATGGGCAGCAGTTTATCTTATACTACAAACTATGACATTCGGAAATGTAAACCATCCCGCGTAAAGTTTTCTAAGAAAACTCATCGGTTATGCTTAGTGATTAAAATGCATAACTACATATCGTAAATCGCTTTATGATATTTTCGAATAGAGAGGTTTAGTGTCTCCTCTAATCCTGTGTCTCGATAAATAATTAATAAACAAAAGCACATATAGACAATGTTTTTACAAACTTCACACATGTTGGAAAATCGCACATATACCGCGAGTATGCAGACTATTCACAAAAAGTCGTAATGAAAATCGAAATATCTAGAGAAGAACTACACGTGCATTAGGTATACTTGAGCTGCTACTAAAGGTGGCGGTACATTGTTTTACATAAACAACAAATTTTCATATAAATTACTGTTCATTCTACATTATAATATTCAAATATATATACATGAAATAATAAATGAAGAAACGCAAAAAAAGCAGCAAAAAAATTATTTAAACTTATACTCGAAGTATTAGTTAAGGTATCGTTTCATGCACTAATGTATAACATATGACAAATGAAAAATAAAATTTATCCCGTTGAATAGCTCTTTTAAGTTTTTGATTTTGTTGACGAGATGGCACTATCCTTGCAAGGAAGTTCTAAGCAATTTTAAACACATCTGGTGAGTAGCCCATTCTTTTTCTCTATACACATGCTTTTAGAACATGTATATACGTGCATTTAGAAAGAACACCTCGAATATCACATATCAATTTTCTGTGAGCAGTCTGTGTACAGGATTTTGGGTGACCCTCAGTTTACGATGCGGACACCACAATTGCCTTTTTTGGGAAAGTCCGAAGTTCCTACCTCCCAAATTGTAAACACGAAGATGTGCACCTCATCAAGAAGCTAATTAACACACTAGGTGCTCGATGGGTTCGCTCTAAAGTAAACAGCTGGTATCATTCAGCAACACCAGAGAAGAAGGAATAGTTTCTCACCTCACAAAAAACATAGTGAGTAGGAAAACCCTAAGACAGAGCTAGTATATGAGAACCAGACGAGGTTTCTTCAGGGAATCTTAAACAAGTCTTCAAACAGTCTCCAGCATAAGTCATACTCTGTAATATTACTCTGCATCTTTAATCTACTTCCATCTTGAGCGTTAACAGCGTTCATGGTTCGCGATATCGATGAGTTGCAACCTGACTAGTCGCCATCTAATTGGGAATTCGCATCAGTCTGCACACTCGCGGCACGTGTGCGATTTTTCTACGGTGTGTGGACTTTGTACAAACATTTCTTATATGTGTTTTTGCTTACTAATTATTTATCGGGGCAAAGGATCAGAAAATTCCATACAAATTTACAAATCTGAATGAGTAAACGGGTTTAATCTATAATCGATGATTTTTCTTAGAAATAGAATACTACTGTACGTTTTTTATTACTATCTCGAGAACTAATAAACATCCGAAGCTGAAATTTTCCATTTGCTCGCCGCCTTCCCGCAAAATTTATGTTAATCGGACACTGGTGCTTTTCGAAACAATATCTATTACGATTAATAATTCTTTATGAAATATAACATTTCTAATTCTTCCAATTGAAAAGTTTAAGGTTGATTGTGTTGTTGAAAACATTAGAATACGGAAATTATTCCAAATAGTTTATATATTAATTTGCTCGTTTCGAAATAATCGATAGGAAGTCAAACGCGAAACTTGACGAAGTACCAATGAAGATATGCCATGAATTAGGCTGGTTATTTTTACGTAGGAAACGACGTTAGAGTTTAATCAGTCGCTTGTCAATATTTCTCATTTGCCAGACTGTGGCATTTATTACTCTGCATGATTGTGTGTTATTTTCCACTATTGTGTGTATCAGTGTCGGCGCAATGATATAATGATAAGTTCAATTTGCCATGATGGAAGAATAGATTCTAATAACTACATTAATATGGGAAATTCTAGTAACATCTTAATAACATTTTATTCGGGAAGTTATACAAAATTTATCATGTAAGGTATTAGTAGCGCTGATTGGTATCCTTATAATTGCTTTCAAATTTTGACGATATGTTATTTAATATATTATCTATACATTTTTTAATTTTCGTAAAGGCTACCATTACTGAAATGAAGATATTCGTCTTCAAAGTTGGAAGTTTTAAAATGTAATCAATGTAAGATAATAAACGGCAATAAAAGTGACTTTTAGATTAATTACGATACAATCTTCCTTGTTAAAAGATTGACATATTTAAACAAATTTCAGCTCCGACCTCACCGTTTTCGAATAATAGTAACGGGAAATATGTAATATCACCAACTTCAGCGTTTAAAATGCCGTGTATATTGCAATGCAAAGTCGTTATTCTGTCCATTTCGAAATTGTTTGTTGACATAAAACAATTGTTAAAACAATAAAACAATTTGTTGTGCGAAAAGCTAAGACATTTTATGGGTTCTTCAAGTCCTAGACCGTTTTATTTTTGACTGATATTACCGTCGTGCTATAAATGCAATAATTAATACTCAAACTTGTTGGTTTGGAACACTACATATAATTCTATTAATGTTTTAATATGTGATTTTATATTGTGTTAAAATTAAAAAATCACAAATAATAAATACACTCTATAATACAACAATGCACGTATAAAGTTGCAAACTACATGTAATAATTCAGTGATAATGCTCACACTAGAAATCTGTGTGCGTCTGTGCAAGTTCATTTTCTTGGAATCTTCAGTAAAGGAATATACTATCCAAAATACATAAGTAGGCACTTGTCACAAATGTATTTTCGCTTTTTGTGTATCGAAAAATTAAACCGTGTTAGTGTCTTGATTTATCATTTTGATAACAAATAAAATGTTCTTACACAACCTATATTATGTAATCTATGTAATCTATGTGTATTATATAATCTTATGTAATCTATGCGCTTTATGTAATCTAAGAGATTTACTAGTGGATGTTAAGAAGTGCAGGATAAAGAAAAGTTCAGTGCTGAGGCCACAATAATGTTATTCTACAGCCTCTGTGTAGTGAAGATTAATATAAAAATGTTGCCGAAAATTTGACCTTGACCTTGAAATTCCAGATCAAAAGGTCATATTTTTCTACTTGTATCATATTCTACTTATCAGAGGGACCAATTTTGTAACAAGAATTATCAATCACAACTCAACCATTCTCCTGCAAAATGATGTTGCAGTTTTCTGTACAGGTCAACACAAAGTGAGAATGATTTTCTGATTGTGAATCTAAAGAAGAAATTGTAAATGGTGTTTTGTTTTATAATGTGAGAAAAATTGAACCAACACAGCAAAAAAAAACTGTATCCGCTGCTGAAAATTACAAATAATGGAACCATATTTTCCATTATTTATGGTTCCATGCCATTAGAGAAGATATTTCTTTTTCTATGAAGATACAATGGTCCCTGAATCTACGGGGTACTTTTTTTTTACGCGATTACCTTTTTTACGCGGTAAATTATAACAATGCACTCATGCATTATCACTCATGCATAATATTATTCAGTTTCAGTGGTAGGGTGATGTAATTAAAAGTATGAGTGCCTAGAGAAGTATCACATCGAATCAGTTCCGCCTGCGCAGGCGACCTAAATGGACGTGCGAAACAGTGCTCCAGGTTTTTTTATATATTAGAATATTTACAATCAATTCTCGTTGAGAATTTACGGTAACTTCATTTGGCGTGATACAATGACATGGCTTATAATAGTTTTATACTGTTGGTTCTAGTAGAAACTAAGGATTTAATCTAGAGGGTATTTTCTTTTTAGTCTGCGGATCTGGTCCGTCGTGTCCAGTAGTTGGGCGATTAATGGGTTGCGGTGGTTGTTGACTCTTGTGTTGTATCTGCTTCTGGACTTGTGTATTTCATCTTTGACTGTAGGTATCTTGAGGTCAGGGTGGATTGTTTCGTTGGTAACATACCAGGGTGCATTTAATAGAGATCTATTGGAAGCGTGGGAGTATATCAATGATGGAATTACTTGCTGTTCCCCATAGTTGGATTCCGTAGGTCCAGACTGGTTTTATTACAGCCTTATAGAGCGTAATTTTGATCTGCGCGCTTAGGTTGAAGCGACGGCCAATGAGCCAATAAAATTTTTTGAGTTTGTCCCTGAGTTGTTTAGATTTGTCTAGAATATGTTGTTTCCAAGTTAATATTCTGTCCAGAGTCATGCCCAGGTACCTGACTGTGTCCTTGTTGGGACCTGTTATATTGTTAATGGAGACCTGTAGGCAGGTTTGTTTTCGCAGCGCGAAGGTTACATGTGTGAATTTTTTTTCATTAATTTTGAAGCCCCATTTGTCGAACCACTTTTCCATTGAGTCGAGACCTCGCTGGAGAGTGGATGAGGCTGTTGTCGGGTTGGCGTGGGACGCTAATAGTGCTGTGTCGTCGACAAATGTTGCTATGGTTATTCCTGTTGATATTGGTAAGTCGGTAGTGTAGATGGAGAATAGAAGGGGCCCGAGGACACTGCCTTGGGGTATGCCCGCTTCTATTGGGAAAGTTGTGGTAATCGCGTCTGCGTATTTAACCATGAATTGCCTATTGGTTAAGTAGGACTTTAGGATGGAGTAGTAAGTGTGTGGTAGGACTTTTTTAAGTTTGTAAAGAAGCCCTTCGTGCCATACTTTGTCGAATGCCTGTTGAATATCAAGGAATACCGCTGAGCAGTATTTTTTCTTTTCGAGGGTTTGGCTGATATTGTGTGTTATCCGGTGGATTTGCTCTATTCTGGAATGCTGCTTCCGAAAACCGAATTGATGATCTGGCAGTGTTTTCAGATCCTCTAGGAATGGAAGTAGTCGATTCGTTAGCAAATTTTCGAATAGTTTTGACACAGTGGGTAGAAGACTAATTGGGCGATAGGAGCTAGTTTCGTGTATTGGTTTTCCGGGTTTAGGGATGAGCGTAATTTGTGACGTTTTCCAGGTTTTGGGATAGTATTCAAGGCGGAGAATTGCGTTGAAGATTGAAGAAATGAGTGCAATCCCTTTTACAGGTAGTTCCTTAATTGCTTTGTTACTTATTTGATCATGTCCCGGTGCTTTCCTGGGGTACAGACGATGGATTAATTCAGTAACCTCTAGAGAAGTGAAAGGTTTAATGGGGAGAGACATTTGGAAGGGAAAATGCAGGTATTCTGTTGTTTCAGGAGCGGTATTGGAGGAATGTGGTTTGAAAACGTTGGATAGGTAGTTGGCGAAGAGGTTGGCCTTTTCTATAGGGCTTCGCGCCCATCCGCCTTGCGGACAGCGAATTGGTGGGATTATTTGGGGGGGGGGGGACGCGTGAGTTTCCTGGAACCCTTCCATAGTGAGTAGTTGGAGTCGGCAGAGGGGGACAAATTGACGAGGTACTTTTGGAAACAGTCGTTTTTTAATTTTTTAATGATTTTGGTTAACTTCCTGGTTGCGCTGTTTAGCTTGCGTTTGTCGTCCGGTATTCTATGGGTTTGCCATACTCTTTTTAGTCTTCGTTTTTCTGTAATTTTGTTTAATATGTAATGGGGGTATTCGTGTTTATTGATAGAAGTCTTGGTAGGTGTTGAGGAGCGGATGGCGTTTATTATACTCGTGTTTAAGTATTCTGTGGCAGTTTCGATATCTGCCTTTGTTTTTAGTGAGATTGAGGCAGGGGTTGAGCGGTTAAAGATTTCTCTAAAGAGCTGCCAGTTGGTGAGTTGGTTGTGAATAAGGCCATTAGGTGGGTTTTCGATTATTGCTGAACCGACTGCTGCTATTACGGGGGAGTGGTCGGAAGAGAGTTCAGTCGAAGAGTTGATTTTGAAGTATCTGGGCGAGATATTTTTGGTTATGAAGAAGTCGAGTAAATCGGGGATTTTGTTAGTGTCAGTTGGTCAGTATGTGGGTGAGGTAATTGAGATTGTTGGTGGTTATGCTTTTCAGGAGGTTTTTACCTCTTGCTGTGACACGTCTGCTGCCCCATTGGGTATGTTTAGCGTTATAGTCTCCTCCAGCTATGAATCTATTGCCTAGGGCGTCATAGAGGCTGTCGAAGTTCTCTTTAACAATCGAGTGTCTGGGAGGGCAGTATACTGCTAAAGTGGTGATTGTACCATGGCGGTCTTCTATTGCTACGCTTGTGGCTTGAAGGTAGTCTTTCTGGAATGATGGAAGCTCGTAGTGCTTAATGCTTTGATGATCATTCCGGTGCTGCCGTGTGCCTTTCCACTGGGGTGTTGGGTGTGGTAGAAGTTGTAGCCGTGTATTTTGAGGTAGTTTTTGTCGGTGAAGTGGGTTTCGGATATGAGCATTACATCGATTTGCTGTTGTTTTAAGAATAGTTCTAGTTCAAATTTGTGCTGAGCTAGACCGTTGGCGTTCCACAGAGCTATTCGCATTGGTTTTATTTTGCTTCTGTGCGTATAAATTTGTCCATTGAGAGTGTGAGTAGTGACAGCAAGTTGTTAATTTGCTCAGTTTGCTTCTCGATAAGTTTTTCGAGTCTGGTGAAGTTGTCTGTGTTTTGTGGGGTGGGAACACTATTTTCTGAGTGTTCACTGTGGGTTTTCGAGTTGTTTATGTTTCCTTGTGTTGCCTGATCATAGGATATTGTTGGTGTGGTGAGTTTTTGGGGTCTTGGTTCTTGTATGGTCATCTCCTTGGGTCTCAGCTTTGGATACTTAGTATTATGTAGTGTTTTATAGGCTGAGCATCCTTTGTAGTTCGCAGTGTGTTCTCCTTGACAGTGGATGCACTTCGTGGGGGTTTCTGGAGATTTAGTGCATTGGTCAGTGGGGTGATTATCTGCACAGTTTACGCACCGGAAGTTATGATTGCAGTATTTCTGCGTGTGGCCGTACCTTTGGCACCTTTTGCATTGTACTATCTCTTTCTTTACAAAAGGTGGTTCGAACTTAACTATGGAGTTCATCAGCCGGTTGACGTTGTAGATTTCTTTGTTATTTTCTTTTTGTGTTATATCTACGAAAAATAGCGATTGTGGATTTTTTGTGACTCTATGTCTAATGTTGCTGATGTTGGTTACCTCGTGGCCAAGTTTTTGAAGTTCAAACTTTAGTTCGTCTAGGTCGACTGAGTGGTGGATATTGCGTAGCACCACACGAAAAGGTCTTTCTTGCTTGAGCTGATATGTGTGGAATTTTGCATTCAATGTTTTTAGCAACTTAGTTAGTTTTCTATAGGCGTCTGGGTGGGTCGCCAGAATTTTCACGTGGTTGTTGTTAATTTTTAACTTGTAGTCCTTTTTGCCGATATCTTTTTCAATGGTCCTTATCATTGTTTGGATGTCGATTACGTCGTCAATGAATATTGGCGAGAATTCTTTGGGTATGGGAATTATTTACCGTTTCGGTTGTATTCATGGATTCTTCCGTAGTCTCCAGTATTGAGAATCTATTGAAGGTGGTCACTTGGCTGGCTGGTGGTTTAGCTTGACTCTTATTCACATTTGTCTTGATTGGTTCCAGCTTGCATTTTTTTCGAGTGATGGTCGTTTACCAGGAGAGATGTGTTGCCCCTTTGCTACGGGGGAAGAAGAACGGCGGTGTTATAATTTAGCTCCGGAGAGCCTGTTTGGAATGTTAGGGCCATCATCGAGCTAGTTAATTCAGTATGAAAGAACTAGTCGAGAGGCTGTTATCCTTAGCTAGGTTTGTTGGATTCGCTTTCGATAGATGGACGTCACGTGGAGTTTTGTGAACTTCACGGGGCACTGGACACACGTCTGCACTCTTCGGCACTCACCAGCAAACTCGCGGTATGAGCGTTGGCTAAAATAAGTAATATTTTTATTTGTCTTTGATGGTCAAAGAAATAGAATATTTAAAGAAACATGTGTGTGCCAAAGTGAAAATGATATAATGTATGGTAATGGTCGCATGATACTAAAACATTGCAATTTCTTCATGCTTAGAATATAGATTATTAAAAATTGATTGTTAAGGAAGCCGAATTGATTTTTTTGGGATTACCTTTTGTGCAAAAGGAGATTAGGGTGTCATTTATGACTATTTATGCCTATTTCGAATATTTTGATTATGTTGGCTAGGAGACATATAATATCGCAGGTTTGAGAGCAAGGAGCGGTCTTTATTTTTTTTCTTTTGTGATGACTCTTAAAATTATTAAGGAGCACTGTATAATAACATTTTATTCTGTTGGATAAGTGTTTGGGCACAATGTTCAGGATGTCGTCAAAACCGGATGATTTTTAACTGTTTAATTTAGAGAAAATGATTTTTATTCGGTTATAATTTGTAAAGTAGTTCATTTCTGTGTCTGGTTGTTTGAGTTTGTCCGAGGTGTTTCCATTAGAAAATATGAAGGTTGTCTTATTTAGCGATATGTCTGGCTCTATTTTATTTTTCAGTTTATTTGTTTCGGAGATAATAATTCTGTTTAATTATCCTCGATCCATGTGTGCGTTGTGTGTGTGTGTTTTGGATAAGTGAGTGCCGATAACGTATAGTTTTTCCGTTTTTTTACATATCATGAAATAACTAGACTTCATGTCTATTGATCTGTATCGCTATACCTCCATCTTGGTGGAGGGGTTCTTTCTCTGGAGGCAGTTTGCAAGAAGAGATAGAGTTTGGTTCTTTTAACCTAAAAGTTTGATTTGTCTGTGGAAACATGCTAACTGAGTTATAATAGATTATATTATATTATAGTTAGACATATTTCTTTTATTTTGTTTGCCTACCTTCTCTTTTATCGTAAAAATAATTGTATGTTAGATTGTGTATTTTGGATAGCACGTAGCTTTTGTCTCGTTGTAGCTCGCTTTCGCAGTCATTCTCTTCAACATTCGTAGCCTCGCATTCATCTATGTATCGTTCACGCTCTTCCCGCGATGGATCCCACGCATTTGGGGCGCCTTCATATGATAAACGTCATCTTGTGGGCGAATATGCCGTTTGACGATTATCTTGATAACCAATCAGCGTGCGGATTTGGGGCCTTCCGTTTTGATCCTTGTTGGAGTGTATCTCGATACGTGTTGGGCTCGCTCTAGTCTAACAACGGTATCGGCAGTCTCGTTCGAGTAGTTCAATCGTGAACACGTAGGAGACAGTCAGCTTCAGTGCCTCCGAATCGCTAAACGTGGAGTAACGAACCGTTTCAAACTCTCAGCGCTTTTCAAACGCTCCTGCTGGCGAAATCTTTCCATTAGGCGTAACGATCAGTGGACAGTCCTGTGCGAAGTCTTCAGTTTTGAACGATATCTCCCAGCATACGTGAAGGTAAGTATCATTTTGGTGATCGAACGATTAGTAAACCGTCTCATGCGGGTCTTTCAAATGCGAGCGACATCGAGACGCGTTCGCGGACGAGTGTATCGTTAATCATTCGTATCGTCGTACGATAATTCAGTCGCATTCGTTCAGTCGTACATCGCGTCGCGGCATTCGCTTCAGTTGCTTCGAATCGCTTAATCGTCCGCAGTAAGCATTCGTTGATTTCGTATTAATCGTCGAAGACAATTCGAAACTTTCTCATCGTTTGTTCTTCGATATTTTGTTTTTGAGTTTTAACTTCGTCAATTGTTCTTCGCGCATTGAGTCATTGCTCCCGCTCGTAAATCTGTTATTCAAGATTAATTCGACGGGGAACAAGTTACAGAGCGCGGTATCGTCGATATCAGACACACGCGCGTGTTAGACGTATCGTTATTTCTTTAACCGTTTGAGTACCAAGCAGCGTGATCGCGCTGTTTAGATTTTGTATCGAAAAGTCCCAGTACATTTGAACGCTACGGACGACTGACGGTATTTTGTATTACATTGTTATCTTAATAATTTTTATTGAACAAAATTTGAAATAATCATAAACTAATAGTACGCATATATAAAAATATAGATGTATTTCATAAGAATAACGAATATGACGAGCGCTTTTGTGCCGCTTGTTTCTTTTCGCAATCGATTAAGAAGCTATCGTGCCGTTGGGGACTTTTCGACCCTGGTTTTTCAAAAACCCCGGGGCTCAAACGGTTGAATGATGTCAATATTATCATAAACAATTATTTTTCTATTTACTCTATATGATTTTCGAAACATCAAGAGATTATTATTACTCGACTATTTCAATATTGATTATGATACATTTTTAATTACGGTTCAACTTGTCGCTACTGGTGTGAGAGTCTGTAAAATTGATTCGAAACAGTATTTTACAGAGACTGATGAAACCGACGAGTTAGATATTTATATAATTAAAAGTTATTTCTATTTCTGAATTTTCTTTGCGAATATGTTAACTGTGCTTGAGCAGCGCTGCGTAAAATATATAAGAAACATATTTTAAATACTATTTTAAGTAGTTGTTGGTCTACAATACGAATAAAATATTTTATGTATTAAAGAAATATGTAGTAAAGAATAAACTATCTTTATTTTCACAATGTGGCACATAAAATAAAGTATCTTATCATTGTATTGTGGATAGCGTTTAAAATGTTTCTTAACAAGGATAATTGATTAAGCAGAAGGTTAATACAAGGGTGCAAGAATCCAACATATTTACAAATTAAATTCATTTTCTTTTTATCCCTGCTGTAGTCTCCGGGTCCCTTTGTTCTTACTGCTCTCCTTTTTTTCTCTAAAAACTTCTGTATTCTTTAAACATATAGAGCAAAATGTTATCCGACTATTGAAACCGATACATTTGAGAAAAAGACGTGCGATCATAGAAAATTTAGGGAACGCACCGATACAAAATTATATTATAAGACGGTAATATGACCTGCGTAGAAAAGCTGCGAAAGAAATAACAGAGAGTGTCATAAATACATCCGAACATTTCAAAGAGAAAATAAGAAGTCCTAAAAATTTCACTAATGCCAAAATTTTGTTTGCAGAATAGAATGTACCGATTCTTTGCAATGAAAGTGTGGAGGACTGGAAAATAGAATGTTTGACCGTGAGATTTACTGGATGTTATTGCTTGTTGTCGTAACCGTTGAATATATTTAAAAATGATAAATACATATACAGATTATATTCCCTGAGTCGCTCGTACACAGTATAAAATTGTTAATTAATACTCAGTAAATGCTGCCTAGATAATCGTCGATAACTCGGTAGATAACTTGTGATAACGCTTAGATAGCTCGTCGATACAGAAAGATACTCGTAGATGCTGATAAATAGTAAACTCTTTTCGGTTGCATCGATTTATTTGTACTGGTCGGGAGGGAGTCGGAAAATTCGAATTCGACTTCGTTAGACCGTTACACGTAGCGGCGACGCTGTTTTTGGCCGGTGTTTCAACCGTTCGCGGAGAGACGCGATCGCGAGATAACGCGTCAACGAGAGTCGTAAATTCTCGTTACGATTAAACAATCGACGCCACGAACTGATTGATCCCCTATTTCTATTACGAGAAGAGAGGTGGTTGGAATGAGTACATTACGGAAAACTACACTGGATTTGTTAACAAAAGTTTAATAATAAATAAAGAAGCAACAATTTCAGTCAACGATCAACAATGAACAATTAAGACGAAAATATAACAATTAAGGTTTTGTTAGTGGTTTGCTTATAACGAGACCTGTCGTACTACGCAACTTGAGATAGACTAACTGATGCTTTTGTTCGAAACCACGGAGTCTTTCATTTGTTACCCCTCGATATCCCAACTACACGTGTGTTTATTAGATGTACCGCGGCGGTCGCCGCGTATACGTTCTTCTGAGAATTCAGCGAAAGAAACTTAGAGATATCGATGATAGATTGGACACGTCGGTATTGCGCTTTGACGGTGTCACGTAAAATAAAAAGAAATTTAAAAGAAAGAAGAAAACTTTATTTTTTCCTCGTTTATACACTTATAAGACACTTCTGAGCTCTAAGCGTGACCGTTGGAGACTGAGGCTCTTACAATATTTTTACATCTGTTCCTTCTTTGTTTGTCATCCCTCATTATCCCCACTACCCTGTAGGCGTACGTGAACGTTGCTACGCTTCTAGAACATTTGGTGGAAGGACCGTTAGGACATAGATGAACCTTTAGGCACTTCGGCGATATACACTGTCGCCAAGGCCGCCATGTGTCTCCATCATCGGTCCATCGGGTTCGAAGTATGCCGATCGTGACACCATCCTGCCCGCGGTGTGTGTGTCCTGGTCTCTGACGTGATTTACGTTACAACGGCGTAGCTCTTTGTGTCGCGAAGCCGTGGAAAGTTTCGTGGACGAGTGCCGCGACATTAGTATGTTGCTGTTGGTAATTATACGTAATCCAGTGAAACTGAATAGTTTCGAAATTGAAGTAGGTGAGAAAATTAGAGTATTATGATGGTGCAGGACGAAAGGGCCTGATTTCCTATACAAAAATATGTCGACGATGAAGTAACAAGTTTTGACGCAAGACTTGGTTTTCTGGAAAATCAATTATAAAGTTCCGTCCACTTGATTCGCTACTTTTTAAGTATACGCGTACGTACATGACGAAACTTCACAATTCATTGTCTGGGAAACGAAGTCAGAATAGATTTTATATATCCGAATGCACGTCTAAAAATACCATTTTCTCTCATACATACACGTATGTTTTCTTCAATATTTTCTCTATTCGGTAACATGAAATAACAAAACTAACTACTTCAGCCAACGCTCATACCGCGTTGAAAATACTCGTTCTCGTCCGATCACGAAAGTCAAGCAGCGCTGGGCACGGGTAGTACTTAGATGGGTGACCGCTTGGGAACTCCGTGTGGTGTTGGCTTTTTTTACTTTTTTTAACACTTAGCCAACCGAACGGGCAGATCTCCCTTTTTTACTTTAGCAACGCGTTTTTGTTGTTGTTATTGTTGTTATTATCAATTATTATTTACCTGGAATTGTTCCCAATTAATTGCGACCCTTTTTCTGCTTTTATAAAGTGCAGTACGGAATAAAATGCATCAATTTAATGGTTTTAAAATTAATTAAAATGTTACACCATCAGTTATGACTAAATAAAGATATAGTCGAACGATATCACACTATAAAAAAATATTAAGATTAACTTCAAATAAACTAAAAATATTAACTAATCAATAAATATGATTACCCTACAGCGCTAATATTATTGTTATCATTTTCGTGATAATTAAAAACAAAAGACTTTTTATTTATTAATAATTTATTTAAACGTGAAGCCTAATATTGTTCCTTTCAGACATAATTTGAATAAATCGATTTAAAAAAAAAATGCGTATTTTCGTTTACCCGTCAATTTGACGGGTCCCGTAGATATAGGTATACTACAAAAATTAGATAGATTAGATAGAAAATTAGGTAGATTTAAAAATTAGAAGGCCTAAGAAAAAATAATTTTGTGCATAAATTCTTTAAATGAAATGATTAATTTACGATGCAAAATGGTTAAAATTAATGCTATGGTTTTTGAGATATTTCATTTCGAAGTTCAATATCCGACAAATTGGCGGGTCGTTTCAATGTTATTGTTATTTTTTTAGTGATAATTTTAAAAAAAGACGTTTTATTTATTAATAATTTATTTAAATGTGAAGCCTAATATTGTTCCTTTCAGACTTAATTTGAATAAATCGATTTTTTAATCAAAAATGCGTATTTTCGTTTACCCGTCAATTTGACGGGTCCCGTAGAGATAGGTATATACGAAACGCCCGTAAACCTAGTGTTAAATAACACAACTTTATAAGTGCAGTTTACGCGACTGATCTGAAAGATGTTTACTGATGAGAGTTTGTACTTTCAGTTTCGAGTTGTTCTCGTATCATCACGGAGGAAAGCTCGGTGTGGGTGTACCCTTGGAAAGTGAGGGTAACGATTCCCGATGCCAATTGGTTATAGCCCACGTTAAAAAATGAAGAGTGGAGGAGGAAGCCTCCTACCAACATGGCTCCTAGGTGACATTGTTCATGGGGAAAACCAGCTTTCCCGCTATTGAGGGTACACGGTGGGGACCTGCACACATCTGGCCTCTAATCTGGATTGACGTCACACTCTCGAGGGCGGCTGAGACCCTTCCTAGTCCACGAACCTTCTTCTTACCCAATCAAAAGCAGTGTCTATTGCCCTCACTTTCCAAGTCAAAATTGTCCTTAACGAATCAGCTCATCTCGTGTTCTTAGACACACCCATCACTGGCTTTTCTCTGCCTCAACATTGTCACTAAACTTCACATATTCTCTATCTTTAGAATAGTCAACATCTTTTACCGAGTTTCTACGCTTAGACCAATCGCGTACTTAATTTATACATACGCATCAGTGTAAATAGGTTCTATATAAAGTTGTGGAGTGAATTGTGATTTATACGTGTCAATTCAGTGTGTATTCCATTGTGATTACTGAATTCATCATAAGGTTTGATAAAAGAAAAGTTAATAGTTGTGCTACGGCTCAACCTTCTTGTTTTTATCATCTAAGCCTCAAATTTACGTGACGTTATCCTCGGTGTCTTTGTTGGTGTTGTCTATACCTGCTTCTTGGACGAGGGAGTTTCGTTCTTTTGGTTTGGAAATTTGATTTATATGCGGGAACATGCTAGCAGAATCGTTTTTGGACATATTTTTTATTTTGTTTGTCCAGTATTGAGTTTAGATTTTGGGAATTCTTGTTTCAGCTGCGATTTTACTTTGTATAGTAGGTATCTTAGGAATTCTAAGTCTTCTCTTTTGTCGTAAGAATAGTTGTATTTATTACTTTTTCCTTTTATCCTATTCCTATTTTTTACTTTTTCCAAACTGTCTTTTTGTAATTGCACCTGGGAGTTTCGGTCTGTGTTTCAAGTATTAGGAAGTCAGATGTATTCTTGTTTATCTGAAATACTATGGCGTTATGGTCGCTGTTATAGTCTAGGATATTGAGAGTGTGTTAAAATTTTGAAATTTTAATCGCGCGTCTGCTAGGCATGTGCCCAGGTAAGAACCTTCTATTCGGTAAGAGGGTAGCTCGGAGCTGTAAAGCTTTGTTATGTAGTATATACTTTTATTGTCTAGCCAGTTTCAAATGAAGTTTCCTCTCGTGTTGTTTAGTTCGTTTTTCCAGCTTGCATGTTTTGCATTAACCTGGAAACAACATATCCTAGACAAATCTTAACAACTCAGGGACAAACTCAAAAAATTTTATTGGCTCATTGGCCGTCGCTCCAACCTAAGCACGCAGAACAAAATTACGCTCTATAAGGCCGTAATAAAACCAGATTGGACCTACGGAATCCAACTATGGGGAACAGCAAGTAACTCCAACATTGAAATACTCCAACGCTTCCAATCGAAAACGCCAAGATCCCTATTAAATGCACCCTGGTATGTTACCAACGAAACAATCCACTCAAGATACCTACAGTCAAAGATGAAATACACAAGTCCAGAAGCAGATATAACGCAAGAGTCAACAACCACCACAACCCATTAGTCACCCAACTACTGGACACGACGGACCAGATCCGCAGACTAAAAAGAAAATACCCTCTAGATTAAATCCTTAAATTCTACTAGAACCAACAATATAAAACTATTATAATCCATGTCATTGTATCTCGCCAAATTAAGTTACTGAAAATTCTTAACGAGAATTGATTGTAAATATTCTAATAAATAAAAAAAGAAAAAGTGTCGTGTAGCGGTATTTGTTGTTGAGTGTCGCTACAGTACTCAAAAAATACGACTGCTGATCAAATATCTCCTCTCTTTAGAGGCATACAAGTATGCGTATACACATGAATGCTGTTGGCTCCCATTTATTCTTCTTTAATAAGTACTTTATCGAGTGAACGTCGTTTATGAGCAGAGAACGCTAAAATGAGTGTCGAATTTCCAAATCCGTATGACAGTCACATCGGGATACAAAGATACAAAAGGTACCGTATTTCTTCTTATCCTGCAAATGTTTGTGGCTACCTATTTGTCTGTCTGACGTACCATCGTTATCATCTGACTATGTTCTCTTTTGACCCGGTAGGTGGCACCGTTTTACCTTTCCTTGTCTTATTAATTTTTCTCGTATTAATGTACCGACCTGCCGTTTCCTTTTGTCGCTTGTATGTATTTCATGTTAGGGAGAAAATATTTCTTTCAAATATAAAAGAAATATTTGTTTAATACTTGAAAAAAAAAACATTATTTTTCCGTATATAAAAGAAATATTTAAATGAATACTTTACTTTAGCATGCAGACCGTAAAAACTATGCTTACCATTCATATCCATCCATTTACACTCATATCCCTAAAATGATACTCTATCAAATTGAATGAAATATCTATTTTGTATTAAATAAAGCACGTGTTTCAGAGTTTGAATAGCAAGAAAAAATTAAAGGAAAGATACAAAAAGAAGCCAAGTGGAAAAGAAGTGTTTGGATGATAATTGGGTATTAACCTGTATCAATAGATGCTACTTTTCCTGTATTTGTCTGCAAAATGTAGACACATGTAGTATCGAAAAGAGGGAGGTATACGTACTGTTACGCTGTGAGGTTTTAGTATAGGTCGCGTTTCTGGTCGTCGCTCGCGGTCATACAATGTCGTAGGCGGATCGCCTTGTCTGCCCGACGAGGGACATACAATGTATCGACGAGCGCATCCAAGCAGCGACTTACAGAAATGTCGATTTCGGCTGTTTGTTTTAAACGAATGCGGCATATGTGATCATAGGCGCGAACGGTGGCGTGACCCGAACGTAGTGGGGGTCCTCTCCCCGAGAAGACCGAGAAATGATCTAAGGTCAGACAGTCCTTTTTGAAGATTCTAAGAACACATGTCGAGAGGTCGGATGAATAAAGCCGCTAAACCGAACGAACGCGTTGGCATTGTTTATCACTGAATAATCTGTCACGCTTTATCATTATATTCCTCGTTATTAAATACACAAACTATATCAACCTGTTAACAAATAAAACATCCTTACTCGTCCTTACTCTCGACCTATTTAAGATACTACATAAATTATCAACAACAGATTGAAGATGTATATGATTTCCAAAAAGCTCTTTTCTTACAAATTAAAACACGAACTTTGAAATAACAAAATGTACAAGAATAAAACACTTTACAAGGCACGGTAGACGATCGGCACAGATCTACCGATGTAATGGCTATACCGACTGATTGTTTTTATATGTTTGGAATGTCAACATTCGGTTGTTTTGCTAATCATTTATCGCAAGAATGCGCAAGACTACATTACCCTCGTAACGTAACAGAAACATTTGTCTCTGGTTGCGTAAGTCATCGAAAGACTCGAAAAGACTCGAAACTGAAAACTTTAAGAAAGCTATTCAATGCGATACACATAATTTTTCATTTAGGTGTCCATTGATTTGTATTATTGCGCGATACTTCATAATACTTCATAATACCTTCATTAATTCTTCGAGTATAAGATTAAATAATTTTTTTGTAGCTTTTTCCGTGTTTCATGATTTGCTATCTTATGTGCGTGTGTGCAAATATTATAATATGCAGTGATCAGTAGTTTTTATGGAAATGACTTGTGATCTATGCAAAATAACGTACGGCCACAATCAGTAGATCCCTGAAGAATACTTAATGCACATGTAGTTTATCAGTGGTACATGTGCAATTTTCTCACGGTGTGTAAACTGTAACACAGGCATTTGCACTATTTTTATGCAGTATACCAAATAAAGCGGGTCTAATATACCAGTTGTCTACGTAAAGAGCGTCACCTTTACCGAAATGGAATTCCAGAAGGGACATTACAACACTTCCCGATTTACCAATATCTTTATGTTCGGGTTCTATCTTGTTGAGGTTATTCGGTGTATAAAGAGAGAAAAACGCGTGGATAAAGTGTAAGGTACAAAATATATATATTTAATTTAATAGTGAAGTGTAATAATAAGTAGGAATACAATTTGAGCTGGTCCAGATCCGCACGCTAGCAGTGTTACCTTATAACTGAAAGCCCCGAAGCCAACGTCGCCTGTCTACTGTTTATGGTCTGCCTTCCTGCTATTCTTTTGTCTACATGCTGTCGATGGCTTCAGCGCTTGAAAAAACTAAAAGGAACAGATGTGGAGTTTTCGTAGAAGTGGTGACCACTTCAACATATCTTAATACCAGGCCCCATATAAATAATGAAATCCTAAATATAACCTGTCTTACGGGAACAAAGGAAGAATGATTTCATGTCAAATCTTATTTTTTTCGATGCAATGAATTTCTGAATGCCAGTTTGCCTATGTACAGGAGCTCTATACATAAATTGCGATAAGGGTAAAATGTACTTGCAAATGTTCCTTGTAATTTACCAATTATGTTTCGGATTCTCCGCACAAGATCGAAATTGGATACAATATTGTCACTAAAATGTAACATTTGTAGCAGTAATAAGTGGCGGCTTCCGCTTATTATTTCGCTATAGATATCGTTTTTCAAGAGCTTATCTTTGTTCCAGTATTCTGGTAACGATAGCTTCTTGTTTCCCGTCATTAAAAGAGAGATAACAATGGAACAATATAATTAACGGAGCACTGTATCAGCTATTACATTATTGTTATTTTTTGGGGGGGGGCGGCATTGATTGTTTGTCTTTTCAACAACACACTCTACCAACTCTTCGCTAACGACTTCGCTTACGACTGAAAGTAATTTATAATTTTCCATGAATAACTTATGTCTGCTTGAGTACCCGAATTTCGTAGGGTAAAATCATGAATTTTGGGGTCAAATTTTTCTGTCGTCATATGACATTTGGTAAAATTGTCCTTCGCGCGTTATTATTCTCTATTTCAGAATCATCAGAATCTGTGGTACTTAGTACATTCAATCTCTTTCACTGCAGTTATCCGAAACAGTTTCTGATTCATCTAATACGTTCAACACTTGTAGTTTTTGTCAGATGTTTAGAAACTACTTCGAAAAGAGCAGAATCTGAAAAGTTTATTAAATGAAACGTAAATTATAATACTTTTAAGAAATAGGAATACAAATAAGTATACAAATATACGGTATACAAATTGTTCGGACCTTTTTTGTCTAAAGTATGTAATACTTTCCTGAACTAACTATTGTTCTGTGATAGTCGAAACAAATTAAAAAATCAAACAATGTATAAATGCGAATCCAGTCCTGTAAAGTATTTGGCGCGGAACTTACAAGAGGCGCTGCTAGGCATAAATTAGTTTACGACACCGCCGGTTATAGACGGTCTTAGCCTCTAGGAGTCACTTCGTGGCCGCCGAGTATAACTAGCGTTATTAGCGAAACGGTTAATTAAAGAACAAAGCCGAAAACACAATTTTTTTGCTCTTGATTTTTTCATCTCATTCTAGCTGCAAGAATCGCCTCGTAAGTATTTTTACATTAGCTGAACACCCTGTATATGCTATATAAAAAGGATCGACGGCCAACAAATCCTGGCACGTACGCTATCACGGACGCACAATTATACGTATAATGCGATGTAGTGGTATCGATAATTTTTTCCAGACACTATAGCCGCCCGACAGTTACATAGATAGGAAAGAGTTATTTAGAACCATACTGGCGGTAACGTGTTCGAAAGTCATCGAAATCGGAGAGGATGTAGCTGTTCTACAGATCCACGTTATTCATATCAGACAGTTCCGCCTGTGCAGGCGACCTAAACGGACGTGCGAAACAGTGCTTCAGTGAAAGTGCGGTAAGAGGGAAGAGAAAGCGGAAAAGTAAACGCCCATCGCCAAAAGGTGGAAACATGCAGATTCCACCAATAAAAATAACTAACAAAGGAGAAACATACGTTATAAATAGAGCTACAGGCTCTACAGAGGCAGAAAAAAAAGACGTTAACATGGAAATATCACAAGCCAATGACGGGAACAATGAACCAACACACCACGAAGAAAGCTGGACGGTGGCAACTTCCAGCAAAAAACGCAAAGTAACCCTGTTCGCAAGCGAGAGGAAAACCGAAACACTAGAAAAAAAACAATGGCTGCAGGATATCAAACTGCATAATTCATATAGCGCACTGCCAGAAGAGGCAGCAAAGGACTCAACGGAAAGTCCGACAACTCGCATTGCTAAACCACCACCAATATACATAGATGCGAGAATAATTATTGAGATATGTATAATTTTTGTGCTGGACTAGGTCGAATGCGTAGTGGAGATGTTTGTATGTGGATATCAGTGTGTGGAGATATGTGTGTGCGCGGCGACTGAGAAACGGACGAATGTAAACAGTCTACAAAAGGTCGGGTATGGAAAAAAGTGCTGAGACGCGTGCAAGTGTGTATCGATGAATATTCTAGAAATCGTTTATAAAATAAATATGTGTCTACGTTAATAGTAATGCCCAGTGTAAATTTAATGTTTCCATAACAATATTTCGGCCATCAAGATCCACAATTCTCAACAATTATTATTTATTGTTATTAATTATCATTAATTGTTGTTTACCTCTGTATTTTAATTAAGTATTGTTACAATAAACTCGATTTTCAGACTGAAGAATCGATGTCTAGACGGTCGTCCTCTCCAGGTATAAGTGAATAGTGAAAAAGTGCTTCAAAGTAACAGTGCTGCAAAGTGATAGTGAGGAGGAAATAAAATAACAATGCAGATACCAACTATAAACATAGCAACAAAAGGTGAAACATATTATATAAAAACCAAACAAATTAACATTGAGACTGAAGAAACAAAAGAGCATCGGGGACAGGAAGATAGCAATTCAGAACATGAAAGATACTACCAGGACGAAAGCTGGAAGCCAGCGAAGGCTAGCAAAAAACGCAAAACAACCACAGACATAAGTGCCATAGAAAACCCAGTTACAGAAAAGCAGCGATGGCTGCAAGTATTACCATTAAGTAACTCCTTCAACTCACTAACGGAAGAAATAGACGCTGACCCCGTAAATAAAACCACTATCCAAACAAATCATATTACAAAACCACCACCAATCTTTGTAGAGGCCCAAATAATAGACCCGCTCATCGATCTACTAAATAATCTAGATGAGAAAAACAACTACACAATAAAGCAAACAAAATTGGATCAAGTAAAAATACAAACAAACACACCAGAAACATTTAGGAAAGTTATAAAAGCATTAAAAGAAAAAAATGCTATCTACCACACGTATCAGCTTAAAACTGAAAGGAGCTATAAAATCGTCATAAGAGGATTGCATCCTAAAACCAACATACATAAACTAAGCGATGAGTTAGCTAAAATTGGACATCAAACAAGAACAATAAACAATATAACAAGATTCGACACAAAGCAACCACTACCACTATTCTTAATAGAACTTGAACCCAGAAACAATAACAAGGAAATATATGATATCAAACAAATACTAAACACAATAGTAACAGTCGAACCACCACGACACAAAAAAGATATACCTCAATGCATGCGGTGTCAACAATACGGACACACTAAAAACTATTGCAACAGAAGCCCAGCTTGCGTCAAGTGCGCAAAAAATCACTTAACTGTACACTGCCCATATTCAGGAAAAATAGAAAAAGTTAAATGCTTCAACTGTAACGGAAACCACCCAGCCAGCTATAAAGGATGTGAAGTAAGAAAACAACTACAACGTAAACTGTTCCCGCCCCTACGAAGCAGGACAAGCACTAACACACAAGCCCATCAGGACAGCACAAAACCTGAAATATTACCAAATACAGAGCAAGCAATAAACACCAAACCTATCAGCACCAACACCATTGGTGGTCTAAGCTATGCTCAAGTAACCAGCCAACCAGCGAGTCTGATTCTCGACCAGATACTTGGGCCAAATATGAATATGAAACTCGCGATATTCATGTTTGGGCCAATATCTTCATCGCGAATCTGACACGCTAAAGTACGGAAAGGGGTTGAGGAGTTTTCCTAAAGTTCCAAAGAGAAGGCTCCGTTGTCCTTCCATCTCCGACATATATATCTAATCCAAATCCAAGCATTTGTTGATTGAGTATGCATCACACGGTATAAAAAGCATAGTTGCAACTTAAGTGGCATCCGTAAAAGTTTCGTCGAATGATGAAACTATTTGGAGTGTTTGAGAAGGGAGAATTCTATAAACTTCTAACTTTCTTCTCGTGTTCGCTAATGACTAATTCGACGACCTGTTCCATATAAACTCATCAGTAAATATGCATGAACAAGGACGCTAATGATCAACCTGTATATTTGTAATTTCCTGCTACTTCATCAAGAGCACGTTTTTTCTTGCTAAAATTTAATGTACATGTAAACATAAGTATTAATATGAACATAGAAACATATTGCGAATAAAGCCAGTTTCAGAATTATCGAAACTTTAATACCTCTTTTCCGAGCGAAGGCATCATTTCCAACTCATAGTTTCCATATAGACTGTTGTTCCTTGTGACGGGTAGAATACGTTGCAATTAGAAACAAAATTTGACCCTGAATTTCAAAGTCAAGGCCATCTTTGCACACTTTTTTCACAAAACTTCACCGATAGTACAGTCACGCTACGATCCTGCTTACATTTACTTTCTTTACACTCTGTCCATGTAAAGTTCCATTAAACTGTACGTTCTTAAAACATCGGGCGTAATTTGTGACGTAATTGTTAGAATTTAATCTTAATGTTAAGATAAATAATCTGTGGGAGACACAATGTTTATGTTGAAATAATATTAGGTGATATTTATGTAGTACCGGGATCAGAAGGCCTAAGGTATCGGCCGAACTGTAAACAATGTACTGTTGGGTCCTTTAAGTGGACAGTTTACGTGAAAAGGCTGCGTGACCTTGATCACGGGGGTTTCGGAATACCTGTTCCGAAGAACGGGAAAAGGGAGAGCGTGTAGAGCGAGGAGAGCGTGTAGAGCGAGCAGAGCGTGTAGAGTGTGGAGAGTGTGGAGAGCGTGTGGAGCGTGCGGAGTGGGCAGAGCTTGGATTGGGAAGCAGAAAGCTGCATGCGAGAATAGAACGTAGAACAGCATTGTAATCATTTCGTTGCTCTTAATAATATATATTAAATCAAAACATCATCACTTGTCCTTTCTCTCTAAGACCCATTTGGATACTACATAAATTTTGGGGGCTCGAGCCGGGATCTAGAGCGCTAAGTGACAAGTGAAAGGGATATTTCGGAACAATGAGTGACTACAATGCAGGAGAAGCAGTGTTGACTGACGAGCAGGTGGCTCAGATGCAAGTACCGGAGTTAAAAGACGAGCTGAGAAGACGACGGCTGAGATTAGTGGGTAGAAAACGCGAGCTGGTAGCGCGATTGCTGGCTGCGGTACGTTTAGAGCGGGAACACGGTGCACGAGAAGAAGACGATGACGACGACGATGATTTAGAGGACGACGATGACGATGAGATGGGCGTGATTGGGGACCGTTTAGACGGCAACGATCCAGGGAATCACGATCTCAATAGTCAAGTTCGGGTGACTCCAGTGGGAAGACGTCGAAGCCAAGACGAGCGTAAGTGCACAGTGTTAACGTTTGAAGACGTGCAAGGCTCGTTAAAAAAATTCAGCGGAGATGACCTACCGAATGTAACTCAGTGGATAAGAGATTTCGAGGAAATGGCGGAAGTGTGTGGCTGGTCGGACATCCACATGGTGGTTTTCGCGAGGAAGCTTCTCACAGGCTCTGCTCAAGCTTTCGTACGCCAGGAACGATGCATGAAGTCCTGAGCGAAGTTTAAAATGGCGCTGGTAGATGAATTCGAAGACGCAGTGAGTGACCGGCAGGTATATCAAGAGTTAGCGCGTAGAACGAAAAGAGCAGACGAGAGTCTGCTCCAATATATGTATAGTATGCGTGAGCTTGCGGGGCAAGGAAGAGTCGATACACAGTCGGTGATCGACTATATAATCCAAGGTATTCCCGATGGAGTCTCAAATAAAGCTATACTATACGGGGCCAGGAATATGCAGCAGTTGAAGGAACGCTTCAAGCAGTATGAAGCGATGAAAAGAGATATGAAGACAAAACTTGGAGAGCACAGGGACGATAAAGCAGAACGATCAACAGTGCGGAATCAGTCGAGACAAACGAGCAGTGATCTCAAAAGGTGTTTCAATTGCGGCGGTGACGATCACTTAAGTGTTACATGTCCGAAGAAAGAGAAAGGTGTGAGGTGCTTCAGGTGCAACGAACTTGGACACATGGCGTCACGGTGTACAGCACAACCGAAGAAGACCTACATCATTTCAAGACCCGAGAAGAAGAGATACATGAAGGAGGTGACGATAGGTGGATGTAGGTTTACAGCGTTGGTAGATACGGGTAGTGATCTCACGTTCATACGATCAGACGAGTATGCGAGGTTGGGATCACCACCGCTAGGAAATGGTAAGCTTAGGTTTGATGGCTTGGGTTCCACGGGCAATGAGACCTGGGGCGAATTTACAAAGATAATGATGGTCGACGGGTGTGCATTCACGGTCACGTTGCACGTCGTCTCAAACAAGGTATTGAGGAGCCACAGCCTGCTACTGGGTACTGACTTTTTGGATCAGATAGAGTTGCGGGTCAAACGGGGCGAGGTGAGCTTCCTACGGCTTGACAGACAGGATGACGGTCACGAAGACGCGCCGGATGTATTGAAGGTCAACGCGATAGAACAAACCGACGAGATAGATCTAGCGCACGTACAAGAACCTCTCTATCGTGAAGCGATCCGCGATATCATTAGGGGGTATAAGCCAGAGAAGACGCAGGATGTCGGGATAACCGCGAAAATCGTGTTGAAAAGCGACAAACCCGTGGTACGAAGACCGCGGCGGCTGGCGCCATCTGAAAAAAAGGAAGTGGACGATTTGATGGAGAAGTGGACAGACGAGGGAATTATAAAACCATCGGACTCGGAGTATGCAAGTCCCATAGTCATAGTTAGAAAGAAAGATGGCTCCATCAGGGTCTGTGTCGATTTCCGCGAACTTAATGAGCTCATCGAGTGTCCTCATTTCCCGTTGCCTTTGGTTGAGGACGTGTTAGATGCATTGCAGGGCGCTCAGTTCTTCACGACGATAGATCTGAAGGATGGGTTTTTCCACGTGAGTCTAGACAAAGACAGCCAAAAGTACACCTCTTTCGTCACGCCGACGAGGCAATACGAATTTCTGAAGTTGCCGTTCGGTTTAAAGATCTCTCCTATTGTTTTCCAGAAGTACATCTCGATGATTTTCAAGGAACTGATGAACAAGGGTATTGTCATTGTGTACATGGACGATATTATTATTCTTGCAAGAAGTTTAAAGGAGGCGTGGGAACGTTTGCGAATGGTCTTAGAGTTAACTAAGCAGCATGGGTTAGCAGCAACTGGAAGAAATGTCGCTTTATGCAGAAGGAAATGGAGTATTTGGGACATATAATCTCGGAAAACACCATAAAGCCGTCCTCTCATAAAACTAGGGCCGTTGCTAATTTTCCCAAGCCAACATCTGTCAGGAAAGTTCAGAGCTTTTTGGGACTTACGGGGTATTTCCGAAAATTCATTAGGGGTTATGCGAAGATCGCCAGGCCTCTAACGGACCTGCTGAAAAAGGAGGTAGAGTTCCAGTTCGGGGATCGAGAACTAGAAGCGTTCGAATCGCTGAAAGCAGCGCTTACCAGCGGGCCTGTGTTAAAATTATATAGGGTGGGCGCCGAGACTGAATTGCATACAGACGCGTCCGCGGAGGGTTACGGGGCGATTCTAATGCAGCTGGATCTAAACGACGGAAAATTTCATCCAGTTTACTTTGCCAGCGGAAAGACCACCGCCGCAGAAGCAAAGTACACCAGCTACGAACTGGAGGTACTGGCGATAGTAAAGGCATTAAATAAGTTTAGGGTATACCTGTTAGGTATGCCGTTCATTATTGTCACTGATTGTCAGGCATTCGCCCTGACGATGAGAAAGAAAGATTTTTGCGTGCGCGTAGCCAGATGGGCGATATTGCTAGGTGAGTTTAAGTATCAGGTGTGTCATCGACCGGGAAAAAGTATGCGGCATGTGGATGCTCTGAGTAGAAATCCACTGCCAAGTACTATGTACGTAGCGGAAAATGAAGACGGGCTGATTGCGCGGTTGAGAAGTGCGCAGGACAGGGATGTCGAGGTCCGCGGGATTGTAGATGCTGTAACGCGCAATCAGGTCGAGGGATATATCATAAGGAACAACATATTGTATAAAGAATGTAATGACGATTTGCTAGTGGTAGTACCGAAGGCTATGCAGATTCAGATAGTCAGGCGGGCACACGAACGGGGGCACTTCGGGGCCACCAAGACAGAGGCGATAGTCAAGAAAGATTTTTGGTTTAAGGGACTACGTGAGAAGGTCGAACATGTGATAGCCAACTGTCTTGACTGCATCCTAGCCGAACGAAAATCGGGCAAACAGGAGGGATATTTAAACCCTTTAGACAAAGGCGATACTCCGCTAGACACCTACCATATCGACCACGTGGGACCCATGACAGCTACACGGAAAAAATATGTTCACATCTTTGTAGTAGTGGATGCTTTCACTAAGTTTACGTGGCTTTACCCCACCAAGTCTACTGATGCCGCAGACGTTATCGACCGGTTGAAAAGGCAAGCGGCTGTTTTTGGAAATCCACAACGAATCATTTCAGATCGGGGAACAGCGTTCACATCCAACGCCTTCCGAGAATATTGCGAGGAAGAAAACATAGAGCATTTGCTAACCACGACGGGGGTTCCGAGGGGGAATGGACAGGCAGAGAGGGTCAACAGGACACTTATACCATTATTAACCAAACTGGCTGCTCCTAAACCTGATGATTGGTACAAGCACGTCGACCAAGTCCAGAGGTACTTAAATTCCACCATAAACAGAAGCACGGGGAAAACTCCATTCCAGCTACTTGTCGGGGTTGAAATGCAAATCAAGGAAGATGCACAGGTCAGAAAATTAATCGACGAAGAATGGGCTGCAAAATTCGAGGAACAGCGTCGTGAGTTACGCGAGGACGCCAAAAGAAAGATCGCTGCGACGCAAGAACAAAACCGGAGGAATTTCAACAAAAGACGGAGGAGTGCGAAGCAGTATCTAAGGGGAGATTTGGTAGCCATTAAGAGAACCCAGTTTGGCCCAGGTTTAAAACTCGGAGGAAAATTTTTAGGGCCGTACCGGGTATCTCGAACAATGCGGAATGACCGGTACATGGTGGAGAAAGTAGGGGAGCATGAGGGGCCTGCGCACACATCGACGACCGCAGACTTTATGAAGCCTTGGGTCCTCAACGCAGAAGATGACGCCTCCGACGATAGCGAAACTGAAGACCACATCTGAGGGCAGATGTTATTCCAGGATGACCGAATGTAGTACCGGGGTCAGAAGGCCTAAGGTATCGGCCGAACTGTAAACAATGTACCGTTGGGTCCTTTAAGTGGACAGTTTACGTGAAAAGGCTGCGTGACCTTGATCACGGGGGTTTCGGGATACCTGTTCCGAAGAACGGGAAAAGGGAGAGCGTGTAGAGCGAGCAGAGCATGTAGAGTGTGGAGAGTGTGGAGAGCGTGTGGAGCGTGCGGAGTAGGCAGAGCTTGGATTGGGAAGCAGAAAGCTGCATGCGAGAATAGAACGTAGAACAGCATTGTAATCATTTCGTTGCTCTTAATAATATATATTAAATCAAAACATCATCACTTGTCTTTTCTCTCTAAGACCCATTTGGATACTACATTTATTAAACAGAATTACAGAACCAAATGTGTTTAAAATATAAAATGTGTATAAATAAGACGAGGCTTTCACTCGCCTTGGGTCAAACGTCTCTCCAGCCCCACCGTCTCTCCTGGACGGTTCCGGGACAGTTGGGACGCTGCTCATCCGCCGGCGGCCATCGGGGAAGCCAAGTACAATATATCGGCCGTCTAGCCAGCATTTGGCCTTCAACCACTACCTCCACGAGTCCAATTCCAATTGGCCGAGCTGAGGGGTCGCAACTCCCTCCGGGCTTCACTCCAATCCCGTGGTCCCCACTTTAATCATTGGTAGGATTATCGGTGTGGACGGACGGCCACTTCACTGTCGGTGGAGATCCTGCTAACCGAACTCCACAGTTTGAGGTTGGACTCATGTAACACAGGGTCCAATGCAACGGGCATCGGTCAACGCCGATGGTCCCGTCCCTGAACTTACCTGGACGATCTCACCCTTGGCTTCGCGTTTGTGGGTGCGCATAAGAATCAGGATCTGCATAGTAAAATTGTCAATGTACCTCCTGTGCTTCCTAAATATGCAGACGTCTTCCACCAGGCTCTTCGTCCAGTTGTCGCTGCGATAGTAAAGCCACCCTTCCTCCCAATACGCTCCATACGCTCTTCCAGAGCCTTGATCCTTTCATGAAAGAGTGGGTCTTCTTTGAAACAGGTATCGCATAGTGACTGCAGATATTCCTTCTTTATCCGATACGTCTCGGCCCGGAGCTCGACCGTATAGTAAACGGGCAAAGTGCCCGTAAGCACGCACAGTGCTGCGTGGGATATTTTGCGGGTAAGCCGTAGATGGTCTTAGGCGCACAGAGCACCACAGAGCACCACCGACTCTCCCAGACTCCATAGAGCTTCATCGCAGAGTCGGTGAGACCGTTAACATTAGGCAGCAACGACCTCAATGCTCCCATAAGGGTATCTGCCTTACCCCATACTTTTCCCAAATAAGCCCCGAACCTTCTGCAGTTATCTACTTGCACCCCAAAGTATCTAATCTCCTGCTTCGTAGTCAGAAGGTGCCCCTCCATGTTTATTTCAATTACCTTGGGATCCGCTTACCCGTCAGCAATATCACCTCGACCTTCTCCTGTGCGATCTTTAATCCTTTATCGGCCCACCACCGCACGATCACGCCCAACGCTGTACTTAATTTATTGTTCGCTTCTTTATGTTTGGACACGTCGAGAATCACCGCCAAGTCGTCGGCAAAAACGACGGCATTCATTTTCGGAATTGCCTTAAACTCCTTTAGTAGACCACCGAACACCAGATTCCAGAGCAGCGGCCCAAGTATCGATCCCTGAGGGGCACTCGCATACACATTTACACTACAACAACCGCCTTGTTCGGATTTATCTTCGTACAGGCATCCATCAGATCTTCTTCTGAGATTCTGTAGTTGTCACTTCCTTACTCTTCTCCGTTTCTATTCCTTACAATTCTATCTTTACTCTCCATTGGCCTCATCAGGAAGAGCTCGTCAACTATAGATCGGACCCTGTTCAAGTGAAGGCCGTCTGTCTGGACTCTGCGGGCCATCCTAGACATGACCGTCCTATACGGCCTCCCCCAAGGGTCCCTATCTAACGTCACACAGAACTCCCACTAGCATCTTTCCTTATTCGCTTTGATGGCCCTCGCAAGTTTTCTCTTACTAACTTTGTAACCTTCCCACAAATGAATCGCGTCATTCATGCTCATGGTCCTAGTTTTCTGAGCTTTTCTTCTGCTCTTCGTCGTCTCCTTCCTCAACTTGCTTATTTCATCGTTCCATTAGTAGTTACATCTCCTCTTACCCATTGGTGGATACACCTTTTTATGTTCGGAGGCATACGTCGTTTCCAGAATAGTTTGTAAACATTCTCCATGCGCTTCCTCGTCGCCTGTATTATCAATAAGTAACTTCTCATAATCTTCGTCAAAAGTTATGAGGTTGTTACGCCGCGCAACACATCTGCACTCCATCCCGCGCGGCGTGACAGCCAACGGTCGACGTGCCGTCCTTCGAACCTTCCATAGGCCTAAGGACCCACCATAAAGTGAAATCCTAACTGCATTGTTCGCACACATGGTTTGAGTCAATCTGTCTGCCAGAAAAGACTTTCTAATTCCAGAAGGGTTTTCAGCTAGTTCTTTAGAAGGGTCCTTGGGTTTATTACGTGCTCTTAAGAATTGCGGAGAAAGCAGGTAGTGGCCTAACGAAAAAAGCGGAGATTTCTCTAACGGAAAATCCGAGTCTCCCCATAAATAATGTCGCCTAGGACCCAAGTTAGTAGGAGGCTTCTTCCTCCTATCTTCCTTCCCAACATTGGTCATAACCAATCAGCATCGCGGATCATTGCCCTCACTTTCCTAACTGAAAATGTAAGCAACGAATCCGCGTTCTTCGGTCAAAGGGCACACCCATACCGAGCTTTCCTCCGTATCCACATTAGAATAAACTTTAAAGTTTGATCGTCTCTCACGGTGCCTAGAGTTCCTGCATTTCCTACAACTCTCACCGTTCCTACCTCTCTAAGAGTTAGATCGTCTCTCACGGTGTCTAGAGTTCCCATAATCCCTATAACTCTCACCGTTCCTGTATCTTTCAGAGTTCCTTCATCATTTCTCAAGGTGCCTACACGGCCTAGAGTCTTCTAAGGCTCTCACATTATCCAGAACTCCGACAGTTCCTATACCTCTCAAGGGCCTAGAGCTAAAAGCTCTCCTTCTCTCATCCAAGACTAACCCTTCTCTCGTTATCTGTATCTTAATCAACGGCGTTACTACTTTGTGTGATTGTATAAAGTGTTGGAAATATACATTATTATAACTCAGTGACTCCCAGTGTTATACCGCATCAACCACCCCGATTATCCTAACCGAAATACGGGGATCGAACTATTCGTGGTGTCGATTATTCTCATCGTAACGGGAATTTACGACTCTCGTTGACGCGTATTCTAACGACTGCGTCTCCCCGCGATAGCTCGAAAATACAGAGGTGATGTGCGTGATAGGTATAGAAGAATCACTCGGTATTGTTTAACAATATCTATTTATTTGCTTGTGTTCGTGGTATACACTAGCGCGCCGAAAGCACGGTACAATTATCGGTTCGAGATTACAAGTTCAAGCTCGGCGCGATACCTTACGCGGTGGTTCGAGTCGAGACGATTGCACAGATGTCCAGAGATTCAGATTCGCTATTACGTACGACTGCGGACGAACAATTCAGATAGGCGTCTTTCAACTTGCCTCGCGACTCGCGATAGAACAGAATGAATTTGTGTCGCGATGATGCTCCTTAGGAAAACTGTGTTTGGGTGTGTCTAAGGATACGGGATCATCGGGTTCGTTAAGAAAAGTGTTAGTTCAGAGAGTGAGGGAAATGGACGTCGCTGTTAATTGGCTAAATTGTGAGTTGGTGGTTGGAAAGGGATGGTAACTGCCCTTGAGAGAGAGTTGCTAGCGAGGAGCGTCGTACGTGAGAAAAAGCAGATTTCCCGTAGTAGGTGGTATGTGTAGGGACTATTGAGACAAAGACTATTTGTCCCTTTAGAGAATCTTAGCTGCATGAATCCCAAGATTTATAGCGGGTCCTTAGGCTCGCTGTAAATATTCGGTGAGAATGTATCGACATCTGGCAATCATCTTGTTCGAAGGGTAGAGTCTTTGCGTAGCGAGGCACGAGACAGGAACCGTTGGGGAGTTTGCTGTCGAGTGCCGCTACAGTTAAAACAAATTTGTCCATATCGGCGTTCTTCGTCGAATACTTAAAATTCTCGGCATTACGCTCCGTCATTTTAATCCTAAAATTATGCAGGACGTATCTGTGGTCCGATGCCGACCAGACCTTCGATAACTTCCCACCTGCATCCTTCTTAGGCAATCCCCTATTGGCACTAATAATAACGAGGAAACTTTTCATTCCGTTCTTACAGAATCTATGATCTTCGTTTATCCTGATCGGGACGATCACATTCTTCGCGAACATGTTCAGGAGATTGGTCCCCCTGCCATTTCATTTCATTTACATTTACATAGCCTCCCCATGCGGTTGCCTTTGAGTTAAAATCTCCGGCGATCATTGTTGCTGGGTAACTCCTCTTGGTCGCCTGAATCAGAGTGTCCAACACCTGGACGCAGCTATAAAACTGTTTCATATTTACATTGGGGTAGCAACAACAACCAATGCAAACCGCGTAGTCCACGCTGACTCCTGCGATTTCATGTCAAATGACCAATCTCTGGTTGTTTCCCTCTGAAGAGTGTCACCCACAACGACGCAACACCCTTGTCGTCGTTGTACCAATATGTTTGCTGCCTATAAGGCACCGATATGAATACAACGCCTACTCCAGCTTCGCAGACATACTGGTACACCTATTCAAGTTAATTCTTATAATCCTTATCTTCTGCTAGGGTTACCTCTCTTCATCCTCTCTTTCACTAGAGGGCACTCCTGTGACCCGGTAATGTGCCTCAGGCTTTCCCTATTCTCCTTTAGGCAGATATCATACCTTGGTTTCTTCGTGCACTGGTTTATGCCGTGGTCCCTGACCCCACATCACCTGCGCAATTCCCTACCAGGGCACCTGGCCGCAGTATGCCCCAGCATGTGACACTTATAGCATCTCACTACGTTGGGCAGAATCCTCACCGAGGCAATCGTCAATCCCGTTTTAATCTTGATCATCGGTCTGTCCCTGGGAACAGTACTCGCAGACAGCACATCCAGCGCTTGCTGGGTTCCTCACGGCATCATTCTTAGGGACTTCACCTTTATCCATCTCTCTTCCTTTACGTTCAGTTCAGTGGATATGTTCTCTGCCAATTCTTCCTTTGTGGCAGTAGTGTCAATATTCCTGATTTCCAGGGCCTCCCTATTCGCCAAGGGAACAATTTACATCTCCTAACGCATCGCCTAGCTATAAGATCTATAGCGGGTCCTTAGGCTAGCTGAAAATATTCGGTAAGAATGTATCGACATGTGGCAATCATCTTGTCCGAAGGATATGGTCTTTGTGTAGCGAGCCACGGGACAGAAACCGTTGGGAAGTTTGCTGTCGAGTGCCGATACAAATATATTCATCAGCTTCTATACTTTCAATATTACAATTACTTAATTTATTTTAGGTTTAAAGATGACGATGTGTACTACAACCACCAGTATCATCTATTAAGATTCTATTGTATTGTAACATTATGAGAGTGAGGATATGGATCAGCATAAACTTATGAGCTGTTAATAAACGTGGCAATTCTTGTATGAACCACATATAATCAATATAATTGATCACTGTACATTGCGATATTCACATACTTACACAAGAGATGAAATACTATATGATATTTAAATTTAACTTAAATAAAAAACTACCTACTACTTATTATGTGAAATAATATTTTATCCAGCCTGAATGTTACGTTTAGTCTCTATTTCGTTGATTGTATCATATATTTTAACGCCGACTGGTTAAACATCTACAAGGTTCATGAGCAAACAACTTGAGAACCAAAGTGAGCCTTTACAGCAAATGAAGGATTCTTAAAACGGTTTTACTTAGAACTATCTTATTTTAAAATATATTTATTTTCTATCATCATTATTTATTGTTCAGTAGACTTTTTAATGATAAATTATTATTGTCAACGAACAATCTCGGAACTTTTGTTTGGTGAAGGATGATAGAGGATTTTGTCATTATAATGTTGTCCTTATAATGGAAAAATGTTCATATTCAGTGAGCAGATGAATTGCTTGCAGCTCTGAAATCATGTGCGTATAAATGCCTGCATTCTTATTAAAATTTCATAGAAAAAACAAGCAATGTCACAAATGGATTTATTTAGAAAGGAGACGAATGAAGAGACAAAATGAAAAGGATGATGAATCCCTTCTTCAGAAAATTGTATTTATATTCCTCTGGTTTAAACAGAAGAAATAACGTTCAAATAGTTAGTACACGATACAGTATATTATCAGTAGTAAGATCATTATACTAGACATTTTGGTGATCTGATGTATCCAGTACAACCTGAAATAACCAAAAATATATGTATTTATATTAGTTCCTATTTTCTTATACGAAGATACTTTTATACGCACCTTGATAATCGTTGTCGGGCTGTTGACTGAAACTCTTGTTTTAGAATAAATTTCTTAATTCCCATCAGGTAAACTTCAACATATTTCTCCCAATCCATATCCTGTAAATCTAGTTTGAACATATCGCCGTCGTTCAACATTTTCACTTTTCTCGTCATGTCGGAACAGTTATCTCTTTGGAAAGTCCATTCGTACATGGCGAAATATGCTACCACTGCAAACAGCTTATTGCTATTTTGGAGAAGTTTCATCATTCTGAAATATCAGTTTTACTTTTATTACAGATGAAGACAGAGATTATCTCAAAAACATTGTTCTCGTTGTTTGAGAATCGATAGAATACTCACATTGGTTTACTACCTCGAAGTCTTAAAAATATATCTATGACGAACGCAGGAAAAATACCCGGAATTACACTCAGAACGTTGTAAATATATCTATTAGCTATCATTGGACAACCCGGGTACCATAATGTATCGTTCAGTGGCGTTTCTATACTACATTTCACCATGGTATTTCTCATCTGACCCCATCTTGCGAATTGAAACAATTACATTTGTACCATTAATCAAATTACGCTTAAAGTACAGTTTATTACTATCCGAGTATCTCAGGAAATATTATGTAATTAAATAAGTATTATATTACATCACTAATTTCCTAAATTAACGTATTAACGAGATGAAAGTGGACTTTTGTATTCTACGTTTGTGTGCGCTTCCATTGTCCACATTACTTAAAAAAACTTAAATTTTTGGAATGCTCTAATAATCTAATTACATTAGGTGAAAAATATTCTTAATAAATATTACTTAAAGGGGCATGCGTTACTCGTGCAGTTGTAAACTTTAACTTCATGATCACTATGTAACGTGACATGCCATGCAGTACATAATATCGTATCGACTACGAAATCGACAGGCACTAAATCCAATCTTGCATCTCTCCTGCCCCGTATTGCTGTTGCACATCCTCTGCCGATTAGCAGAAAGCTACCTGGTAACATTAAATTTGTTTATAAATTATTTGTGACTTTGGATTAGCAGAAATGTAACGCTAAATACATAGGAAGTGATTCTTGTAATAATGAGCGACAACAAATTTGAACAATAATAAGGATCATCTAGCGAAAAGACTTTCATTTAGCCGCTCACGAACAAAGCTATTAACTCCAATATTGTGAAATGTAAGGAGTATTGAATTACTATTGAAAAAGATCTATTAAGATACCTGTAAGTCCAGAAATATTCTCTATCCAACCAGGACATGGTTCTTCCAGAGAAGCACCAATTATGCTTGGCCGTACTATCGCAACTGACAGGTGTTTACTCTTGTTTGCTACAATCTGCTCTGCTAAATTCTTACTAAATGTATATGTGTTTGGATAAGTTTCTAAAATCCTTTTTTCTATTAGGTTTATCGAAGTTTCGTCGAATTTGTCACACATATCGATCACATCTGAAGGTTTCAGGTCCGTGCTGCAAAGTTAATAATAAGTGAACGTATTCTTCACGACATAATTATAAATGTAATATTCGTAAACCATGGAACAACGTTCGCGTATAATTTATTCTTACGTATAAACTTTTTCCTCAATCTCATGTAGATTCGCATTACTAAAGGCTGTGCTGACGTGGACGAAGCTAATCGGATGCTTTAGTTCGTTCCAAAGCTCGATGACACGAAGAGTACCCTTCGTATTCACATTAACAGCCACGTGTAACGGCTCGTTGAATCTCACAGTGGCAGCGACGTGAAACACTATGTTTACTTTCTCTAACAGCAAATTTCTATCTTTTCGCGAAAGACCTAAATCCGCCAGACGAACGTCACCTTTCACAGGATAAACTCTGCTAAAAAGTGAGGGGTTCTTTGCTTTAATGCCATCATAAATCTGAAAACGAAAATTCCAGAAATGAGATTTAATCAATTTGGCTCCAGACAGGCTTAAATATTGAAAGGAACAAGAATAATATGTACGAACGGGATCATCTATGAGCTTCTTAAATCGTTGTTCTATCGTTTCGTTAGTTTTTGGACGGATTAGTATAAAAATAGCAGCGACGCGTGGACACACGCGCATCAGTTTTTCCAAAAGACATATTCCTACGAATCCGGTTGCCCCAGTTACAAGGATCCCACTACCGCCGTAGAATTCCTCGAGAGAATTTATCTTATTCAATCCTTCATCGGTTCCATTTTCATTCATTTCTTCATTAATTGTATCCATGTTTCAGACTTGTGATCTTGACACTCTCAATCCTAATATTTGCCACAGATTAGCATTTCCAACAAATAGTAAGTGAATAAATGTGTTAAATAATGTAATAAACTGATCATAGTTGATAACTTCATTAATATTTCTTTTTAAAGAAGTCTACAGATAATATTCACAAAAAGAAACATAATTCAACAATTATGTTTTCGTTTTGCATGAATCAAATAATTGCGTTATGTGAACGATGCTTCTAGTGTAATGTATAAACACTTTTTATACACAGTGAAATCGTTCACCAAAAAGGGTTCTAAAAGAGGGTAAAATAACTGTGCAACGCATGAAATAGAATTTTTCATGTGGATATAAATTAATTTGTATTATTGCATATTACTCCATAAAACGATATCTTAATTGATACATAATTAATACTTAATCTTTATGTAGTTTCATTTGACGACTTCATTTTTTATTTTATGTGTATGCTTATGAGTGTTGTAATTTACTGTGATCAGTAATTTGAGTGGAAAATGTGTGTAGATCATGCGGGTCAGTGTTCGCCCACATGTAATAGCACCATGAGAATACGTAATTGTTAGGAACATGATACATTTACACTGTACATGTGAATGTGTGTGTAAGCGTCAGATGTCCAGGCCTTAGTTGGGACAAAAGACAAGAGTCAGTCGTTAGAAGTATCTGGAAGAGTCGGTTGACAACAAGCGTGCGTGCGAGTAGGATTTCGTGGTCTTTAAAGTATAAGATATATGTATAACTGTTGTGTGCTAAATAAAGGGAATTATTTGTATTTCCGAATTCCTTCTACATCTTTACAGTAATGCGTATGTGAAATTTGTATAAATTTTATATGCGCTCTGCATTAATTATTATTTTATGAGGGCAAAAAGATAATAATTTCCGTAATATTAAAATATAATAATAATTTCAATGGGTAAACAGGTTTAATCTATAATCGATTATTTTTTTTAGAAAGTGTTGCGCAAGTTGGTTTACGTCATCGAATGTCACAGTCTTCAGCTTTACGACTTGCACGAGAAAAGCTGTTGCACATCTATCGTTCGTGTAAAAAACAAATCGCAATTTTTTGTTTTCTATTTCCATCTTATTTTAGCTTCAAAATTCTGGAACCGAACAGCCTGTAAATGTATCTAACCCCCTGTCCGGATTTATCCAAGCACCCATTATCCGATTATCCTAATACCGGAATAGTGTATTATCCGAACACACTATTTCCTTATAACGAATCCCTCTTTTGTTTGAAATATGTATTGTATACATATTTTATTAGCGTTCATGTATCCTTTCCTTTATTAGATTCAGATTATAAGACAGTAGTATGAAACTAATGGCGATCCAGCTATCGAAACGAAACAAAGGAGAAACTCGAAAGTGGTGTACATGCAGTAGAATTTGCAAATATACATAGTGTTAGGAAAGGCCGAATGATATACGCTGTATGTACTGATATAATGAACTGGCTTCACTGCGAAACAGCTAATGAAATGATAATGAAGAGATGCGTTTTGAAATGTACGTATTTGAGAAATAGTCTCAATGACTGTGAGTACAAAAAGATTGAGGCTCGTCGCAGTTAATTATGTCGAAAGTATTATGTGACTTAGCAGCCAAGAAGACATGAAATCCATATATACTTAAAAGAATTGTCATTCAATTTTAATCTATGTTTCAATAAATGAAATTTCATATTAAAGTGATTGTACCATTATCAGAACTGTTCTGCCTCCCTGTTGAGTCGGATACAGGAGGCTCTACTGTATTTCAGATTACCCGGTTGAAATTTTACTGTCATTGCAAACTGATGAGCAAGATGTGATAATGTAAATGAGCACAGCGGCCAATGAAATCAACCAGAACATAAAATTTGTATATATTAGGTATCTCATATTATATTCGTATCTTTATTATAATATCATTTATTCTGTAATTTAATTGTGTACATATGTATGTATCTATTGATATGTACGTATCTGTTATTGTATACATATATATCTATGCTGCTTTATCAAATGTAAAATATAAAATAAATGTTTGGGAATTCAAAAACTTCATTTAAACTATTATAGTAATTAATGCCCCATGATATTTTTGGTATATATGATATTGATAATAATGAATGACACTAATTAAACACACAATTGAATACAGAATAACAAGCAATCGTCTGTTACCTGATACTATTTCCACTGCGCGTTGTTTACCAAAGATCGAACAAAAATGCGACTTCACGATAGTAGATAACGATACGTCTGTCACAGTACTGTAACGATATTCGATGTGATACTCCTTTAGGCACTCATGCTTTTAATAACATCACCCTACTACTGAAACTGGATAATGTTATTCATGTATGATTAGAATTATATATTTATCTTCAAAACCAAACAAGAAATAGGCTTGAATGATCTTTGATCGTGAAAGATTGACAGAAATTGTCTTCTTATCACTGACTGCTTCTACTGCTTGCGTTTTAATGACACTTGCATTATGTATAACTTCTGAGTGAGTTGCGTATAACTTCTTACTACTTCATCTTCTTAAAGATGAAGAGAGAAATGTTTGCACTACAAATTCAATTTTTGATAATTACGGATGATCTATTCTGGTGGAGTTATACAGCACTAACACAGAGTCAGTGTAAAAGGTATTCGTATAGTACATAACCTTAACAAAATTATGGTATAACATCATTTGTTATGCAATATTTAGCAAATGAAATGTAAATACATATACTTGCAAATCCTCCAAGTAATTAGTAAAAATGTATTCGCTACCTGTTATGAAAATAATAATAAATATCTAGAAAATGGAAAAAATATATGTGCATTGTATCTTCCTAGAATTAACGCTACATTGGATAAAATGTAGATGGATTTCCATTGGGGTATTTGCGTGGAGCAGTAGTAGAGAAGACAGAGCCATGAGCGTAATCGAAATCTTTGGAAAAACTTGAGAATTAGAACAGGGAAGTTAATCAGAGTGAAGGGCTAGTACCTGTGGAAAAAAGTGGGTGTAAGAAGTAACAAAATTCGGTCTGGAAAGACGTGACAGGCGAAAGAAAACCGCGTGTGAGGTTACGACGGTGAGGAAGCCATATTGAGACTCTTGTCAACAGCGCCGCTACACGAGTTACCCGGGGAACTACACGGACGCAGCCATATTGGCAAGCGCGCCGAAAGCGCGTGCCGTGGGCCATTTGAAAGTGGCAGTGTACTGGTGGCAATGGCAAGTGCGGAAATAAGTGGCCATTTTGCGCACCCAATGGGGAAAAAGGACAAACAACCGCAGAAAATGATAAAGAGGTGGATGAAACCATGAGAGGGGGGTGAATAGTTGGCTGCTGAGCCGACACACGTCAGCACCAGAACGTGAAGGTGAGGAACCTACGGACGGAGGAAACAACGGAGGAAGAGAGACCACCGCAGTCGAAGCGCCCCGTGCGAAGGAAAGGAAGGCCGGCGGATTTCCCGATCTCCCCACGGACCTGGCCGAAGGAATGAGAACATCTACTACGGACGACATAGGAGCCACACCGGACACAGTGCAAAGCAGAGCAGTCTACTAGTGGAATCCCGACATCGCAGAACTGAGGGCGAGATGCGTCTGGACCCGAGGACGGTATCTGAGGGCCCATCGCTGACGACGACGAGACGAGGGAGAAGTCTTCCTGTTCTACCAAGCGTACCACGTACTACGGCGCTCGTTACAGAAGGAGATCAAGATCGCGAATGACCGTGCATGGTCGGAACTAGTCGAAGTAGTCGAGTCTGACCTATGGCGAAGGCCATACAAGACGGTTACGTAAAAACTTCGCGCTACGGGCCCTCTGGTAACGACGGAGATAGAACCTGCGCTGCTGCTGCAGATTATCAGGACGTTTTCACCCCTGCAAGAGGACAGTGCAGCAGATCAGTCGCGGGAAACAACATGGACTGTAAAATGGACAGATGACTGGGAAGTCACGGAGGAAGAGCCGTGAGAGGCGACCAGAAGAATGGCCTCCCACGACGTGGCGCCGGGCCCGAATGGAATCCTGGGCCGGATCTGGGGGGAAGTGATGGGGATCATGGCTCCCAAACTTCGGCGCCCCTACACGAGATGTCCGAGGGAGGGAGTCTACCCCCGGGCATGGTGGATGGCGAGGCTGGTCTTGCTTCGTAAGACCCTGACTACCCTGACTTACAGGGTAACACAGGTGATCACCGGGCACGGGTGCTTTGGCGAATACTTGCACCGAATCAGGAAGGAAGCGACCGCGCGTTGCCACCACTGCGATGCGAGCGTGGATTCGGCGCAGCACACGTTGGAGTTCTGTCCGGCGTGGGCGCGGCCGCACCGCGATCTCATCGCGGAAATCGGGTGGGACCTCTCGCCGCCGGCGATCCTCGCGGCACTGTTGGCGAGCGAGAGAGGGAGAAGGGCCGTGACCTCCTTCTGTGAGCAGGTTATGCTTCGAAAGGTTTCAGCGGAGAGAGCGAGGGTGCGGAGCTCCCACCCTGAGAGGATCGACCGGCGGGGGCGCGGCAGACGCCGCTGGCACCCCCCGGTAAGGGTCAAAGTTAGGTGCTGATAGATCAGCGCCTTGGGAACGCCAGGCAGTCCGGTAGTCGGTTGGAGTCCGGCACTACCACGCCGCTCCCCCCCCCCCCCTCCATAAGTGACCTGGTGTCCGTACGGATTTCTTCCACGTAAAAAAAAAAGTTGTTACTTCGTCAAATATTACGGAACACAGAAGGAGCTGCAATTCGTTTAACCATCACATCGAAATGACACAAATGACATTACAAGACAGCGACATAATCAAACGCATGACTTTAAAAAGACCAAACATTTCTGTTGTAACAAAAAAACGTCATTAATGGGACGATAGTCTTAAAAACTATGAACATATTAAAGAATGAATTCTTTACGGTGTTAATTGACGAAAGCGTAAACGTATCAGAAATTAAAAATTTATGTATTTTCCTGAGATATGTACATACACGACAGGCAAATACAAAAATATTTATCAGATCTGTTGCGTATTAATGATAGTACATCACAAAATTTATACAAATAGTTTGTGGCGTTTATTAGATAAAAATAACCACCGTATAAAGAACGTAGTTGGAGTTCGCATGAATTACTGAAACATAATGCTGGAGGAACAGACCTCATGAATTTTTCGCTTATTGCGAGATAATACGAAAGTTGCTGTCTTCCCATGCATTTGCCGTTGCAAGCATTTAGCTACATACCATGTATGCGAATCTTTGTTGATAAATATCGAGAAGCTTCTACATTTAATTTGTAGCTATTATTCGAGAAAAAATGATGCAAAAGGACAAAGTCCATTAGAAAAAACTGAGTACTTTGTGAAAGCAACGCGCAAGAAAGTGCTTCAACCGCTTGTAATAAGCTGGTTAGCACTATCAGAATTCGCCAAAAGAGTTTAGCAATAGTGGACAATGCCATCCAGCGTGTTTGCAGATGCAGCTACGAAAGAAATGTGTGATACTGCTAAAAAATATTTTATTCTGTTAATTGTAAAATTACCAAGCCTGTTAAGAATACTCCGAACGGTAAATTCGAGGTCTTAATTGTTTTCACTATCTCTCTAGCTAAGGTCGAGCGACGGTTATATGTATAGGAAAAAGTTGTTCAGAATGTTGCAACAATTTTAAATTTCACCAAAATAGGTTTATGAATAATTACAGAATATCATTGTATTGCGGAAAGCAGAAAACTTTTTTAATTACCTCATACTTTTTCATACCTCGTTCTTCATTTTATATTCCACTGTTTATCATATATGCCATCTCTGTTTGCATACTTCGACTAATTTCCGTATGTTAGTTAACTGTAAGTTATTGATATTTATGCCAACACAGTTACAAATAAAGAATAAATTATTCCGTTCTATACACATTTATGTTTTTATCTTTCTCATTAACACCTAAACATTAGCAAACAAATTAAACAAGTTAATATACATATTTATATCATTGACTTGCAGATACACATATCATGTAGTAACTGTTTCAACCGTTCGCGGAGAGACGCGATCGCGAGATAACGCGTCGACGAGAGTCGTAAATTCTCGTTACGATTAAACAATCGACGCGACGAACTGATTGATCCCCTATTTCTATAGTGAGAATAGAGGTGGTTGGAATGAGTGCATACGGAAAACTGCACTGGATTTTGTGAATAAAAGTTTAATAAAAAATAACGAAACAACAATTACAATCAACGATCAACAATTCAGAACAAAAATGTAACAATCAAGGTTTGGTTAATGGTTTGCTTATAGCGAGACCTGTCGTACTTCGCAGCTTGAGAAAGACCAATTGATACGTTTGTTCGAAACCACGGAGTCTTTCCTTTGTCGCCCCTCGATATCACTACCACACGTGTGTTTATTAGATGTACCGCGGCGGTCGCCGCGTATGCGTTCTTCTGAGAATTCGACGAAAGAAACATAGAGATATCGATGGTAGATTGGGCACGTCGGTATTGCGCTTTGACGGCATAGCTCTTTGTATCGCGAAGTATTGGAAAGTTCCGTGGTCGATGCCGCCACAAATTAAAGTTTACTTGAATGCTTCATTTGAAAGATGATCGGCAAACCGTAACATCCTCCCCCCGTTGAGAGGGTACCGATCAAAAATATCGAGATATGGTATTATTTGAGAGTCCGAGCTTATTTCGTCTCGATCGTTGGTTGTTCGGGTTTCTCGAGATCGGGTTGAATTGGCAATGGGACAAGCCTTTTGATCCAAAATCCAGCCCCGATCCAAAATGCTCGTTGCCGTCTGAACTGTAGCTGTCCGGATGACGCCATCGGCACCTGGATGGACCTTGATAACTCGACCCAGAGGCCATTGCATTGAGGGCACGTTGTCCTCTCTGAGGATGACGATTGTGCCTTCCTGAATGTTGTGTCCACCCTTGCTCCATTTGTTGCGGGTGATCAGCTCGTTCAGATACTCCTTATGCCAACGGTTCCAAAAATGTTGTTTCAGTTGCTGGATATGTTGCCACCTGGAGAGCCGGTTGGATGGAATGTCTCTGAAATTTCACTCACGCAAACTGATTAGTGAATCGCCAATGAGGAAATGCCCGGGAGCGAGGACTAAAAGATCGTTTGGGTCGGTGGATATTGGAGTTAATGGTCGCGAGTTGAGAATAGATTCTATTTCTATAATAAGTGTATTAAACTGTTCGAATGTGAACAATTCGTTACCGACGACGCGTTTAAGATGGCGTTTGAACGATTTCACCGCTGCTTCCCATAGTCCACTGAAATGCGGGGAATGAGAGGGGATAAAGCGCCATTCAATTTGCTTATTGGCTAAGAACGCGTTTACTTTTTCGTTGTGGTCGTCCGATTGTAAGAGATAAGGAAGCTCTCGTAACTCGTTGTTTGCGCCGATGAAGTTGGTGCCATTATTAGAATGGATGGTGGAGCAAAACCCTCGTCGAGCGATAAATCTACGGAGAGCGGCGATGAAGGCTTCGCTCGTGAGATCGCCAACGAGTTCAATATATACCGCCTTAACTGCTAGGCATATAAAGATGGCCACGTAGACTTTGATCTGACGGCGGTTTCGTTCTCGTTTCTCTTTGATATAAAACGGTCCGCAATAATCGACGCCGACGTTTGTGAACGGGCGAGATTCCATTACTCGCGTCTCCGGTAAGTTACCCATCACGTAGTCTACCGGCGGTGGTTGAGCGCGGCAGCAACGGACGCAGCTTTTGATCGTGCGCCATACTTGACTTCGGCCGTCGACGGGCCAGTACCGTTGTCTTACTGCGTATAACGTAGCCTGTGTTCCGGAATGCATGTGGATCTTGCGTTCGTGTTCGATGATGCGCGTTGTAATGGATGACTTTGGTAATATAATCGGATGTTTCTGGTCGAAGGTCATCGACGACTGACTGAGTCGACCCCCGACTCGCAGTATTCCTTCCTTGTTTATGAACGGGTTGAGTCGCGTGAGTTTTCCTTTTATCGCAGCGTTTCGATCCTTTTGGAGTGTACGAATTTCCTCGGAGAAATGGATATTTTGTAACAATTTTACTAGCTCGTCGTGAGTTATGCGTAATTCAGTAACGGTTAGGGGTGTCGCTCGATTCTGCTTTCGTTTCCAACGGAGGCAACGAGCAATGATTCGTATCAACTTGGGCCAGGACGAATATCTTTGCAACAAACTGCAATCGGCGGGGGTCGCGGTCAGACAAGTCGCCCCTCTCTGTTCCAGTAATTCAATCTGCGGTGTTAAAGTCCATGTCGGCCAACAGTCTTCCGATTGTTGTAGCCATGCAGGACCGTGTTGCCAAATGTTAGGGCGCAGAAACTCCTCGGGCGTTTGGCCGCGCGATATCAGATCCGCGGGATTGTCGTGAGTAGTAACATGGCGCCAATCGCGGATATTGGTTTTTGTTTGAATTTCGGAGACTCTGTTCGCGACGAATGTTTTGAGGATATGAGGTGACGAATTGATCCAGTGGAGGACGATAGTGGAATCGGTCCAATAGACCGTGCGAGTTATTTTATGCAATAGAGCCTGCTGTATTGTTGACATCAGGGACGTAAGGAGAAGTGCTCCGCTTAGCTCGGGCCGAGGAATGGTGTGGTACTTGAGCGGGGCGACTTTTGATTTCGTGGTTAGAAGTTGAATCCAAACACGGCCGTTAGAGTTAAGGGTGCGGAGATAAACACAGGCCCCGTAAGCCTTCTCGCTGGCATCGCAGAAACCGTACAGTTCAATTTCCGTCGCGGATTTGATTTTTGCCTTGCGTTGGAACCTGATTTTGTTTAATACTGGTAATTGCGAGTAGTACTTATCCCACTCTGTATGTAAATCGATCGGAAGCGATTCATCCCAATCGATTTTGGACGTCCATATTCGTTGAAGTAGCATCTTGGCCCGAACAATCACCGGCGCGAGTAACCCAGATTTTTTACAAAGATCGTTGGCGAGTGGCATTGTACATGAAGAAAGACTGCTTTCCTGTGTTTGACTTAAAAGATGCTTGTGTGGTCTTAAGGGCTTGATTGTAAAAAATGCTCAAATTTATGACAGTTACTTAGGATTATTGCGAGCTACGACTGAGGAGATTTAGACATCTGGTGGCCATCTTGACCGAGAGATGGAATATGGGTTATGTTTGCTGGACATAACAGTTTTGTATTTGTTCCAGTATTTTTAAAAATTTCTCTGTTTTCGAAAACTAAAGTGTAGCGGCACTCGACAGCAAACTTCCCAACGGTTTCTGTCTCGTGCCTCGCTACACAAAGACTCTACCCTTCGAACGAGATGATTGCCAGATGTCGATACATTCTCGCCGAATATTTACGTCGAGCCTAAGGACCCGCTATAAATCTTGGGATTCATGCAGCTAAGATTCTCTAAAGGGACAAATAGTCTTTGTCTCAATAGTCCCTACACATACCACCTACTACGGGAAATCTGCTTTTTCTCACGTACGACGCTCCTCGCTAGCAACTCTCTCTCAAGGGCAGTTACCATCCCTTTCCAACCACCAACTCACAATTTAGCCAATTAACAGCGACGTCCATTTCCCTCGCTCTCTGAACCAACACTTTTCTTAACGAATCCGATGATCCCGTATCCTTAGACACACCCAAACACAGTTTTCCTAAGGAGCATCATCGCGTCACAAATTCATTCTGTTCTATCGCGAGCCGCGAAGCAAGTTGGAAGACGCCTATCTGAATAGCGAATCTGAATCTCTAAACATCTGTGCAATCGTCTCGACTCGAACCACCGCGTAAAGTACCGCGCCGAGTTTGAACTTGTAATCCCGAACCGATAATTGTACCGTGTTTTCACCGCGCTAGTGTATACCACGAACACAAGCAAATAAAACAGTTATTGTTAAATAACACCGAGTGATTCTTCTATACCTATCGCGCCTCATCACCTCAAAAGTATAAGTTTTAGTGTCAACTTAGGGATATGCATGTAAATGGATGAACATGAATGGTAAGCACAGATTTTATGGCCTGGAGGCTAAAATAAACTATTCATATAAATATTTCTTTTATATACGACAAAATAATATTCTTTTTCAAGTATTAAATAAATATTTAATTTATATTTGAAAGAAATATTTTCCCCAAAATATGAAATAGACATAACTTGTATAGTTCAAAACAATATTTGTATGTATATTTAATTAGGAAAAGATTAAATCTATTTTTAACATTGAGGGTTACGTGCTGGTAAGTGTGGAAATAGCACGTCTTAATAAGGGAGAAAAGATAAAATTGTAATTTTCATGGTTTAATGAAAAAGATGAAGTGGTACTAAAAGGATAAGAGGAAGATGTGATTAATCCGAGAAAGTAAAGTTACAGAAAGAAAGTGAGAGAAAAGGCAATCTGTAAGTAAGTTGAAACTGTTCAGAGAAATAAGAAATTAAGGCGATAAACGATCAACGTGGAAGCGATAAATACAAACGGCAGACCGGTACGAGAAAAATTAATATGACAAGGAAAGGTAAAACGGTGCCACCTAACGAGTGAAAAGAGAAAATAGTCAGATGATAACGAAGTCAGGCAGACAAATAGATAGACTCAAAAATAGACAAGATAAGAAAAGATAAAGTACCTTTTGCATTTTTGTGGCCCCATCTGACTGTCATAGAAACTCGACACTCATTTCAGCGCCCTCTACTTTTAATAGACGTTCGTTCGATAAAGTTCTTATTAAAGAAGTATCAATGGAAGTCAACAGTATTGATGCGTATGTGCATACTTGTATACCTCCAGAGAGACGAGATATTTGATTAGCAGTTGTATTTTTCGAGTACTTTAGTAGTATTAGAGGAGGAATGACAGCGTTCAAGCTTATGGTTCTGATTGTACTGGTTGGGCTAGTACTGCACAATGCGGCTAGATACACACTGAAGATGACACACGCTACCATATACAACATTCTATAAAATTATGGATTCACGCTGTTTGGTTACACGCTAGTGTCACGTAAAATAAAAAGAAATTTAAAAGCAAGAAGAAAACTTTATTTTTTCCTCGTTTATACACTTATAAGACACTTCTGAGCTCTAGGCATGACCGTTCGAGACTGAGGCTCTTACAATATTTTTTACTTTCGGTGACATCTATTCCTTCTTTGTTTGTCATCCCTCATTATCCCCACTACCCTGTAGGCGTACGTGACCGTTGCTACGCTTCTAGAACATTTGGTGGAAGGACCGTTAGGACATAGATGAACATTTAGGCACTTCGGCGATATACATTGTCGCCAAGGCCGCCATGTGTCTCCCTCATCGGTCCATCGGGTTCGAAGTATGCCGATCGTGACACCATCCTGCCCGCGGTGTGTGTGTCCTGGTCTCTGACGTTGTATTTTCGAGCTATCGCGGGGAGACGCGGTCGTTAGAATATGCGTCAACGGAAGTCGTAAATTCCCGTTACGATTAGAATGATCCACACCACGAATAGTTCGATCCCCGTATTTCGATTAAGATAATAGGGGTGATTCAGGTATGATAACACTGTGGCTCACAGAGTTAAAATATATATTTCCAACACTTAGTATACACGATTGAGTAGATATAAACACTTAATGACTTATCACGCTGCAATAATATAGATATGAACGTAGCACGGTATGAGACTTAATGTTAGAAGTTAGGTGTTAGATCTTTGACAGTGGTAGGAAACTCTGAGAGATATAGGAACGGTGAGAGTTATGCAGGAACTCTAGTCACCGTGAGAGACGATGGAAAACTCTGAAGCTTATTCTAATGTGAATACGGAGGAAAGCTTGGTATGGGTGTGCTCTTTGAACGAAGAACGCGGATTCGTTGCTTACATTTTTAGTTAGTAAAGTGAGGGCAACAATCCGCGATGTCGATTGGTTGGGACCAATGTTAGGAAGGAAGAGAGGAGGAAGAAACCTCCTACCAACTTGGGTCCTAGGCGACATTGTTTACAGGGAAACTCAGATTTTTCGTTAGGTATATCTCCGCTTTCTTCGTAATTCTTAAGAGCACATAATAAACCCAAGGACCTTTCTAAAAACCGGCCGAAAACTCTTCTGGAATTAGAAAGTCTTTTCTGGCAAACAGATGTGCTTAGACCATGTGTGCGAACAATGCAGCTAGAATTGCAACTTTATAGTGGGTCCTTGGACCTATGGAGTGTTAGAAGGACAGCAGGTAGACCGTTGGTTGGCAAGCCGCGCGGGATGGCGTGCAGATGTGTTACGCGACAGAACAGACGTAATTTACGTTACAACGGTATAGCTCTTTGTGTCGCGAAGCCGTGGAAAGTTTCGTAGACGAGTGCCGCGACATTAGTATTTTGCTGTTGGTAATTATACGTAATCCAGTGAAACTGAATAGTTTCGAAATTGAAGTAGGTGAGAAAATTAGAGTATTATGATGGTGCAGGACGAAAGGGCCTGATTTCCTATACAAAAATATGTCGACGATGAAGTAACAAGTTTTGACGCAAGACTTGGTTTTCTGGAAAATCAATTATAAAGTTCCGTCCACTTGATTCGCTACTTTTTAACTATACGCGTACGTACATGACGAAACTTCACAATTCATTGTCTGGGAAACGAAGTCAGATTAGATTTTATATATCCGAATGCACGTCTAAAAATACCATTTTCTCTCATACATACACGTAAGTTTTCTTCAATATTTTCTCTATTCGATAACATGAAATAACAAAACTAACTACTTCAGCCAACGCTCATACCGCGTTGAAAATACTCGTTCTCGTCAGTTGACCGTGATCCTCCGAGCAGGCCGGACCTCTCGGCCCTAAGGGATAAACAGGCGTAGGCCCTAACAGCGAGCGCGGCAAGCTATACAGTGTACAGTAGACAGTGAGAGAGCAAAAAAAAAAAAGAAAAACAAAAAAAGTGCTAAACAGTGAAAAAATAGTGACAACATCAACCACTTTAGAACCAAGTTAAAAATAGAAGAAGAAAGAAATGAATTCGAAACCAAGGAGGCGGAATCCGCCATAAACTCGCCAAAAAAAGGAATCAAAAGAAAAATAGAAAAACAACAAATAATTAAAGATAGCAGCATAAGAACTGCTACACAAAAGACGCGGAAACTCAATCCGCCCCCAAACCTGATAACCAGGAACAAAATAAATCCCAAACTAGAAAACTTAAAAGGAGAAGAAAGCGACTCACAAGAAGAGCGCGACGATAAAAACGAAAATATGAAACAAAGAAGAAGCCCACAACCACAACCAATGGCTATCACACTAAGAAACAGATTCGATGCCCTCCAAGCACAAGACCCCAACACACCGCAACCGCATGAAAACATTATCGATAACATTAAAAAAAGAAACGACGTATTAAGAGAAAAGGCAACCAGACAGCCCACTCCCCCGATCACGACACCAATAACCACAAGCAAAAGCTACACCGCCCGGACAAGCACCCCCCCCGCCGCCCAGCCGAAAAAAACAACACCGCAACCGTCATCAGCACTGAAAAACCAAACGCACAAGGGCCTGCCACCCAGCCACCCAGCCGAAGACCAGGCAGACCCCCCCACATCAGCAAAAGGGGCCAGGCCACCCCCCATCAACATAACGTTACAAGACCCAAAAGACACAATAGCACTTATGGAAAAGTCCCTCAAAATCAAGAACTTCCATATCAAAAGAATCCACTCAGGTAAGCACGTACTTTATCTGCAAAACCTAAATGACCACGAGAACGCAAAAAAGATACTGACCGCAGCCAACACGGCCTATTTCACATACACCCCAAAATCTCAAAAACCCCACACATACCTTCTAAAAGGGCTAGGAAACAGCTACACAGAAGCGGAAATTCTAGAAGACCTAAAAGCCCTGAAAATAGAAGAAGTTAACTTCACCAAAGTGACGCGTTTCTCAACAAGAAAATCAAGGGAGAACAACACATTGCTCCCAATCTATATAATCCAAATCTCCCCCGATAGCAACATTGGGAACCTTTTAAAAATAAACAGACTTAACTATCTGAAAATAGCCTGGGAAAAAATTAAAAAAAATGATATCACGCAGTGCTACAAATGCCAGCGAATAGGCCACACAGCACAAAACTGTAACCTAAACTATCGCTGTGTAAAATGCACTGAACCGCACGGGCCAGGCGAGTGCAAAATAAAAAAAGAAGCAGCAGTAAGCAAAGAAAAAATCTACTGCGTAAACTGCAAAAACTACGGACATCCTGCATCATACAAAGGATGTCCAAAACTCGTCGAATTACGGAAAAAGATTAATGAAAAAATCACCAAAGCAAAAGCAGCAAAAACGGAAAGAATCGCCAAAATAAGCCGTAAGTACGTCCCCGAACTAAAGTTCGCGGACATAGTAAAACAAAGAACAAGTATAAACGAAACAAGTCCGCAAGTAACAAACATAGCGGCACAAGCCAAACAAAACCCTAACCCGACAATAGACTCACCCCAAATAAGCATAATAAATGTCATCGAAGACTTCAAAAAAAGCATCCTAAAAGCCCTAAGCGACCAACAAACACAACTAAACGAAATCAAAAAAGCACTAAATACGCATGAAGAAAGAATCGATTCCATCTTCAACATCATCGAAAATATAGACGAAGATTAGCCAAAATCACACCCGCCCACCAATCACAGCAGAAAATAAACCAGATAAAAGTTAATCATCTGAAAATCATATCAATAAACGCCAACTCACTAATCTCAAACCAAAAAAGATACAGCTTGCTAACACTAATTAAGAAAGAAACCCCCGACATAGTACTCATCTCAGAAACCAAACTGAACTATAGACATAAGGTGCAATACAAAAACTACACTATAATAAGACACGACAGACCAAACGCTACCCAAGGAGGAGGAACGGCAATCCTCATAAAAAACCCCCTGAAGTTCAAAACAATACAAAACGACAAAATAACAAACTTCAAAATCCTAGAGACGACGATCATAAAAATAAAAATAAACAATAAGGAAAACTTATTTATCTCCGCAGCCTACGCAGCCTACGGAAACCAGAAACAATTTAACGACGAATTCGACAATCTCTTCCAACTTTTACAGCTCGACAAACAGGAAAACTACTACATAATAGCCGGTGACCTTAACGCCAAACATACCAGCTGGAAAAACGAAATAAACAACACGAGAGGAAACTCCGTCAGAACCTGGCTAGACAATAAAAGCATTTTCTACAAAACAAACCTCTATGGCTCCGAGCTACCCTCTTACCCAAAAGGACGCTCCTACCTAGACATATGCCTAGCAGACGCCCGAATAAAATTCCAAAACTTACGACCAAATAACACTCTCAAAACCATAGACTACGACAGCGACCATAACGCCATAGTATTTCAGATAAGCAAAAACACATCCGACGACCTTACACTCGAAACGCAGACCGAAACACCCAGGTACAACTACAAAAAGACAGACTGGAAGAAGTTCCAAAACCTGCTCGAAAAGAACTGCGACCTAAAAATCTACAACAATGTCAACCTAACAGACAGACAAATCGACTCGTTCATAGACGAAATAGAAAAACATATACAAATCGCCCTACAAGAATCCGTACCGACAGTTAAAAAAAAAGACCCCTGCGAGCCATATATAAACTATAAAATAAAAAATCTACAACGAGACAAAAGCTACATACTATCGAAATTAAACAACCTAAGACTCAACTACACTTACGACAAAAGAGAAGACATAGAATTCCTAAAATACCTGCTACACGAAATAAAATCACAACTAAAACAAGAATTCGCAAACTCTATAAATCAATACTGGACAAATAAAATAAAAAATATCTCCAAAAAAGACTCTGCTAACATGTTCCCGCAGATAAATCAAATTTTCAGACCAAAGGAACAAAACTCCATCCCGCCCCTCAAACTGCCTCCAGAAAAAGCCTCCCTCATCCAAGAAGCAGGCATCGAGATACAAAACACCAACAAAGACACAGAGGGCAACTTCATAATATCAAAAACAACGGAAAAACTAGACATTATCGGTACCCACTTCGTCAAAACTCACACACAAAACGAACACATGGGCCGAGAACAACTAAACAGAATTATCATCGCCGAAACAAACATACTAAAAAATAAAATAAAACAAGACATAGCGCTAAACAAAACAGTCTGCACATTCTCAAACGAAAACACATCGGACGACCCCAAACAGCCCGACCCAGAAATAAACTACTTTACAAACTTCAACCAACTAAGTACAATCTTCTCCACACTAAACAACAAAAAATCCGCCGGCTTCGATGGCATCCCAAACATCTCGCTCAAACGCCTACCAAACAAAATAAAATGGTACTACACAGTACTGTTTAATAATGCACTAAACAACACGTACTTCCCCAAAAAATGGAAAAAAGCCAAACTCATAGCCATTACAAAAAAAAATAAAGACGGCTCATCACCTGCAAACCTACGACCCATAAGCCTCCTCCCCAACATAAGCAAAGTATACGAAATGATCATAAACAACCCCCTAGCAGCCTTCTGCTCAAAAAATAAGATAATCCCGGAAAACCAATTCGGCTTCCGCCACAAACACTCTACAATCCACGCAATAAACAAACTTACGTCGGATATCTGCTGGGCACTTAACGCAAATCAGCGAGTAGCCGCCTGCCTAATAGACATCGAAAAAGCCTTCGACACCGTCTGGATCCCAGGACTCATTTATAAAATGATTAAAAAGAACTTCCCCGAATACCTAATCAAAATAGTATGGGACATGATAACAAACAAAACTTTCATAATGACCGACGGCTCGCACACTTCAAGCAAAGAATTCTCCATAGAGAACGGCCTGCAACAAGGAACAGTAAATTCCCCGCTTCTCTTCAGCATCTACAATAACGACTTACTAAACCTCTTTAACCTCAACACATCCACACACAAACGCTCCATAGCCTTCGCGGATGACCTAATCATCTACGTAACAGGCCGCAAAACCAAAACGATAAGAACAGAACTGCAAGAACTCTTTAACAAAATCAGCGATTACTATCATACATGGAAACTAAAAATTAACGCAAGCAAATGCGAAACCATACTATTCAGACCCATGACAAGCAAAATCGGCCCAGCAGAAAGGGAACAAGTCAGGAAATTCCGCCTAAAAGAAAAAGCAAACGAAGAGAACCTCATACCACACAAAAATTGCGTAAAATACCTAGGAATAAATATAGATGAAAAACTAAATTATAAGCAACACATCGAAATCCAACTCTCCAAAGCCAGCAAAGCTTTTTGGAATACAAAAAGGCTGTTTTACTCCAGAATTCTCGATAGCAAAGTAAAAATCATGTGCTACCAATCGCTAATAAGACCCATTATAACCTACGGCTGCCCAATATGGTACAACATACCAGCGTCAATAATGGAAAAAATTCGCATATTTGAAAGAAAATGCATCAGAGCTTGCCTGAGCATTTACAGATCAGAACACAGCGGATACAGAAAATACATAAAAAACAAAAAAATATACGACTTAGCCAACATCCACCGCATCGACTGTCACATCCTAAAACTAACGAGAAATCACTTCTCGCAAGCCGCGAAGATCAAAGAAAACAGCCTAATCTTCGGCTGTTTATACCCAAACGACGCATACTTCAAAAACACTCTGTTAACAGGCTACATCCCCCCCGAAGCCTTCCTATACCTAGACGAAAGAAACTATCTCCAAGACCAAAACAACATCCCCATAATTTATCATATGCAAAGGAAAATAGGAATGAAATCTATTCAATACGAGGAAAACCTAGATGGACGCACGGCAGACACTAGGTGGAGATACAACATGGCCCTCCCCCAAAAGGATACAGAAGACAAACACAGAAAAAACACAAAAAAATACTGGTGGATACGGAACCCATAACAAACAACAACAAGATAAAGAACCACAGAAAGTCAAAGCTCACCGAGTTAAGTGTAAATATGTAAATATGTAAATAGATAAACAAATATTATACTAATCCCACAGAACACCCCTCCCCACCCCTCCCCGCCAGTCCCAGTCCATCCCCTCCCATCCCCTCCCTAATAGGCTAGCGAACTGTCCTGTTTTTGCGTCCAGGCTTTCAGGACATAAATTAAAATATCGTACATAAGCACAGCGCAACAGCGGCTTAATTTTATCTTATTTAACAATAACAATAATAATCTTAAAAAAAAAAAAGAGAAAAGAATGTAATAATGCATGGCTACGTCGTACCGTCGCGTATCGGTACTTTTGCCTGTACCACCCTACAATTAGAATTCAGCGTTTATTCTGGAAAAAAAATCATGTAAAAAAAAAAAAAATATATGTAAAACCTGGAATTAATAAACAAAGTTAAAAAAAAAAAAAATACTCGTTCTCGTCCGATCACGAAAGTCAAGCAGCGCTGGGCACGGGTAGTACTTAGATGGGTGACCGCTTGGGAACTCCGTGTGGTGTTGGCTTTTTTTACTTTTTTTAACACTTAGCCAACCGAACGGGCAGATCTCCCTTTTTTACTTTAGCAACGCGTTTTTGTTGTTGTTATTGTTGTTATTATCAATTATTATTTACCTGGAATTGTTCCCAATTAATTGCGACCCTTTTTCTGCTTTTATAAAGTGCAGTACGGAATAAAATGCATCAATTTAATGGTTTTAAAATTAATTAAAATGTTACACCATCAGTTACGACTAAATAAAGATATAGTCGAACGATATCACACTATAAAAAAATATTAAGATTAACTTCAAATAAACTAAAAATATTAACTAATCAATAAATATGATTACCCTACAGCGTTAATGTTATTGTTATCATGTTCGTGATAATTAAAAACAAAAGACTTTTTATTTATTAATAATTTATTTAAACGTGAAGCCTAATATTGTTCCTTTCAGACATAATTTGAATAAATCGATTTAAAAAAAAAATGCGTATTTTCGTTTACCCGTCAATTTGACGGGTCCCGTAGAGATAGGTATATACGAAACGCCCGTAAACCTAGTGTTAAATAACACAACTTTATAAGTGCAGTTTACGCGACTGATCTGAAAGATGTTTACTGATGAGAGTTTGTAGTTTCAGTTTCGAGCTGTTCTCGTATCATCACGGAGGAAAGCTCGGTGTGGGTGTACCCTTGGAAAGTGAGGGTAACGATTCCCGATGCCAATTGGTTATAGCCCACGTTAAAAAATGAAGAGTGGAGGAGGAAGCCTCCTACCAACATGGCTCCTAGGTGACATTGTTCATGGGGAAAACCAGCTTTCCCGCTATTGAGGGTACACGGTGGGGACCTGCACACATCTGGCCTCTAATCTGGATTGACGTCACACTCTCGAGGGCGGCTGAGACCCTTCCTAGTCCACCAACCTTCTTCTTACCCAATCAAAAGCAGTGTCTATTGCCCTCACTTTCCAAGTCAAAATTGTCCTTAACGAATCAGCTCATCTCGTGTTCTTAGACACACCCATCACTGGCTTTTCTCTGCCACAACATTGTCACTAAACTTCACATATTCTCTATCTTTAGAATAGTCAACATCTTTTACCGAGTTTCTACGCTCAGACCAATCGCGTACTTAATTTATACATACGCATCAGTGTAAATAGGTTCTATATAAAGTTGTGGAGTGAATTGTGATTTATACGTGTCAATTCAGTGTGTATTCCATTGTGATTACAGAATTCATCATAAGGTTTGATAAAAGAAAAGTTAATAGTTGTGCTACGGCTCAATCTTCTTGTTTTTATCATCTAAGCCTCAAATTTACGTGACGTTATCCTCGGTGTCTTTGTTGGTGTTGTCTATACCTGCTTCTTGGACGAGGGAGTTTTGTTCTTTTGGTCTGGAAATTTGATTTATATGCGGGAACATGCTAGCAGAATCGTTTTTGGAGATATTTCTTATTTTGTTTGTCCAGTATTGAGTTTAGATTTTGGGAATTCTTGTTTCAGTTGCGATTTTACTTTGTATAGTAGGTATCTTAGGAATTCTAAGTCTTCTCTTTTGTCGTAAGAATAGTTGTATTTATTACTTTTTCCTTTTATCCTATTCCTATTTTTTACTTTTTCCAAACTGTCTTTTTGTAATTGCACCTGGGAGTTTCGGTCTGTGTTTCAAGTATTAGAAAGTCAGATGTATTCTTGTTTATCTGAAATACTATGGCGTTATGGTCGCTGTTATAGTCTAGGATATTGAGAGTGTGTTAAAATTTTGAAATTTTAATCGCGCGTCTGCTAGGCATGTGCCCAGGTAAGAACCTTCTATTCGATAAGAGGGTAGCTAGGAGCTGTAAAGGTTTGTTATGTAGTATATACTTTTATTGTCTAGCCAGTTTCAAGTGAAGTTTCCTCTCGTGTTGTTTAGTTCGTTTTTCCAACTTGCATGTTTTGCATTAACCTGGAAACAACATATCCTAGACAAATCTAAACAACTCAGGGACAAACTCAAAAAATTTTATTGGCTCATTGGCCGTCGCTCCAACCTAAGCACGCAGAACAAAATTACGCTCTATAAGGCCGTAATAAAACCAGATTGGATCTACGGAATCCAACTATGGGGAACAGCAAGTAATTCTAACATTGAAATACTCCAACGCTTCCAATCGAAAACGCCAAGATCCCTATTAAATGCACCCTGGTATGTTACCAACGAAACAATCCACCGTGAGCTCAAGATACCTACAGTCAAAGATGAAATACACAAGTCCAGAAGCAGATATAACGCAAGAGTCAACAACCACCACAACCCATTAGTCACCCAACTACTGGACACGACGGACCAGATCCGCAGACTAAAAAGAAAATACCCTCTAGATTAAATCCTTAAATTCTACTAGAACCAACAATATAAAACTATTATAATCCATGTCATTGTATCTCGCCAAATTAAGTTACTGAAAATTCTTAACGAGAATTGATTGTAAATATTCTAATAAATAAAAAAAGAAAAAGTGTCGTGTAGCGGTATTTGTTGTTGAGTGTCGCTACAGTACTCAAAAAATACGACTGCTGATCAAATATCTCCTCTCTTTAGAGGCATACAAGTATGCGTATACACATGAATGCTGTTGGCTCCCATTTATTCTTCTTTAATAAGTACTTTATCGAGTGAACGTCGTTTATGAGCAGAGAACGCTAAAATGAGTGTCGAATTTCCAAATGCGTATGACAGTCACATCGGGATACAAAGATACAAAAGGTACCGTATTTCTTCTTATCCTGCAAATGTTTGTGGCTACCTATTTGTCTGTCTGACGTACCATCGTTATCATCTGACTATGTTCTCTTTTGACCCGGTAGGTGGCACCGTTTTACCTTTCCTTGTCTTATTAATTTTTCTCGTATTAATGTACCGACCTGCCGTTTCCTTTTGTCGCTTGTATGTATTTCATGTTTGGGAGAAAATATTTCTTTCAAATATAAAAGAAATATTTGTTTAATACTTGAAAAAAAAAACATTATTTTTCCGTATATAAAAGAAATATTTAAATGAATACTTTACTTTAGCATGCAGACCGTAAAAACTATGCTTACCATTCATATCCATCCATTTACACTCATATCCCTAAAATGATACTCTATCAAATTGAATGAAATATCTATTTTGTATTAAATAAAGCGCGTGTTTCAGAGTTTAAATAGCAAGAAAAAATTAAAGGAAAGATACAAAAAGAAGCCAAGTGGAGAAGAAGTGTTTGGATGATAATTGGGTATTAACCTGTATCAATAGATGCTACTTTTCCTGTATTTGTCTGCAAAATGTAGACACATGTAGTATCGAAAAGAGGGAGGTATACATACTGTTACGCTGTGAGGTTTTAGTATAGGTCGCGTTTCTGGTCGTCGCTCGCGGTCATACAATGTCGTAGGCGGATCGCCTTGTCTGCCCGACGAGGGACATACAATGTATCGACGAGCGCATCCAAGCAGCGACTTACAGAAATGTCGATTTCGGCTGTTTGTTTTAAACGAATGCGGCATATGTGATCATAGGCGCGAACGGTGGCGTGACCCGAACGTAGTGGGGGTCCTCTCCCCGAGAAGACCGAGAAATGATCTAAGGTCAGACAGTCCTTTTTGAAGATTCTAAGAACACACGTCGAGAGGTCGGATGAATAAAGCCGCTAAACCGAACGAACGCGTTGGCATTGTTTATCACTGAATAATCTGTCACGCTTTATCATTATATTCCTCGTTATTAAATACACAAACTATATCAACCTGTTAACAAATAAAACATCCTTACTCGTCCTTACTCTCGACCTATTTAAGATACTACATAAATTATCAACAACAGATTGAAGATGTATATGATTTCCAAAAAGCTCTTTTCTTACAAATTAAAACACGAACTTTGAAATAACAAAATGTACAAGAATAAAACACTTTACAAGGCACGGTAGACGATCGGCACAGATCTACCGATGTAATGGCTATACCGACTGATTGTTTTTATATGTTTGGAATGTCAACATTCGGTTGTTTTGCTAATCATTTATCGCAAGAATGCGCAAGACTACATTACCCTCGTAACGTAACAGAAACATTTGTCTCTGGTTGCGTAAGTCATCGAAAGACTCGAAAAGACTCGAAACTGAAAACTTTAAGAAAGCTATTCAATGCGATACACATAATTTTTCATTTAGGTGTCCATTGATTTGTATTATTGCGCGATACTTCATAATACTTCATAATACCTTCATTAATTCTTCGAGTATAAGATTAAATAATTTTTTTGTAGCTTTTTTCGTGTTTCATGATTTGCTATCTCATGTGCGTGTGTGCAAATATTATAATATGCAGTGATCAGTAGTTTTTATGGAAATGACTTGTGATCTATGCAAAATAACGTACGGCCACAATCAGTAGATCCCTGAAGAATACTTAATGCACATGTAGTTTATCAGTGGTACATGCGCAATTTTCTCACGGTGTGTAAACCGTAACACAGGCATTTGCACTATTTTTATGCAGTATACCAAATAAAGCAGATCTAATATACCAGTTGTCTACGTAAAGAGCGTCACCTTTACCGAAATGGAATTCCAGAAGGGACATTACAACACTTCCCGATTTACCAATATCTTTATGTTCGGGTTCTATCTTGTTGAGGTTATTCGGTGTATAAAGAGAGAAAAACGTGTGGATAAAGTGTAAGGTACAAAATATATATATTTAATTTAATAGTGAAGTGTAATAATAAGTAGGAATACAATTTGAGCTGGTCCAGATCCGCACGCTAGCAGTGTTACCTTATAACTGAAAGCCCCGAAGCCAACGTCGCCTGTCTACTGTTTATGGTCTGCCTTCCTGCTATTCTTTTGTCTACATGCTGTCGATGGCTTCAGCGCTTGAAAAAACTAAAAGGAACAGATGTGGAGTTTTCGTAGAAGTTTTTTTTTTTTTTTTTTTTTTTTTTTATTTATTAGAATATTTACAATCAATTCTCGTTGAGAATTTTCAGTAACTTAATTTTGCGTGATACAATGACATGGATTATAATTGCTTTATATTGTTGATTCTAGTAGGACTAGGGGTTTAATCTAGTGGGTATTTTCTTTTTAGTCTGCGGATCTGGTCCGTCGTGTCCAGTAGCTGGGTGACTAGTGGGTTGTGGTGGTTGTTGACTCTTGTGCTATATCTGCTTCTGGACTTGTGTATTTCATCTTTGACTGTAGGTATCTTGAGGTCTCGGTGGATTGTATCGTTGGTAACATACCAGGGTGCATTTATTAGGGATCTTAGCGTTTTCGATTGGAAGCGTTGGAGTATTTCAATGTTGGAGTTACTTGCTGTTCCCCATAGTTGGATTCCGCAGGTCCAGACAGGTTTTATTACGGCCTTGTAGAGGGTTATTTTGTTCTGTATGTTTAGTTTGGAGCGTCGGCCCGTGAGCCAATAGAATTTTCTTAGTTTTTCCTTTAGTTGCTTTGTTTTTTCCGAGATATGTTTTTTCCAAGTTAGCCTCCTGTCCAGGGTCATGCCCAGGTATCTTACGGAGTCCTTGCTTGGGATTATTGTGTTGTTAATGGTGACCTGGGGGCAGGTTTGTTTTCGGAGCGTGAAGGTTACATGGGAGGATTTTTTTTCGTTTATTTTAAAACCCCATTTTTGGAACCACTTTTCCATGGAGTCGAGACTTCGCTGGAGAGTGGATGAGGCTATTGCCGGGTCTGCGTGGGTAGCTAATAGTGCTCTGTCGTCGGCAAATGTTGCTATTGTTACCTCGTTTGATATGGGTAAGTCGGCAGTGTAGATGGAGAATAGTAGAGGTCCGAGGACACTACCTTGCGGTATGCCGGATTCTATTGGGAATGTTGCGGAAGTGGCGCCTAGACATTTAACTATGAATTGTCTGTTGGTAAGGTAGGATTTTAAGATGGAGTAGTACGGGTGGGGTAGGATTTTTTTAAGCTTGTAAAGTAGCCCTTCATGCCATACTTTATCGAATGCCTGTTGGATGTCTAGGAATACGGCTGAGCAGTATTTTTTCTTTTCAAGGGTCTGGCTGATCATGTGGGTTATGCGGTGGATTTGCTCTACTGTTGAGTGTTGTTTTCGGAAGCCGAATTGGTGATCTGGGAGAGTTTTCAATTCTTCTAGGAGTGGAAGGAGACGATTCGTGAGCATCCTCTCGAATAGTTTAGAAAGGGTAGGAAAGAGACTGATTGGGCGATAGGAGCTGGCTTCATATATTGGTTTACCGGGTTTGGGGATGAGGGTGATTAGTGAGATTTTCCACGCCTTAGGAAAGTGTTCAAGGCGGAGGATGGCGTTAAAGATTGATGCGATTAGTGCGATCCCTTTTATGGGGAGTTCCTTGATTGCTTTATTTCCTATTAGGTCGTGGTTTTCGTAGAAGTGGTGACCACTTCAACATATCTTAATACCAGGCCCCATATAAATAATGAAATCCTAAATATAACCTGTCTTACGGGAACAAAGGAAGAATGATTTCATGTCAAATCTTATTTTTTTCGATGCAATGAATTTCTGAATGCCAGTTTGCCTATGTACAGGAGCTCTATACATAAATTGCGATAAGAGTAAAATGTACTTGCAAATGTTCCTTGTAATTTACCAATTATGTTTCGGATTCTCTGTAGAAGATCGGAATTGGATACAATATTGTCACTAAAAGTTAACATTTGTAGCAGTAATAAGTGACGGCCTCTGCTTATTATTTCGCTATAGATATCGTTTTTCAATAGCTTATCTTTGTTCCAGTATTCTGGTAACGATAGCTTCTTGTTTCCCGTCATTAAAAGAGAGATAACAATGGAACAATATAATTAACGGAGCACTGTATCAGCTATTACATTATTGTTATTTTTTTGGGGGGGGGCGGCATTGATTGTTTGTCTTTTCAACAACACACTCCACCAACTCTTCGCTAACGACTTCGCTTACGACTGAAAGTAATTTATAATTTTCCATGAATAACTTATGTCTGCTTGAGTACCCGAATTTCGTAGGGTAAAATCATGAATTTTGGGGTCAAATTTTTCTGTCGTCATATGACATTTGGTAAAATTGTCCTTCGCGCGTTATTATTCTCTATTTCAGAATCATCAGAATCTGTGGTACTTAGTACATTCAATCTCTTTCACTGCAGTTATCCGAAACAGTTTCTGATTCATCTAATACGTTCAACACTTGTAGTTTTTGTCAGATTTTTAGAAACTACTTCGAAAAGAGCAGAATCTGAAAAGTTTATTAAATGAAACGTAAATTATAATACTTTTAAGAAATAGGAATACAAATAAGTATACAAATATGCGGTATACAAATTGTTCGGACCTTTTTTGTCTAAAGTATGTAATACTTTCCTGAACTAACTATTGTTCTGTGATAGTCGAAACAAATTAAAAAATCAAACAATGTATAAATGCGAATCCAGTCCTGTAAAGTATTTGGCGCGGAACTTACAAGAGGCGCTGCTAGGCATAAATTAGTTTACGACACCGCCGGTTATAGACGGTCTTAGCCTCTAGGAGTCACTTCGTGGCCGCCGAGTATAACTAGCGTTATTAGCGAAACGGTTAATTAAAGAACAAAGCCGAAAACACAATTTTTTTGCTCTTGATTTTTTCATCTCATTCTAGCTGCAAGAATCGCCTCGTAAGTATTTTTACATTAGCTGAACACCCTGTATATGCTATATAGAAAGGATCGACGGCCAACAAATCCTGGCACGTACGCTATCACGGACGCACAATTATACGTATAATGCGATGTAGTGGTATCGATAATTTTTTCCAAATATCTCAGACACTATAGCCGCCCGACAGTTACATAGATAGGAAAGAGTTATTTAGAATTATACTGGCGGTAACGTGTTCGAAAGTCATCGAAATCGGAGAGGATGTAGCTGTTCTACAGATCCACGTTATTCATATCAGACAGTTCCGCCTGTGCAGGCGACCTAAACGGACGTGCGAAACAGTGCTTCAGTGAAAGTGCGGTAAGAGGGAAGAGAAAGCGGAAAAGTAAACGCCCATCGCCAAAAGGTGGAAACATGCAGATTCCACCAATAAAAATAACTAACAAAGGAGAAACATACGTTATAAATAGAGCTACAGGCTCTACAGAGGCAGAAAAAAAAGACGTTAACATGGAAATATCACAAGCCAATGACGGGAACAATGAACCAACACACCACGAAGAAAGCTGGACGGTGGCAACTTCCAGCAAAAAACGCAAAGTAACCCTGTTCGCAAGCGAGAGGAAAACCGAAACACTAGAAAAAAAACAATGGCTGCAGGATATCAAACTGCATAATTCATATAGCGCACTGCCAGAAGAGGCAGCAAAGGACTCAACGGAAAGTCCGACAACTCGCATTGCTAAACCACCACCAATATACATAGATGCGAGAATAATTATTGAGATATGTATAATTTTTGTGCTGGACTAGGTCGAATGCGTAGTGGAGATGTTTGTATGTGGATATCAGTGTGTGGAGATATGTGTGTGCGCGGCGACTGAGAAACGGACGAATGTAAACAGTCTACAAAAGGTCGGGTATGGAAAAAAGTGCTGAGACGCGTGCAAGTGTGTATCGATGAATATTCTAGAAATCGTTTATAAAATAAATATGTGTCTACGTTAATAGTAATGCCCAGTGTAAATTTAATGTTTCCATAACAATATTTCGGCCATCAAGATCCACAATTCTCAACAATTATTATTTATTGTTATTAATTATCATTAATTGTTGTTTACCTCTGTATTTTAATTAAGTATTGTTACAATAAACTCGATTTTCAGACTGAAGAATCGATGTCTAGACGGTCGTCCTCTCCAGGTATAAGTGAATAGTGAAAAAGTGCTTCAAAGTAACAGTGCTGCAAAGTGATAGTGAGGAGGAAATAAAATAACAATGCAGATACCAACTATAAACATAGCAACAAAAGGTGAAACATATTATATAAAAACCAAACAAATTAACATTGAGACTGAAGAAACAAAAGAGCATCGGGGACAGGAAGATAGCAATTCAGAACATGAAAGATACTACCAGGACGAAAGCTGGAAGCCAGCGAAGGCTAGCAAAAAACGCAAAACAACCACAGACATAAGTGCCATAGAAAACCCAGTTACAGAAAAGCAGCGATGGCTGCAAGTATTACCATTAAGTAACTCCTTCAACTCACTAACGGAAGAAATAGACGCTGACCCCGTAAATAAAACCACTATCCAAACAAATCATATTACAAAACCACCACCAATCTTTGTAGAGGCCCAAATAATAGACCCGCTCATCGATCTACTAAATAATCTAGATGAGAAAAACAACTACACAATAAAGCAAACAAAATTGGATCAAGTAAAAATACAAACAAACACACCAGAAACATTTAGGAAAGTTATAAAAGCATTAAAAGAAAAAAATGCTATCTACCACACGTATCAGCTTAAAACTGAAAGGAGCTATAAAATCGTCATAAGAGGATTGCATCCTAAAACCAACATACATAAACTAAGCGATGAGTTAGCTAAAATTGGACATCAAACAAGAACAATAAACAATATAACAAGATTCGACACAAAGCAACTACTACCACTATTCTTAATAGAACTTGAACCCAGAAACAATAACAAGGAAATATATGATATCAAACAAATACTAAACACAATAGTAACAGTCGAACCACCACGACACAAAAAAGATATACCTCAATGCATGCGGTGTCAACAATACGGACACACTAAAAACTATTGCAACAGAAGCCCAGCTTGCGTCAAGTGCGCAAAAAATCACTTAACTGTACACTGCCCATATTCAGGAAAAATAGAAAAAGTTAAATGCTTCAACTGTAACGGAAACCACCCAGCCAGCTATAAAGGATGTGAAGTAAGAAAACAACTACAACGTAAACTGTTCCCGCCCCTACGAAGCAGGACAAGCACTAACACACAAGCCCATCAGGACAGCACAAAACCTGAAATATTACCAAATACAGAGCAAGCAATAAACACCAAACCTATCAGCACCAACACCATTGGTGGTCTAAGCTATGCTCAAGTAACCAGCCAACCAACACACACACACAACCAATACCACAGCAATAGTAACAATGACACTGCAGAAATCAAAGAACTGCTCAAACAATCTATAAAGAACACCGAAATGCTAACCAAAATGATAAGCGAACAAAGCGCAGTACTCAAACAACAAACCCAACAAATCACAGTCATGCTACAACTAATTACAAACGTGCTAAGCAAAAAATAAAAACGGACACTCTAAAAATAGCAGCCTGGAACTCAAACGGCCTACAACAACGGGCCCTCGAAACTAAAACATTCATATAGAATAATAATATAGACATACTACTTGTCTCAGAAACACACTTCACTACAAAAAGCTATTTGAAAATACCATACTACACCATATATGATACCAAACACCCCTCAGGAAACAGGTGGAGTTAAATATCACTAACATAGAGCTAGTGTAAAGGGTATTCATATAGTGCATAACCTTAACAAAATTATAGTATAACATCGTTTACTACTTATATCGTGGATTACTTTCTTGCGTGAACCGTACACATTTTCCACACAAACTACTGATCACTGTATATTACAGTATTCACATACATACATGTAAAATCCCTAGAGTTCATGTAGGATAGGGATTCTTTTTTTGTACGGGTAGCACGACAGGCTGTGTTTAACGAAGAGACCGATCTTCCTTTGTTGCACGGACGACCAGTTGAAGAAGCACGTGTTCCCCAGACGGACGGACAGAGAGTTACATTAGAGAGGCAGACAAGGTTATAGAATAATTGTTTAAGATTGTAAAGACTGAAGATTTAAGATTTAAAGACTGAAGAAGAAAGATCGGTAGCTCAGGATGTTGAAAATCGATTCTCGATTTTCAGGTAAACATTGCACCAAAGACTTATAATTTCCCGTTTAGATAATCATCGTTATTGATTGTTATAGACGCATATTAATTGTTGTTCATTTTTGTATTTTATCAAATCATTTCATAATAAAAAACTCGATTTTCAGACTTCAGAATCGATCCCTGAATTATCCCATTATTGAACCTTATATACATATGAAATAAAAAATAAAGTAAGCAAAGGAAACTACAAAAAGGATTGTTTAATAATACAAATTAATGTACAGCCAAATGAAAAACTACACTTATCGCGTTAAATAGTTGTACCAGCTTTTCGCTTTTGTTGCCGAAATGACACTGCCCCTCCAAGCCAGTTCTCTCCGAATCGAATGTCCAGCTAGACAATTTGTAAAGTACAAATTAGATAATAAAACAAAATATATGTATGCCGGGTTCACATTAAGATTAGGGTTAGGTGCTTGAAACGAATCTTCATTTGGATTAGACTTCGGCGTTATACAATAGAGGAGATATTTACTAGTGCAAATATGATTATTACAGAATTTGACAAGTAATCGTGATAATTAGATACTCGAGAAGTTAATGACAATGATCCTAAGTTCAATAACGAATCCGCGGTGATTCTCCGTCACGGTGACGCTGTAGAGAAAAATATGATGGGTGTGTCTAAGGACACGAGATCATCGAATTTGTGGAGAAAAGCCTTTGTTCGAAAAGTGAGGGAAATTGACGTTACTGTCAATTGGTTAATTTCCATGTTGGTGGTTAGAGAAGGATGCTAGCAGCCCTTGATTTCTCCTACCTTCTCATAGTTGGGACAAAGACTGTTTGTCTGTTTGAAGAACTTTAGTTAACTAAAACTTAAGATTTATAACGGGTCCTCGGGCTAGCTAAACGTGTACTGTGGAGTTGCATCGACATCTGGTAATCACCTTACCCGAAGGATAGAGTCTGCTTGTGGCGAGCCGTGGGACAGAAACCGTTGGATTGTTTACTGTCGCTTGTCCGCGGCTACGTTCGGTGACTGGTTGAGCCCAAGCTCACTATCATAAATTTCGAACAACTACAATCGGATTGAATGACGACAATTGCTTAATAACGGCTATGGTAGAATCTAGATTACAGTATTAACCCCTTCGTTACTTTACTTACTTTACGTACTTTAGCGAGTCTGATTCGCGACCAGATACTTGGGCCAAATATGAATATGAAACTCGCGATATTCATGTTTGGGCCAAAATCTTCATCGCGAATCTGATACGCTAAAGTACGGAAAGGGGTTGAGGAGTTTTCCTAAAGTTCCAAAGAGAAGGCTCCGTTGTCCTTCCATCTCCGACATATATATCTAATCCAAATCCAAGCATTTATTGATTGAGTATGCATCACACGGTATAAAAAGCATAGTTGCAACTTAAGTGGCATCCGTAAAAGTTTCGTCGAATGATGAAACTATTTGGAGTGTTTGAGAAGGGAGAATTCTATAAACTTCTAACTTTCTTCTCGTGTTCGCTAATGACTAATTCGACGACCTGTTCCATATAAACTCATCAGTAAATATGCATGAACAAGGACGCTAATGATCAACCTGTATATTTGTAATTTCCTGCTACTTCATCAAGAGCACGTTTTTTCTTGCTAAAATTTAATGTACATGTAAACATAAGTATTAATATGAACATAGAAACATATTGCGAATAAAGCCAGTTTCAGAATTATCGAAACTTTAATACCTTTTTTCCGAGCGAAGGCATCATTTCCAACTCATAGTTTCCATATAGACTGTTGTTCCTTGTGACGGGTAGAATACGTTGCAATTAGAAACAAAATTTGACCCTGAATTTCAAAGTCAAGGCCATCTTTGCACACTTTTTTCACAAAACTTCACCGATAGTACAGTCACGCTACGATCCTGCTTACATTTACTTTCTTTACACTCTGTCCATGTAAAGTTCCATTAAACTGTACGTTCTTAAAACATCGGACGTAATTTGTGACGTAATTGTTAGAATTTAATCTTAATGTTAAGATAAATAATCTGTGGGAGACACAATGTTTATGTTGAAATAATATTAGGTGATATTTATGTAGTACCGGGATCAGAAGGCCTAAGGTATCGACCGAACTGTAAACAATGTACCGTTGGGTCCTTTAAGTGGACAGTTTACGTGAAAAGGCTGCGTGACCTTGATCACGAGGGTTTCGGAATACCTGTTCCGAAGAACGGGAAAAGGGAGAGCGTGTAGAGCGAGGAGAGCGTGTAGAGCGAGCAGAGCGTGTAGAGTGTGGAGAGTGTGGAGAGCGTGTGGAGCGTGCGGAGTGGGCAGAGCTTGGATTGGGAAGCAGAAAGCTGCATGCGAGAATAGAACGTAGAACAGCATTGTAATCATTTCGTTGCTCTTAATAATATGTATTAAATCAAAACATCATCACTTGTCTTTTCTCTCTAAGACCCATTTGGATACTACATTTATTAAACAGAATTACAGAACCAAATGTGTTTAAAATATAAAATGTGTATAAATAAGACGAGGCTTTCACTCGTCTTGGGTCAAACATCTCTCCAGCCCCACCGTCTCTCCTGGACGGTTCCAGGACAGTTGGGACGCTGCTCATCCGCCGGCGGCCATCGGGGAAGCCAAGTACAATATATCGGCCGTCTGGCCAGCATTTGGCCTTCAACCACTACCTCCACGAGTCCAATTCCAATTGGCCGAGCTGAGGGGTCGCAACTCCCTCCGGGCTTCACTCCAATCCCGTGGTCCCCACTTTAATCATTGGTAGGATTATCGGTGTAGACGGACGGCCACTTCACTGTCGGTGGAGATCCTGCTAACCGAACTCCACAGTTTGAGGTTGGACTCATGTAACCCAGGGTCCAAGGCAACGGGCATCGGTCAACGCCGATGGTCCCGTCCCTGAACTTACCTGGACGACCTCACCCTTGGCTTCGCGTTTGTGGGTGCGCATAAGAATCAGGATCTGCATAGTAAAATTGTCAATGTACCTCCTGTGCTTCCTAAATATGCAGACGTCTTCCACCAGGCACTTCGTCCAGTTGTCGCTGCGATAGTAAAGCCACTCTTCCTCCCAATACGCTCCATACGCTCTTCCAGAGCCTTGATCCTTTCATGAAAGAGTGGGTCTTCTTTGAAACGGGTATCACATAGTGACTGCAGATATTCCTTCTTTATCCGATACGTCTCGGCCCGGAGCTCGACCATATAGGAAACGGGCAAAGTGCCCGTAAGCACGCACAGTGCTGCGTGGGATATTATGCGGGTAAGCCGTAGATGGTCTTAGGCGCACAGAGCACCACAGAGCACCACCGACTCTCCCAGACTCCATAGAGCTTCCTCGCAGAGTCGGTGAGACCGTTAACATTAGGCAGCAACGACCTCAATGCTCCCATAAGGGTATCTGCCTCTCCCCATACTTTCCCCAAATAAGCCCCGAACCTTCTGCAGTTATCTACTTGCACCCCAAAGTATCTAATCTCCTGCTTCGTAGTCAGAAGGTGCCCCTCCATGTTTATTTCAATTACCTTGGGATCCGCTTACCCGTCAGCAATATCACCTCGATCTTCTCCTGTGCGATCTTTAATCCTTTATCGGCCCACCACCGCACGATCACGCCCAACGCTGTACTTAATTTATTGTTCGCTTCTTTATGTTTGGACACGTCGAGAATCACCGCCAAGTCGTCGGCAAAAACGACGGCATTCATTTTCGGAATTGCCTTAAACTCCTTTAGTAGACCACCGAACACCAGATTCCAGAGCAGCGGCCCAAGTATCGATCCCTGAGGGGCACTCGCATACACATTTACACTACAACAACCGCCTTGTTCGGATTTATCTTCGTACAGGCATCCATCAGATCTTCTTCTTAGATTCTGTAGTTGTCACTTCCTTACTCTTCTCCGTTTCTATTCCTTACAATTCTATCTTTACTCTCCATTGGCCTCATCAGGAAGAGCTCGTCAACTATAGATCGGACCCTGTTCAAGTGAAGGCCGTCTGTCTGGACTCTGCGGGCCATCCTAGACATGACCGTCCTATACGGCCTCCCCCAAGGGTCCCTATCTAACGTCACACAGAACTCCCACTAGCATCTTTCCTTATTCGCTTTGATGGCCCTCGCAAGTTTTCTCTTACTAACTTTGTAACCTTCCCACAAATGAATCGCGTCATTCATGCCCATGGTCCTAGCTTTCTGAGCTTTTCTTCTGCTCTTCGTCGTCTCCTTCCTTAACTTGCTTATTTCATCGTTCCATTAGTAGTTACATCTCCTCTTACCCATTGGTGGATACACCTTTTTATGTTCGGAGGCATACGTCGTTTCCAGAATAGTTTGTAAACATTCTCCATGCGCTTCCTCGTCGCCTGTATTATCAATAAATAATTTCTCATAATCTTCGTCAAAAGTTATGAGGTTGTTACGCCGCGCAACACATCTGCACTCCATCCCGCGCGGCGTGACAGCCAACGGTCGACGTGCCGTCCTTCGAACCTTCCATAGGCCTAAGGACCCACCATAAAGTGAAATCCTAACTGCATTGTTCGCACACATGGTTTGAGTCAATCTGTCTGCCAGAAAAGACTTTCTAATTCCAGAAGTGTTTTCAGCTAGTTCTTTAGAAGGGTCCATGGGTTTATTACGTGCTCTTAAGAATTGCGGAGAAAGCAGGTAGTGGCCTAACGAAAAAAGCGGAGATCTCTCTAACGGAAAATCCGAGTCTCCCCATAAATAATGTCGCCTAGGACCCAAGTTAGTAGGAGGCTTCTTCCTCCTATCTTCCTTCCCAACATTGGTCATAACCAATCAGCATCGCGGATCATTGCCCTCACTTTCCTAACTGAAAATGTAAGCAACGAATCCGCGTTCTTCGGTCAAAGGGCACACCCATACCGAGCTTTCCTCCGTATCCACATTAGAATAAACTTTAGAGTTTGATCGTCTCTCACGGTGCCTAGAGTTCCTGCATTTCCTACAACTCTCACCGTTCCTACCTCTCTAAGAGTTAGATCGTCTCTCACGGTGTCTAGAGTTCCCATAATCCCTATAACTCTCACCGTTCCTATATCTTTCAGAGTTCCTTCATCATTTCTCAAGGTGCCTAAACGGCCTAGAGTCTTCTAAGGCTCTCACATTATCCAGAACTCCGACAGTTCCTATATCTCTCAAGGGCCTAGAGCTAAAAGCTCTCCTTCTCTCATCCAAGACTAACCCTTCTCTCGTTATCTGTATCTTAATCAACGGCGTTACTACTTTGTGTGATTGTATAAAGTGTTGGAAATATACATTATTATAACTCAGTGACTCCCAGTGTTATACCGCATCAACCACCCCGATTATCCTAACCGAAATACGGGGATCGAACTATTCGTGGTGTCGATTATTCTAATCGTAACGGGAATTTACGACTCCCGTTGACGCGTATTCTAACGACTGCGTCTCCCCGCGATAGCTCGAAAATACAGAGGTGATGTGCGTGATAGGTATAGAAGAATCACTCGGTATTGTTTAACAATATCTATTTATTTGCTTGTGTTCGTGGTATACACTAGCGCGCCGAAAGCACGGTACAATTATCGGTTCGAGATTACAAGTTCAAGCTCGGCGCGATACTTTACGCGGTGGTTCGAGTCGAGACGATTGCACAGATGTCCAGAGATTCAGATTCGCTATTACGTACGACTGCGGACGAACAATTCAGATAGGCGTCTTCCAACTTGCCTCGCGACTCGCGATAGAACAGAATGAATTTGTGTCGCGATGATGCTCCTTAGGAAAACTGTGTTTGGGTGTGTCTAAGGATACGGGATCATCGGATTCGTTAAGAAAAGTGTTAGTTCAGAGAGTGAGGGAAATGGACGTCGCTGTTAAGTGGCTAAATTGTGAGTTGGTGGTTGGAAAGGGATGGTAACTGCCCTTGAGAGAGAGTTGCTAGCGAGGAGCGTCGTACGTGAGAAAAAGCAGATTTCCCGTAGTGGGTGGTATGTGTAGGGACTATTGAGACAAAGACTATTTGTTCCTTTAGAGAATCTTAGCTGCATGAATCCTAAGATTTATAGCGGGTCCTTAGGCTCGCTGTAAATATTCGGTGAGAATGTATCGACATCTGGCAATCATCTTGTTCGAAGGGTAGAGTCTTTGTGTAGCGAGGCACCAGACAGGAACCGTTGGGAAGTTTGCTGTCGAGTGCCGCTACAGTTAAAACAAATTTGTCCATATCGGCGTTCTTCGTCGAATACTTAAAATTCTCGGCATTATTCTCCGTCATTTTAATCCTAAAATTATGCAGGACGTATCTGTGGTCCGATGCCGACCAGACCTTCGATAACTTCCCACCTGCATCCTTCTTAGGCAATCCCCTATTGGCACTAATAATAACGAGGAAACTTTTCATTCCGTTCTTACAGAATCTATGATCTTCGTTTATCCTGATCGGGACGATCACATTCTTCGCGAACATGTTCAGGAGATTGGTCCCCCTGCCATTTCATTTCATTTACATTTACATAGCCTCCCCATGCGGTTGCCTTTGAGTTAAAATCTCCGGCGATCATTGTTGCTGGGTAACTCCTCTTGGTCGCCTGAATCAGAGTGTCCAACACCTGGACGCAGCTATAAAACTGTTTCATATTTACATTGGGGTAGCAACAACAACCAATGCAAACCGCGTAGTCCACGCTGACTCCTGCGATTTCATGTCAAATGACCAATCTCTGGTTGTTTCCCTCTGAAGAGTGTCACCCACAACGACGCAACACCCTTGTCGTCGTTGTACCAATATGTTTGCTGCCTATAAGGCACCGATATGAATACAACGTCTATTCCAGCTTCGCAGACATACTGGTACACCTATTCAAGTTAATTCTTATAATCCTTATCTTCTGCTAGGGTTACCTCTCTTCATCCTCTCTTTCACTAGAGGGCACTCCTGTGACCCGGTAATGTGCCTCAGGCTTTCCCTATTCTCCTTTAGGCAGATATCATACCTTGGTTTCTTCGTGCACTGGTTTATGCCGTGGTCCCTGACCCCACATCACCTGCGCAATTCCCTACCAGGGCACCTGGCCGCAGTATGCCCCAGCATGTGACACTTATAGCATCTCACTACGTTGGGCAGAATCCTCACCGAGGCAATCGTCAATCCCGTTTTAATCTTGATCATCGGTCTGTCCCTGGGAACAGTACTCGCAGACAGCACATCCAGCGCTTGCTGGGTTCCTCACGGCATCATTCTTAGGGACTTCACCTTTATCCATCTCTCTTCCTTTACGTTCAGTTCAGTGGATATGTTCTCTGCCAATTCTTCCTTTGTGGCAGTAGTGTCAATATTCCTGATTTCCAGGGCCTCTCTATTCGCCAAGGGAACAATTTACATCTCCTAACGCATCGCCTAGCTATAAGATCTATAGCGGGTCCTTAGGCTAGCTGAAAATATTCGGTAAGAATGTATCGACATGTGGCAATCATCTTGTCCGAAGGATATGGTCTTTGTGTAGCGAGCCACGGGACAGAAACCGTTGGGAAGTTTGCTGTCGAGTGCCGATACAAATATATTCATCAGCTTCTATACTTTCAATATTACAATTACTTAATTTATTTTAGGTTTAAAGATGACGATGTGTACTACAACCACCAGTATCATCTATTAAGATTCTATTGTATTGTAACATTATGAGAGTGAGGATATGGATCAGCATAAACTTATACATAATACTTGTACTTATACTGATGCCTTTATTTATTTAAATATTTCTATTACAAATTCATCCACTTGTTCTTCTATCAGTCAACCTCAACACATGTGAACAATTTGTTTACAAGTTTACGCAGCGTAGGAAAATCACAAACGCACTGCGGTGGCCGGACTGTTCCCAGATAAATCGTAAAAAAATAGCCATATTCACATAACAACCACGTACGCATTACGAACTTATGAGCTGTTAATAAACGTGGCAATTCTTGTATGAACCACATATAATCAATATAATTGATCACTGTACATTGCGATATTCACATACTTACACAAGAGATGAAATACTATATGATATTTAAATTTAACATAAATAAAAAACTACCTACTATTTATTATGTGAAATAATATTTTATCCAGCCTGAATGTCACGTCTAGTCTCTATTACGTTGATCGTATCATATATTTTAACGCCGACTGGTTAAACATCTACAAGGTTCATGAGCAAACAACTTGAGAACCAAAGTGAGCCTTTACAGCAAATGAAGGATTCTTAAAAAGGTTTTACATAGAACTATCTTATTTTAAAATATATTTATTTTCTATCATCATTATTTATTGTTCAGTAGACTTTTTAATGATAAATTATTATAGTCAACGAACAATCTCGGAACTTTCGTTTGGTGAAGGATGATAGAGGATTTTGTCATTATAATGTTGTCCTTATAAAGGAAAAATGTTCATATTCAGTGAGCAGATGAATTGCTTACAGCTCTGAAATCATGTGCGTATAAATACCTGCATTCTTATTAAAATTTCATAGAAAAAACAAGCAATGTCACAAATGGATTTATTTAGAAAGGAGACGAATGAAGAGACAAAATGAAAAGGATGATGAATCCCTTCTTCAGAAAATTGTATTTATATTCCTCTGGTTTAAACAGAAGAAATAACGTTCAAATAGTTAGTACACGATACAGTATATTATCAGTAGTAAGATCATTATACTGGACATTTTGGTGATCTGATGTATCCAGTACAACCTGAAATAACCAAAAATATATGTATTTATATTAGTTCCTATTTTCTTATACGAAGATACTTTTATACGCACCTTGATAATCGTTGTCGGGATGTTGACTTAAACTCTTCTTTCAGAATAAATTTCTTAATTCCCATCTGGTAAACTTCAACATACTTCTCCCAATTCATATCCCGTAAATCTAGTTTCACCATATCGCTGTCGTGTAACATTGTCGCCTTCCTCGCCAAGTCGGAACAGTTATCCCTTTGGAAAGTCCATTCGTGTGTGGTGAAAAATGCAAATGATGCGAACAGTTTATTGCTATTTCTGAGAAGTTTCATCATTCTGAAATATCATTTTTAATTATTAGTATAGATGAAAACAATGATCATCCCAGAAAGATTGTTCTCGTTGTTCGAGGATCGATAGAATACTTACATTGGTTTACTACCTCGGAGTCTTAAAAATATATCTATAGCGAAGGCAGGAAAAACACGCGGAATTACACTCAGAACGTTGTAAATATATCTATTAGCTACGACTGAACAACCTGGATACCATAGCGTATCGTTCAGTGGGGTATCTATACTACATTTTACCATAGCATCTATCATCGGGCCAAACCTAGTCAATTGGAACATTTACATTATTACAATTAATGGAATTACGCGTAAAGTAACGTTTATTATTATCCAGGTATCTCAGGAAATATTATGAAATTTCAATAAATATTATTTATATTACTATTTTCCAAAATTGAAGTATTGGGAGCAAGAGTGGACTTTTGTATTCTACATTTGTTTGCGCTTTCATTGTCCACGTTTCTTAAATAAACTGAGACTCTGGAATACTCTAACAATCGAATTACATTAGTTCGTAAAAAATTCGCAATAAATATTACTTAAAAGGGTATGCGTTACTCGTGCAGTTGTATACTTTAACTTCATGATCACGATGCAGCGTGACATGCCATGCAGTACATATTATCATGTCGACTACGAAATCGACAGGCACCACATCCAAGTTTGTATCTCTCCTACCCCGTACCGCTGTTGCAAATCCTTTGCCGATTAGCAGAAAGGTACCTGGTAACATTAAGTTGGTGTGGAAATTATTTGTGATTTTGAATTAGCAGAAATGTAACTCTAAATATATTAGAATACATTCTCGTTACAGTGAGCAACAACAAATTTCAACTATAATAATGATGATCTAGTGGAAAGCCTCTAACAAACTAATCGGTTAACTCTACTCCTGTGAAATGTAAGGAGTATTGAACAATTATCACTGAAAAAGATTTGTGTAAATACCTGTAACTGCAGAAATATTCTGTATCCAACCAGGACATGGTTCTTCCAAAGAGGCACCAATTACGCTTGGCCGTACTATCGCAACTGGCAGATCTTTGCACTTGCTTGCTACAATTTGCTCTGCTAAATTCTTACTGAATGTGTATGTGTTTGGATAAGTTTTTAAAATCTTTTTTTCTATTTGGTTGATCGACGTTTCGTCGAATTTGTCACACATATCGATCACCTCTGAAGGTTTCAAGCTCGTGCTGCAAAGTCAGTAATAAGTGAACGTATTCTTCACGATATAATTATAAATGTAATATTCGTAAACCATGGAACAACGTTCGCGTATAATTTATTCTTACGTATAAACTTTTTCCTCAATCTCATGTAGATTCGCATTACTAAAGGCTGTGCTGACGTGGACGAAGCTAATCGGATGCTTTAGTTCGTTCCAAAGCTCGATGACACGAAGAGTACCCTTCGTATTGACATTAACAGCCACGTGTAACGGCTCATTGAATCTCACAGTGGCCGCGGCGTGAAACACTATGTTTACTTTCTCTAACAACAGATTTCTATCTTCTCGCGAAAGACCTAAATCCGGCAGACTCACATCACCTTTCATGGGATAAACTCTGCTCAAAGCCGTGGGGTGTTTTGCTTTGATGACATCGTAGATCTGAAGATGAAAAATTACCAGTTCAATTCCAGAAAAGATATTTAATCAATTTGGCTTTTGACAGGCTTAAATATTGAAAGAAACAAGAATAATATTTACGAACGGGATCATCTATCAGCTTCTTAAATCGTTGTTCTACCGTTTCGTTATTTTTTGGACGAATTAGTATAAAAATAGCAGCGACGCGTGGACACACGCGCATCAGTTTTTCCAAAAGACATATTCCTACGAATCCGGTTGCCCCAGTTACAAGGATCCGACTACCGGCGTAGAATTCCTCGAGAGAAATTATCTTATTCAGTCCTTCATCGGTCACATTTTCACTCGTTTCTTTATTAATTGTATCCATGTTTCAGACTTGTGATCTTCACACTCTCAATCCTAATATTTGCCATAGATTAGCATTTCCAACAAATAGTAAGTGGATAAATGTGTTAAATAATGTAATAAACTGATTATAGTTGATAACATCTTATATATCTTTTTGGAGAAGTCTACAGATAATATTCACAAAAAGAAACATAATTCAACAATTATGTTTTCGTTTTGCATGAATCAAATAATTGCGTTATGTTAACGATGCTTCTAGTGTAATGTATAAACACTTTTTTTACACAGTAAAATCGTTCACCAAAAAGGGAGCTAAAGGAGGGTAAAATAGCTATGCAATGCATGAAATAGAATTTTTCTTGTGGCTGTACATTAATTTGTATTATTGCACATTACTCCATAAAGCGATATCGTAATTGATACTTAATTAATATTTAATCTTTACGTAGTTTCGTTTGAATTCATTTTTTATTTTATTTTATTTTACAATACCAAGCCTTGTGTTTCAGAAATTGCTGTTTTATAGAAATTTGATATGTTAAATACTGTACACACATATATGTATATATATAGTATACGGGTGAAGAAAATTATTATATCGAGTAATAACTAGCAACAATTTGTGAAATTTGATATTTGTAAAATTGAACATAAAGTCTTTTTAACACTTGAATGTGATGACAGGATGTTTATGTTATAATTGGAAGAGATATTTTGCCGCGTCTAAATAATTAACAAGTACGTTTGTAAAAAAAGTGATAAATAAAATAAGGGAAATATATTTTACCTCAATATAGAATATTTTACTCGAACTTAATAATATTATTGCGTAATACATAATGTGTCCACTACCATTACATAGTTTCTCTTATATAGAATCAATATTACATATGTATATTTCAGTTTATTTGGGTTTGTTTCAATTTATTTTACAAACAAGGGACCTCTACTATTTAAAATATAATATGACTAAAATATCTTAAATGTTTAATGTATTCACCGCGGAGCATATTTTCATCTTTCATAAACCAGAAAGGTCGAAGACAGTCCTTAACAATAACTTATGAAAAACCCTTCTTAAACTCAACTTTTGCCAATAAATAGCCGGAGTTTCATGCAACTATCACACGAAGGCGAATGTTCCGATCACCTCTAATGACTAGTTGTAAATTACCGAATAACCACAATAATGAACCATTTTTACTGAATAATATGTAAAATGCAAAATAAATATTTTAAAATTCAAAAACTTCATTTAAACTATTGCAGTAAATTATCCGATAATATTTTTGATATATATGATATTGGTAATGATGAAAACAATTAATAAAAGACACAATTCAATACAGAATAACAAGGAATCACCTGTAACCTGTTGCTACTTCCACTGCTTATTCCTTATCAAAGATGGAGCAATAATGCGTCTTCACGATAGTAGATCCCGAAAAGTCTGTCACTATACTGTAATGATCACGATGTAATACTCCTTTGGATACTCGTACTTTTAATAACACCACCCTACCACTGAAACTGTATTACGTCATACATAAATGATTCGATTAACATTTTTATCTCCAGAATAAAGCAAAAAATAGATTTGAACGTTTGAATTTTACTGACATTCTTATTGCTTATAATAGTTGATTAGTTAAGATGAAGGCGAAAATATTTGAATTGTAAATTCCATTTCATATTACGAACTACTTGTTCTACTGGCATTAAATAACACACAGTCAGTGTGAAACTGATAGTATTCATGCAATGCTTTAACATAAATTAAAAGTATGGTAACATCGTTTAGCAAGAAATTCGTAGGAAATTAAAAATATATACATATTCTTACAATTCTTCAAAATAATTTTCAAAAAAAAAAAAAAAAAGGATTCTATACCTATTCCTATGGTGAGAATATTAATAATTATCTAGCTAATGCTATATATATATGTATAATATTACATACAGTTAGCGCTTCATAGGATACAATGTATATATCATAATATAATATAGTATAATCATTTAAAGAAGGTTTCCCTTAAAAAATGGAAAAACATTTTTAGTAGTGTACTCATCAATTTGATAAATTCAATACCACGATATTTGCAAAACATAATGGAATCAAAAGGAAACTTTACTAGCAGAAAAATGTCGGGAATGGGGAGGGCCTGCTTTTAATAAACCTTGAGACTTGAAGAACGGCGCGAAATATTAAACACGTATTCTTTTATAGTTACGGTAAATCAAGTTTATGAGGGGCAATCATCTTCTAAAATTCTAGCCCAAAAAGGCTACCACGAAACAATTAAAAATAGACAAAAATTTGTTAATAAACGTGTTAACATATAGGAAAAGTACTACAGTTAATAAGAAATTTCAAAATTGTTTGAGGAAATTACATCAGCCATGTGTATTTGAACAATTACGACATCAATGCATATGATAAACAAAACTTCCTCTTTTTGTCACGAACCGTACTATGTATTATGCATTTCGGATTAGCGTTCGGTTCGTGGGCGTGTAACGAATCTTCATTCGTACCAGCCATCGTTGTTGTACAATAGACTATATTTACGGATATAAATATTGAATTTTACAAAATTTGACAAATAACCATGGTGATTAAACACTCGAGATGTTAGTGATAATGTTCTTAGGTTCAATAACGAATCCACGGCCAACGGGGTAACTCTTTGTTAACCGTAGAATATATTTTGAAGCACAAGGTAACGTTTGCTGTGACGATCGGTATAATAATGCACGTAAAGACGATGTGTAAAACTCTTTAATACGATCGTAAGAACAATCGACTGATGGGAATTTTCCTCTCCTTACGATAGCGTTTGTTCGTTGCATCTTGCTCGGAAATATCAACAAAATTTCAGCCGCCGTTGCAAGGCAGACCAGCGTAAAGCTGACATTGCTCCTGCCCGGGGTTTGATTGTTAATATAACGCGTATCCCACAATATTGGCACTTCTCTGTTAGGTAAAAACATTCATTTCGTGACCATGGCTATATTCGGTGATCAGTTGTGTCACCTCGAGCCCAAGCCCACCGTCACAAATCTCGGGCAAACATAATAGGATTGAATCATAACAACTATTTCTAAGTCTTATCATTTATGTACAGCTATAATAAATAGTCTAGACTAAAGTATTGGGGATCCCAAAAATTCCGAAAGAAAGGCCCCGACGTCCCCTCATCTCCGACATGCATATATATTTGGTTTTCTCATTAATTAATGTAAATATCCTATTTATGTTCTGCCATTTTATTTTCTTTTATTGCGACGGCCGACATTAACGCACCTTAATAGATAAATCTACGATAGTAGTAACCATCGAAGCTATCGTTCGAGAGTTTATTGAAACTAACAAGCATTATAATTTTCTTATATTTTATAAATTACATGCATTTTATTGTGAGCAAATTTCAGTGGTGTCAAATATGGTGAACGAGATGCTGCATAAGAAGCGGGTTTGCATTCTGTTCGCAATAATACAAACGTTTCATTCAAAAATTTACGAACTGGTAGACGATGACGTGAATCGTAAGCAATCGTGTATGGAATAGGTAGAGTTTACGCCTGTGCTTTAACTTTATACTGATTTAAATTTGCTACGAGATCGTAAACGTAAAAATAGCAAATATTGTGCACATGTCATTGATGCCGGCATATAATTCCATCCTTGAGTAAAGGCTACAATTAATCTGTTCTTCTTTAGGAATGCACAGCCGATTGGAGCTTTAATGCGGATTAAAACGTCGCAATATTAAGTTCTTGCTCACCAAATTCACATAGTCACTGTAAATCGTATCATTGGTTAACTTTTTCTCTACATGTAAAAGTCTTCCGTTATATCTGTATTCTGATATACCTACAATTTTCTACTGCTTCATCGATAGTAGGATATTTTCCTTAGTAAAACTAAATGTCAATATGAACTTTAACATTTGTTCCACAGAGAAGGGTTCATTTGCCACCCATGATTCTTTTGAGATTCTTATTCCTCGCGACGAGTGGAGTACATAGCAATAAGAAAGTTAGATTTTGAATTTCGTGGTCAAGATCGTTTTTGAACAAATTATTTTTTACAAATCTACACCGATCCGAGAGAGTAAAATTACGATACGATAGATTCTCTTTACACTTACTCCTTGCACGCCCTGTACAATATAAATATATATTAAATATTATAAGAATTACATTATATGAATAGCAAATCTGAACGAACGCAGCATTGAATGCGCGAGTAGAACACAGAAACAGAAAAAAATAACAGGAAAAAGCGCCAATATATTCACGAATCATATGAACATGCGAATGCATTCGCTCAACGTTAGTTTCTACTTACGCATGATCGGCCACCTTACGACGCGGTGGTCTGGAAATGAAGCATAGTCCCATTTCTATTTAATAATCACAAATCTAATCACAGATACACCCTCGCACTAACGTAAACAATGTTTATTCAAGATCACTGTCATCGCACCGTCCTCTTAAATTATTTTTCTTGTTATACATACGTCGTGACAAAATGATTTAAAAAAATCATTTTCAAATCCGTGAAATAGCATTTCGAGAAATTTGGCCACTCACTTTTTCCTGAAGCGAATAACGTAGAACTGTAGAACAGCTACATCGTCTCTCATTTCGATGACTTTGAACACATTACCGGGAATATGACTGTGAACAACTTTTTCCTGTACATGTAAGTGTTGGACGGCTATAATTTCTGAGATATTCGGAAAAAATTATCGATAACAGTTTTAATGAGTTCTACCAATGTATAATGTATATAATTATACACAATTGTGCATCCGCGACAGCGTACGCCCTGGTATTTGTTGCCCGTCCATCTTTTGTTTATAGTATATACAGGGTGTTCAATGTAAAACAACTTAAGGGGTGATTCTTGAAGCTAAAACAAGACGAAAATCAAGAAGAAAAAAATTGCGTTTTCGGTTTTATTTTTGAATTATTGACAATTAATAATCGGCCGAAATATCACCGTGCTCGAGTAAATCTCCTTACACGAACTAAAGTATTATAGAGTAGCTCAAGCAGCGGGGTACACAGTGATCATCAAATCGTACGATAAATGGGCAGCAGTTTATCTTATACTACAAACTATGACATTCGGAAATGTAAACCATCCCGCGTAAAGTTTTCTAAGAAAACTCATCGGTTATGCTTAGTGATTAAAATGCATAACTACATATCGTAAATCGCTTTATGATATTTTCGAATAGAGAGGTTTAGTGTCTCCTCTAATCCTGTGTCTCGATAAATAATTAATAAACAAAAGCACATATAGACAATGTTTTTACAAACTTCACACATGTTGGAAAATCGCACATATACCGCGAGTATGCAGACTATTCACAAAAAGTCGTAATGAAAATCGAAATATCTAGAGAAGAACTACACGTGCATTAGGTATACTTGAGCTGCTACTAAAGGTGGCGGTACATTGTTTTACATAAACAACAAATTTTCATATAAATTACTGTTCATTCTACATTATAATATTCAAATATATATACATGAAATAATAAATGAAGAAACGCAAAAAAAGCAGCAAAAAAATTATTTAAACTTATACTCGAAGTATTAGTTAAGGTATCGTTTCATGCACTAATGTATAACATATGACAAATGAAAAATAAAATTTATCCCGTTGAATAGCTCTTTTAAGTTTTTGATTTTGTTGACGAGATGGCACTATCCTTGCAAGGAAGTTCTAAGCAATTTTAAACACATCTGGTGAGTAGCCCATTCTTTTTCTCTATACACATGCTTTTAGAACATGTATATACGTGCATTTAGAAAGAACACCTCGAATATCACATATCAATTTTCTGTGAGCAGTCTGTGTACAGGATTTTGGGTGACCCTCAGTTTACGATGCGGACACCACAATTGCCTTTTTTGGGAAAGTCCGAAGTTCCTACCTCCCAAATTGTAAACACGAAGATGTGCACCTCATCAAGAAGCTAATTAACACACTAGGTGCTCGATGGGTTCGCTCTAAAGTAAACAGCTGGTATCATTCAGCAACACCAGAGAAGAAGGAATAGTTTCTCACCTCACAAAAAACATAGTGAGTAGGAAAACCCTAAGACAGAGCTAGTATATGAGAACCAGACGAGGTTTCTTCAGGGAATCTTAAACAAGTCTTCAAACAGTCTCCAGCATAAGTCATACTCTGTAATATTACTCTGCATCTTTAATCTACTTCCATCTTGAGCGTTAACAGCGTTCATGGTTCGCGATATCGATGAGTTGCAACCTGACTAGTCGCCATCTAATTGGGAATTCGCATCAGTCTGCACACTCGCGGCACGTGTGCGATTTTTCTACGGTGTGTGGACTTTGTACAAACATTTCTTATATGTGTTTTTGCTTACTAATTATTTATCGGGGCAAAGGATCAGAAAATTCCATACAAATTTACAAATCTGAATGAGTAAACGGGTTTAATCTATAATCGATGATTTTTCTTAGAAATAGAATACTACTGTACGTTTTTTATTACTATCTCGAGAACTAATAAACATCCGAAGCTGAAATTTTCCATTTGCTCGCCGCCTTCCCGCAAAATTTATGTTAATCGGACACTGGTGCTTTTCGAAACAATATCTATTACGATTAATAATTCTTTATGAAATATAACATTTCTAATTCTTCCAATTGAAAAGTTTAAGGTTGATTGTGTTGTTGAAAACATTAGAATACGGAAATTATTCCAAATAGTTTATATATTAATTTGCTCGTTTCGAAATAATCGATAGGAAGTCAAACGCGAAACTTGACGAAGTACCAATGAAGATATGCCATGAATTAGGCTGGTTATTTTTACGTAGGAAACGACGTTAGAGTTTAATCAGTCGCTTGTCAATATTTCTCATTTGCCAGACTGTGGCATTTATTACTCTGCATGATTGTGTGTTATTTTCCACTATTGTGTGTATCAGTGTCGGCGCAATGATATAATGATAAGTTCAATTTGCCATGATGGAAGAATAGATTCTAATAACTACATTAATATGGGAAATTCTAGTAACATCTTAATAACATTTTATTCGGGAAGTTATACAAAATTTATCATGTAAGGTATTAGTAGCGCTGATTGGTATCCTTATAATTGCTTTCAAATTTTGACGATATGTTATTTAATATATTATCTATACATTTTTTAATTTTCGTAAAGGCTACCATTACTGAAATGAAGATATTCGTCTTCAAAGTTGGAAGTTTTAAAATGTAATCAATGTAAGATAATAAACGGCAATAAAAGTGACTTTTAGATTAATTACGATACAATCTTCCTTGTTAAAAGATTGACATATTTAAACAAATTTCAGCTCCGACCTCACCGTTTTCGAATAATAGTAACGGGAAATATGTAATATCACCAACTTCAGCGTTTAAAATGCCGTGTATATTGCAATGCAAAGTCGTTATTCTGTCCATTTCGAAATTGTTTGTTGACATAAAACAATTGTTAAAACAATAAAACAATTTGTTGTGCGAAAAGCTAAGACATTTTATGGGTTCTTCAAGTCCTAGACCGTTTTATTTTTGACTGATATTACCGTCGTGCTATAAATGCAATAATTAATACTCAAACTTGTTGGTTTGGAACACTACATATAATTCTATTAATGTTTTAATATGTGATTTTATATTGTGTTAAAATTAAAAAATCACAAATAATAAATACACTCTATAATACAACAATGCACGTATAAAGTTGCAAACTACATGTAATAATTCAGTGATAATGCTCACACTAGAAATCTGTGTGCGTCTGTGCAAGTTCATTTTCTTGGAATCTTCAGTAAAGGAATATACTATCCAAAATACATAAGTAGGCACTTGTCACAAATGTATTTTCGCTTTTTGTGTATCGAAAAATTAAACCGTGTTAGTGTCTTGATTTATCATTTTGATAACAAATAAAATGTTCTTACACAACCTATATTATGTAATCTATGTAATCTATGTGTATTATATAATCTTATGTAATCTATGCGCTTTATGTAATCTAAGAGATTTACTAGTGGATGTTAAGAAGTGCAGGATAAAGAAAAGTTCAGTGCTGAGGCCACAATAATGTTATTCTACAGCCTCTGTGTAGTGAAGATTAATATAAAAATGTTGCCGAAAATTTGACCTTGACCTTGAAATTCCAGATCAAAAGGTCATATTTTTCTACTTGTATCATATTCTACTTATCAGAGGGACCAATTTTGTAACAAGAATTATCAATCACAACTCAACCATTCTCCTGCAAAATGATGTTGCAGTTTTCTGTACAGGTCAACACAAAGTGAGAATGATTTTCTGATTGTGAATCTAAAGAAGAAATTGTAAATGGTGTTTTGTTTTATAATGTGAGAAAAATTGAACCAACACAGCAAAAAAAAACTGTATCCGCTGCTGAAAATTACAAATAATGGAACCATATTTTCCATTATTTATGGTTCCATGCCATTAGAGAAGATATTTCTTTTTCTATGAAGATACAATGGTCCCTGAATCTACGGGGTACTTTTTTTTTACGCGATTACCTTTTTTACGCGGTAAATTATAACAATGCACTCATGCATTATCACTCATGCATAATATTATTCAGTTTCAGTGGTAGGGTGATGTAATTAAAAGTATGAGTGCCTAGAGAAGTATCACATCGAATCAGTTCCGCCTGCGCAGGCGACCTAAATGGACGTGCGAAACAGTGCTCCAGGTTTTTTTATATATTAGAATATTTACAATCAATTCTCGTTGAGAATTTACGGTAACTTCATTTGGCGTGATACAATGACATGGCTTATAATAGTTTTATACTGTTGGTTCTAGTAGAAACTAAGGATTTAATCTAGAGGGTATTTTCTTTTTAGTCTGCGGATCTGGTCCGTCGTGTCCAGTAGTTGGGCGATTAATGGGTTGCGGTGGTTGTTGACTCTTGTGTTGTATCTGCTTCTGGACTTGTGTATTTCATCTTTGACTGTAGGTATCTTGAGGTCAGGGTGGATTGTTTCGTTGGTAACATACCAGGGTGCATTTAATAGAGATCTATTGGAAGCGTGGGAGTATATCAATGATGGAATTACTTGCTGTTCCCCATAGTTGGATTCCGTAGGTCCAGACTGGTTTTATTACAGCCTTATAGAGCGTAATTTTGATCTGCGCGCTTAGGTTGAAGCGACGGCCAATGAGCCAATAAAATTTTTTGAGTTTGTCCCTGAGTTGTTTAGATTTGTCTAGAATATGTTGTTTCCAAGTTAATATTCTGTCCAGAGTCATGCCCAGGTACCTGACTGTGTCCTTGTTGGGACCTGTTATATTGTTAATGGAGACCTGTAGGCAGGTTTGTTTTCGCAGCGCGAAGGTTACATGTGTGAATTTTTTTTCATTAATTTTGAAGCCCCATTTGTCGAACCACTTTTCCATTGAGTCGAGACCTCGCTGGAGAGTGGATGAGGCTGTTGTCGGGTTGGCGTGGGACGCTAATAGTGCTGTGTCGTCGACAAATGTTGCTATGGTTATTCCTGTTGATATTGGTAAGTCGGTAGTGTAGATGGAGAATAGAAGGGGCCCGAGGACACTGCCTTGGGGTATGCCCGCTTCTATTGGGAAAGTTGTGGTAATCGCGTCTGCGTATTTAACCATGAATTGCCTATTGGTTAAGTAGGACTTTAGGATGGAGTAGTAAGTGTGTGGTAGGACTTTTTTAAGTTTGTAAAGAAGCCCTTCGTGCCATACTTTGTCGAATGCCTGTTGAATATCAAGGAATACCGCTGAGCAGTATTTTTTCTTTTCGAGGGTTTGGCTGATATTGTGTGTTATCCGGTGGATTTGCTCTATTCTGGAATGCTGCTTCCGAAAACCGAATTGATGATCTGGCAGTGTTTTCAGATCCTCTAGGAATGGAAGTAGTCGATTCGTTAGCAAATTTTCGAATAGTTTTGACACAGTGGGTAGAAGACTAATTGGGCGATAGGAGCTAGTTTCGTGTATTGGTTTTCCGGGTTTAGGGATGAGCGTAATTTGTGACGTTTTCCAGGTTTTGGGATAGTATTCAAGGCGGAGAATTGCGTTGAAGATTGAAGAAATGAGTGCAATCCCTTTTACAGGTAGTTCCTTAATTGCTTTGTTACTTATTTGATCATGTCCCGGTGCTTTCCTGGGGTACAGACGATGGATTAATTCAGTAACCTCTAGAGAAGTGAAAGGTTTAATGGGGAGAGACATTTGGAAGGGAAAATGCAGGTATTCTGTTGTTTCAGGAGCGGTATTGGAGGAATGTGGTTTGAAAACGTTGGATAGGTAGTTGGCGAAGAGGTTGGCCTTTTCTATAGGGCTTCGCGCCCATCCGCCTTGCGGACAGCGAATTGGTGGGATTATTTGGGGGGGGGGGGACGCGTGAGTTTCCTGGAACCCTTCCATAGTGAGTAGTTGGAGTCGGCAGAGGGGGACAAATTGACGAGGTACTTTTGGAAACAGTCGTTTTTTAATTTTTTAATGATTTTGGTTAACTTCCTGGTTGCGCTGTTTAGCTTGCGTTTGTCGTCCGGTATTCTATGGGTTTGCCATACTCTTTTTAGTCTTCGTTTTTCTGTAATTTTGTTTAATATGTAATGGGGGTATTCGTGTTTATTGATAGAAGTCTTGGTAGGTGTTGAGGAGCGGATGGCGTTTATTATACTCGTGTTTAAGTATTCTGTGGCAGTTTCGATATCTGCCTTTGTTTTTAGTGAGATTGAGGCAGGGGTTGAGCGGTTAAAGATTTCTCTAAAGAGCTGCCAGTTGGTGAGTTGGTTGTGAATAAGGCCATTAGGTGGGTTTTCGATTATTGCTGAACCGACTGCTGCTATTACGGGGGAGTGGTCGGAAGAGAGTTCAGTCGAAGAGTTGATTTTGAAGTATCTGGGCGAGATATTTTTGGTTATGAAGAAGTCGAGTAAATCGGGGATTTTGTTAGTGTCAGTTGGTCAGTATGTGGGTGAGGTAATTGAGATTGTTGGTGGTTATGCTTTTCAGGAGGTTTTTACCTCTTGCTGTGACACGTCTGCTGCCCCATTGGGTATGTTTAGCGTTATAGTCTCCTCCAGCTATGAATCTATTGCCTAGGGCGTCATAGAGGCTGTCGAAGTTCTCTTTAACAATCGAGTGTCTGGGAGGGCAGTATACTGCTAAAGTGGTGATTGTACCATGGCGGTCTTCTATTGCTACGCTTGTGGCTTGAAGGTAGTCTTTCTGGAATGATGGAAGCTCGTAGTGCTTAATGCTTTGATGATCATTCCGGTGCTGCCGTGTGCCTTTCCACTGGGGTGTTGGGTGTGGTAGAAGTTGTAGCCGTGTATTTTGAGGTAGTTTTTGTCGGTGAAGTGGGTTTCGGATATGAGCATTACATCGATTTGCTGTTGTTTTAAGAATAGTTCTAGTTCAAATTTGTGCTGAGCTAGACCGTTGGCGTTCCACAGAGCTATTCGCATTGGTTTTATTTTGCTTCTGTGCGTATAAATTTGTCCATTGAGAGTGTGAGTAGTGACAGCAAGTTGTTAATTTGCTCAGTTTGCTTCTCGATAAGTTTTTCGAGTCTGGTGAAGTTGTCTGTGTTTTGTGGGGTGGGAACACTATTTTCTGAGTGTTCACTGTGGGTTTTCGAGTTGTTTATGTTTCCTTGTGTTGCCTGATCATAGGATATTGTTGGTGTGGTGAGTTTTTGGGGTCTTGGTTCTTGTATGGTCATCTCCTTGGGTCTCAGCTTTGGATACTTAGTATTATGTAGTGTTTTATAGGCTGAGCATCCTTTGTAGTTCGCAGTGTGTTCTCCTTGACAGTGGATGCACTTCGTGGGGGTTTCTGGAGATTTAGTGCATTGGTCAGTGGGGTGATTATCTGCACAGTTTACGCACCGGAAGTTATGATTGCAGTATTTCTGCGTGTGGCCGTACCTTTGGCACCTTTTGCATTGTACTATCTCTTTCTTTACAAAAGGTGGTTCGAACTTAACTATGGAGTTCATCAGCCGGTTGACGTTGTAGATTTCTTTGTTATTTTCTTTTTGTGTTATATCTACGAAAAATAGCGATTGTGGATTTTTTGTGACTCTATGTCTAATGTTGCTGATGTTGGTTACCTCGTGGCCAAGTTTTTGAAGTTCAAACTTTAGTTCGTCTAGGTCGACTGAGTGGTGGATATTGCGTAGCACCACACGAAAAGGTCTTTCTTGCTTGAGCTGATATGTGTGGAATTTTGCATTCAATGTTTTTAGCAACTTAGTTAGTTTTCTATAGGCGTCTGGGTGGGTCGCCAGAATTTTCACGTGGTTGTTGTTAATTTTTAACTTGTAGTCCTTTTTGCCGATATCTTTTTCAATGGTCCTTATCATTGTTTGGATGTCGATTACGTCGTCAATGAATATTGGCGAGAATTCTTTGGGTATGGGAATTATTTACCGTTTCGGTTGTATTCATGGATTCTTCCGTAGTCTCCAGTATTGAGAATCTATTGAAGGTGGTCACTTGGCTGGCTGGTGGTTTAGCTTGACTCTTATTCACATTTGTCTTGATTGGTTCCAGCTTGCATTTTTTTCGAGTGATGGTCGTTTACCAGGAGAGATGTGTTGCCCCTTTGCTACGGGGGAAGAAGAACGGCGGTGTTATAATTTAGCTCCGGAGAGCCTGTTTGGAATGTTAGGGCCATCATCGAGCTAGTTAATTCAGTATGAAAGAACTAGTCGAGAGGCTGTTATCCTTAGCTAGGTTTGTTGGATTCGCTTTCGATAGATGGACGTCACGTGGAGTTTTGTGAACTTCACGGGGCACTGGACACACGTCTGCACTCTTCGGCACTCACCAGCAAACTCGCGGTATGAGCGTTGGCTAAAATAAGTAATATTTTTATTTGTCTTTGATGGTCAAAGAAATAGAATATTTAAAGAAACATGTGTGTGCCAAAGTGAAAATGATATAATGTATGGTAATGGTCGCATGATACTAAAACATTGCAATTTCTTCATGCTTAGAATATAGATTATTAAAAATTGATTGTTAAGGAAGCCGAATTGATTTTTTTGGGATTACCTTTTGTGCAAAAGGAGATTAGGGTGTCATTTATGACTATTTATGCCTATTTCGAATATTTTGATTATGTTGGCTAGGAGACATATAATATCGCAGGTTTGAGAGCAAGGAGCGGTCTTTATTTTTTTTCTTTTGTGATGACTCTTAAAATTATTAAGGAGCACTGTATAATAACATTTTATTCTGTTGGATAAGTGTTTGGGCACAATGTTCAGGATGTCGTCAAAACCGGATGATTTTTAACTGTTTAATTTAGAGAAAATGATTTTTATTCGGTTATAATTTGTAAAGTAGTTCATTTCTGTGTCTGGTTGTTTGAGTTTGTCCGAGGTGTTTCCATTAGAAAATATGAAGGTTGTCTTATTTAGCGATATGTCTGGCTCTATTTTATTTTTCAGTTTATTTGTTTCGGAGATAATAATTCTGTTTAATTATCCTCGATCCATGTGTGCGTTGTGTGTGTGTGTTTTGGATAAGTGAGTGCCGATAACGTATAGTTTTTCCGTTTTTTTACATATCATGAAATAACTAGACTTCATGTCTATTGATCTGTATCGCTATACCTCCATCTTGGTGGAGGGGTTCTTTCTCTGGAGGCAGTTTGCAAGAAGAGATAGAGTTTGGTTCTTTTAACCTAAAAGTTTGATTTGTCTGTGGAAACATGCTAACTGAGTTATAATAGATTATATTATATTATAGTTAGACATATTTCTTTTATTTTGTTTGCCTACCTTCTCTTTTATCGTAAAAATAATTGTATGTTAGATTGTGTATTTTGGATAGCACGTAGCTTTTGTCTCGTTGTAGCTCGCTTTCGCAGTCATTCTCTTCAACATTCGTAGCCTCGCATTCATCTATGTATCGTTCACGCTCTTCCCGCGATGGATCCCACGCATTTGGGGCGCCTTCATATGATAAACGTCATCTTGTGGGCGAATATGCCGTTTGACGATTATCTTGATAACCAATCAGCGTGCGGATTTGGGGCCTTCCGTTTTGATCCTTGTTGGAGTGTATCTCGATACGTGTTGGGCTCGCTCTAGTCTAACAACGGTATCGGCAGTCTCGTTCGAGTAGTTCAATCGTGAACACGTAGGAGACAGTCAGCTTCAGTGCCTCCGAATCGCTAAACGTGGAGTAACGAACCGTTTCAAACTCTCAGCGCTTTTCAAACGCTCCTGCTGGCGAAATCTTTCCATTAGGCGTAACGATCAGTGGACAGTCCTGTGCGAAGTCTTCAGTTTTGAACGATATCTCCCAGCATACGTGAAGGTAAGTATCATTTTGGTGATCGAACGATTAGTAAACCGTCTCATGCGGGTCTTTCAAATGCGAGCGACATCGAGACGCGTTCGCGGACGAGTGTATCGTTAATCATTCGTATCGTCGTACGATAATTCAGTCGCATTCGTTCAGTCGTACATCGCGTCGCGGCATTCGCTTCAGTTGCTTCGAATCGCTTAATCGTCCGCAGTAAGCATTCGTTGATTTCGTATTAATCGTCGAAGACAATTCGAAACTTTCTCATCGTTTGTTCTTCGATATTTTGTTTTTGAGTTTTAACTTCGTCAATTGTTCTTCGCGCATTGAGTCATTGCTCCCGCTCGTAAATCTGTTATTCAAGATTAATTCGACGGGGAACAAGTTACAGAGCGCGGTATCGTCGATATCAGACACACGCGCGTGTTAGACGTATCGTTATTTCTTTAACCGTTTGAGTACCAAGCAGCGTGATCGCGCTGTTTAGATTTTGTATCGAAAAGTCCCAGTACATTTGAACGCTACGGACGACTGACGGTATTTTGTATTACATTGTTATCTTAATAATTTTTATTGAACAAAATTTGAAATAATCATAAACTAATAGTACGCATATATAAAAATATAGATGTATTTCATAAGAATAACGAATATGACGAGCGCTTTTGTGCCGCTTGTTTCTTTTCGCAATCGATTAAGAAGCTATCGTGCCGTTGGGGACTTTTCGACCCTGGTTTTTCAAAAACCCCGGGGCTCAAACGGTTGAATGATGTCAATATTATCATAAACAATTATTTTTCTATTTACTCTATATGATTTTCGAAACATCAAGAGATTATTATTACTCGACTATTTCAATATTGATTATGATACATTTTTAATTACGGTTCAACTTGTCGCTACTGGTGTGAGAGTCTGTAAAATTGATTCGAAACAGTATTTTACAGAGACTGATGAAACCGACGAGTTAGATATTTATATAATTAAAAGTTATTTCTATTTCTGAATTTTCTTTGCGAATATGTTAACTGTGCTTGAGCAGCGCTGCGTAAAATATATAAGAAACATATTTTAAATACTATTTTAAGTAGTTGTTGGTCTACAATACGAATAAAATATTTTATGTATTAAAGAAATATGTAGTAAAGAATAAACTATCTTTATTTTCACAATGTGGCACATAAAATAAAGTATCTTATCATTGTATTGTGGATAGCGTTTAAAATGTTTCTTAACAAGGATAATTGATTAAGCAGAAGGTTAATACAAGGGTGCAAGAATCCAACATATTTACAAATTAAATTCATTTTCTTTTTATCCCTGCTGTAGTCTCCGGGTCCCTTTGTTCTTACTGCTCTCCTTTTTTTCTCTAAAAACTTCTGTATTCTTTAAACATATAGAGCAAAATGTTATCCGACTATTGAAACCGATACATTTGAGAAAAAGACGTGCGATCATAGAAAATTTAGGGAACGCACCGATACAAAATTATATTATAAGACGGTAATATGACCTGCGTAGAAAAGCTGCGAAAGAAATAACAGAGAGTGTCATAAATACATCCGAACATTTCAAAGAGAAAATAAGAAGTCCTAAAAATTTCACTAATGCCAAAATTTTGTTTGCAGAATAGAATGTACCGATTCTTTGCAATGAAAGTGTGGAGGACTGGAAAATAGAATGTTTGACCGTGAGATTTACTGGATGTTATTGCTTGTTGTCGTAACCGTTGAATATATTTAAAAATGATAAATACATATACAGATTATATTCCCTGAGTCGCTCGTACACAGTATAAAATTGTTAATTAATACTCAGTAAATGCTGCCTAGATAATCGTCGATAACTCGGTAGATAACTTGTGATAACGCTTAGATAGCTCGTCGATACAGAAAGATACTCGTAGATGCTGATAAATAGTAAACTCTTTTCGGTTGCATCGATTTATTTGTACTGGTCGGGAGGGAGTCGGAAAATTCGAATTCGACTTCGTTAGACCGTTACACGTAGCGGCGACGCTGTTTTTGGCCGGTGTTTCAACCGTTCGCGGAGAGACGCGATCGCGAGATAACGCGTCAACGAGAGTCGTAAATTCTCGTTACGATTAAACAATCGACGCCACGAACTGATTGATCCCCTATTTCTATTACGAGAAGAGAGGTGGTTGGAATGAGTACATTACGGAAAACTACACTGGATTTGTTAACAAAAGTTTAATAATAAATAAAGAAGCAACAATTTCAGTCAACGATCAACAATGAACAATTAAGACGAAAATATAACAATTAAGGTTTTGTTAGTGGTTTGCTTATAACGAGACCTGTCGTACTACGCAACTTGAGATAGACTAACTGATGCTTTTGTTCGAAACCACGGAGTCTTTCATTTGTTACCCCTCGATATCCCAACTACACGTGTGTTTATTAGATGTACCGCGGCGGTCGCCGCGTATACGTTCTTCTGAGAATTCAGCGAAAGAAACTTAGAGATATCGATGATAGATTGGACACGTCGGTATTGCGCTTTGACGGTGTCACGTAAAATAAAAAGAAATTTAAAAGAAAGAAGAAAACTTTATTTTTTCCTCGTTTATACACTTATAAGACACTTCTGAGCTCTAAGCGTGACCGTTGGAGACTGAGGCTCTTACAATATTTTTACATCTGTTCCTTCTTTGTTTGTCATCCCTCATTATCCCCACTACCCTGTAGGCGTACGTGAACGTTGCTACGCTTCTAGAACATTTGGTGGAAGGACCGTTAGGACATAGATGAACCTTTAGGCACTTCGGCGATATACACTGTCGCCAAGGCCGCCATGTGTCTCCATCATCGGTCCATCGGGTTCGAAGTATGCCGATCGTGACACCATCCTGCCCGCGGTGTGTGTGTCCTGGTCTCTGACGTGATTTACGTTACAACGGCGTAGCTCTTTGTGTCGCGAAGCCGTGGAAAGTTTCGTGGACGAGTGCCGCGACATTAGTATGTTGCTGTTGGTAATTATACGTAATCCAGTGAAACTGAATAGTTTCGAAATTGAAGTAGGTGAGAAAATTAGAGTATTATGATGGTGCAGGACGAAAGGGCCTGATTTCCTATACAAAAATATGTCGACGATGAAGTAACAAGTTTTGACGCAAGACTTGGTTTTCTGGAAAATCAATTATAAAGTTCCGTCCACTTGATTCGCTACTTTTTAAGTATACGCGTACGTACATGACGAAACTTCACAATTCATTGTCTGGGAAACGAAGTCAGAATAGATTTTATATATCCGAATGCACGTCTAAAAATACCATTTTCTCTCATACATACACGTATGTTTTCTTCAATATTTTCTCTATTCGGTAACATGAAATAACAAAACTAACTACTTCAGCCAACGCTCATACCGCGTTGAAAATACTCGTTCTCGTCCGATCACGAAAGTCAAGCAGCGCTGGGCACGGGTAGTACTTAGATGGGTGACCGCTTGGGAACTCCGTGTGGTGTTGGCTTTTTTTACTTTTTTTAACACTTAGCCAACCGAACGGGCAGATCTCCCTTTTTTACTTTAGCAACGCGTTTTTGTTGTTGTTATTGTTGTTATTATCAATTATTATTTACCTGGAATTGTTCCCAATTAATTGCGACCCTTTTTCTGCTTTTATAAAGTGCAGTACGGAATAAAATGCATCAATTTAATGGTTTTAAAATTAATTAAAATGTTACACCATCAGTTATGACTAAATAAAGATATAGTCGAACGATATCACACTATAAAAAAATATTAAGATTAACTTCAAATAAACTAAAAATATTAACTAATCAATAAATATGATTACCCTACAGCGCTAATATTATTGTTATCATTTTCGTGATAATTAAAAACAAAAGACTTTTTATTTATTAATAATTTATTTAAACGTGAAGCCTAATATTGTTCCTTTCAGACATAATTTGAATAAATCGATTTAAAAAAAAAATGCGTATTTTCGTTTACCCGTCAATTTGACGGGTCCCGTAGATATAGGTATACTACAAAAATTAGATAGATTAGATAGAAAATTAGGTAGATTTAAAAATTAGAAGGCCTAAGAAAAAATAATTTTGTGCATAAATTCTTTAAATGAAATGATTAATTTACGATGCAAAATGGTTAAAATTAATGCTATGGTTTTTGAGATATTTCATTTCGAAGTTCAATATCCGACAAATTGGCGGGTCGTTTCAATGTTATTGTTATTTTTTTAGTGATAATTTTAAAAAAAGACGTTTTATTTATTAATAATTTATTTAAATGTGAAGCCTAATATTGTTCCTTTCAGACTTAATTTGAATAAATCGATTTTTTAATCAAAAATGCGTATTTTCGTTTACCCGTCAATTTGACGGGTCCCGTAGAGATAGGTATATACGAAACGCCCGTAAACCTAGTGTTAAATAACACAACTTTATAAGTGCAGTTTACGCGACTGATCTGAAAGATGTTTACTGATGAGAGTTTGTACTTTCAGTTTCGAGTTGTTCTCGTATCATCACGGAGGAAAGCTCGGTGTGGGTGTACCCTTGGAAAGTGAGGGTAACGATTCCCGATGCCAATTGGTTATAGCCCACGTTAAAAAATGAAGAGTGGAGGAGGAAGCCTCCTACCAACATGGCTCCTAGGTGACATTGTTCATGGGGAAAACCAGCTTTCCCGCTATTGAGGGTACACGGTGGGGACCTGCACACATCTGGCCTCTAATCTGGATTGACGTCACACTCTCGAGGGCGGCTGAGACCCTTCCTAGTCCACGAACCTTCTTCTTACCCAATCAAAAGCAGTGTCTATTGCCCTCACTTTCCAAGTCAAAATTGTCCTTAACGAATCAGCTCATCTCGTGTTCTTAGACACACCCATCACTGGCTTTTCTCTGCCTCAACATTGTCACTAAACTTCACATATTCTCTATCTTTAGAATAGTCAACATCTTTTACCGAGTTTCTACGCTTAGACCAATCGCGTACTTAATTTATACATACGCATCAGTGTAAATAGGTTCTATATAAAGTTGTGGAGTGAATTGTGATTTATACGTGTCAATTCAGTGTGTATTCCATTGTGATTACTGAATTCATCATAAGGTTTGATAAAAGAAAAGTTAATAGTTGTGCTACGGCTCAACCTTCTTGTTTTTATCATCTAAGCCTCAAATTTACGTGACGTTATCCTCGGTGTCTTTGTTGGTGTTGTCTATACCTGCTTCTTGGACGAGGGAGTTTCGTTCTTTTGGTTTGGAAATTTGATTTATATGCGGGAACATGCTAGCAGAATCGTTTTTGGACATATTTTTTATTTTGTTTGTCCAGTATTGAGTTTAGATTTTGGGAATTCTTGTTTCAGCTGCGATTTTACTTTGTATAGTAGGTATCTTAGGAATTCTAAGTCTTCTCTTTTGTCGTAAGAATAGTTGTATTTATTACTTTTTCCTTTTATCCTATTCCTATTTTTTACTTTTTCCAAACTGTCTTTTTGTAATTGCACCTGGGAGTTTCGGTCTGTGTTTCAAGTATTAGGAAGTCAGATGTATTCTTGTTTATCTGAAATACTATGGCGTTATGGTCGCTGTTATAGTCTAGGATATTGAGAGTGTGTTAAAATTTTGAAATTTTAATCGCGCGTCTGCTAGGCATGTGCCCAGGTAAGAACCTTCTATTCGGTAAGAGGGTAGCTCGGAGCTGTAAAGCTTTGTTATGTAGTATATACTTTTATTGTCTAGCCAGTTTCAAATGAAGTTTCCTCTCGTGTTGTTTAGTTCGTTTTTCCAGCTTGCATGTTTTGCATTAACCTGGAAACAACATATCCTAGACAAATCTTAACAACTCAGGGACAAACTCAAAAAATTTTATTGGCTCATTGGCCGTCGCTCCAACCTAAGCACGCAGAACAAAATTACGCTCTATAAGGCCGTAATAAAACCAGATTGGACCTACGGAATCCAACTATGGGGAACAGCAAGTAACTCCAACATTGAAATACTCCAACGCTTCCAATCGAAAACGCCAAGATCCCTATTAAATGCACCCTGGTATGTTACCAACGAAACAATCCACTCAAGATACCTACAGTCAAAGATGAAATACACAAGTCCAGAAGCAGATATAACGCAAGAGTCAACAACCACCACAACCCATTAGTCACCCAACTACTGGACACGACGGACCAGATCCGCAGACTAAAAAGAAAATACCCTCTAGATTAAATCCTTAAATTCTACTAGAACCAACAATATAAAACTATTATAATCCATGTCATTGTATCTCGCCAAATTAAGTTACTGAAAATTCTTAACGAGAATTGATTGTAAATATTCTAATAAATAAAAAAAGAAAAAGTGTCGTGTAGCGGTATTTGTTGTTGAGTGTCGCTACAGTACTCAAAAAATACGACTGCTGATCAAATATCTCCTCTCTTTAGAGGCATACAAGTATGCGTATACACATGAATGCTGTTGGCTCCCATTTATTCTTCTTTAATAAGTACTTTATCGAGTGAACGTCGTTTATGAGCAGAGAACGCTAAAATGAGTGTCGAATTTCCAAATCCGTATGACAGTCACATCGGGATACAAAGATACAAAAGGTACCGTATTTCTTCTTATCCTGCAAATGTTTGTGGCTACCTATTTGTCTGTCTGACGTACCATCGTTATCATCTGACTATGTTCTCTTTTGACCCGGTAGGTGGCACCGTTTTACCTTTCCTTGTCTTATTAATTTTTCTCGTATTAATGTACCGACCTGCCGTTTCCTTTTGTCGCTTGTATGTATTTCATGTTAGGGAGAAAATATTTCTTTCAAATATAAAAGAAATATTTGTTTAATACTTGAAAAAAAAAACATTATTTTTCCGTATATAAAAGAAATATTTAAATGAATACTTTACTTTAGCATGCAGACCGTAAAAACTATGCTTACCATTCATATCCATCCATTTACACTCATATCCCTAAAATGATACTCTATCAAATTGAATGAAATATCTATTTTGTATTAAATAAAGCACGTGTTTCAGAGTTTGAATAGCAAGAAAAAATTAAAGGAAAGATACAAAAAGAAGCCAAGTGGAAAAGAAGTGTTTGGATGATAATTGGGTATTAACCTGTATCAATAGATGCTACTTTTCCTGTATTTGTCTGCAAAATGTAGACACATGTAGTATCGAAAAGAGGGAGGTATACGTACTGTTACGCTGTGAGGTTTTAGTATAGGTCGCGTTTCTGGTCGTCGCTCGCGGTCATACAATGTCGTAGGCGGATCGCCTTGTCTGCCCGACGAGGGACATACAATGTATCGACGAGCGCATCCAAGCAGCGACTTACAGAAATGTCGATTTCGGCTGTTTGTTTTAAACGAATGCGGCATATGTGATCATAGGCGCGAACGGTGGCGTGACCCGAACGTAGTGGGGGTCCTCTCCCCGAGAAGACCGAGAAATGATCTAAGGTCAGACAGTCCTTTTTGAAGATTCTAAGAACACATGTCGAGAGGTCGGATGAATAAAGCCGCTAAACCGAACGAACGCGTTGGCATTGTTTATCACTGAATAATCTGTCACGCTTTATCATTATATTCCTCGTTATTAAATACACAAACTATATCAACCTGTTAACAAATAAAACATCCTTACTCGTCCTTACTCTCGACCTATTTAAGATACTACATAAATTATCAACAACAGATTGAAGATGTATATGATTTCCAAAAAGCTCTTTTCTTACAAATTAAAACACGAACTTTGAAATAACAAAATGTACAAGAATAAAACACTTTACAAGGCACGGTAGACGATCGGCACAGATCTACCGATGTAATGGCTATACCGACTGATTGTTTTTATATGTTTGGAATGTCAACATTCGGTTGTTTTGCTAATCATTTATCGCAAGAATGCGCAAGACTACATTACCCTCGTAACGTAACAGAAACATTTGTCTCTGGTTGCGTAAGTCATCGAAAGACTCGAAAAGACTCGAAACTGAAAACTTTAAGAAAGCTATTCAATGCGATACACATAATTTTTCATTTAGGTGTCCATTGATTTGTATTATTGCGCGATACTTCATAATACTTCATAATACCTTCATTAATTCTTCGAGTATAAGATTAAATAATTTTTTTGTAGCTTTTTCCGTGTTTCATGATTTGCTATCTTATGTGCGTGTGTGCAAATATTATAATATGCAGTGATCAGTAGTTTTTATGGAAATGACTTGTGATCTATGCAAAATAACGTACGGCCACAATCAGTAGATCCCTGAAGAATACTTAATGCACATGTAGTTTATCAGTGGTACATGTGCAATTTTCTCACGGTGTGTAAACTGTAACACAGGCATTTGCACTATTTTTATGCAGTATACCAAATAAAGCGGGTCTAATATACCAGTTGTCTACGTAAAGAGCGTCACCTTTACCGAAATGGAATTCCAGAAGGGACATTACAACACTTCCCGATTTACCAATATCTTTATGTTCGGGTTCTATCTTGTTGAGGTTATTCGGTGTATAAAGAGAGAAAAACGCGTGGATAAAGTGTAAGGTACAAAATATATATATTTAATTTAATAGTGAAGTGTAATAATAAGTAGGAATACAATTTGAGCTGGTCCAGATCCGCACGCTAGCAGTGTTACCTTATAACTGAAAGCCCCGAAGCCAACGTCGCCTGTCTACTGTTTATGGTCTGCCTTCCTGCTATTCTTTTGTCTACATGCTGTCGATGGCTTCAGCGCTTGAAAAAACTAAAAGGAACAGATGTGGAGTTTTCGTAGAAGTGGTGACCACTTCAACATATCTTAATACCAGGCCCCATATAAATAATGAAATCCTAAATATAACCTGTCTTACGGGAACAAAGGAAGAATGATTTCATGTCAAATCTTATTTTTTTCGATGCAATGAATTTCTGAATGCCAGTTTGCCTATGTACAGGAGCTCTATACATAAATTGCGATAAGGGTAAAATGTACTTGCAAATGTTCCTTGTAATTTACCAATTATGTTTCGGATTCTCCGCACAAGATCGAAATTGGATACAATATTGTCACTAAAATGTAACATTTGTAGCAGTAATAAGTGGCGGCTTCCGCTTATTATTTCGCTATAGATATCGTTTTTCAAGAGCTTATCTTTGTTCCAGTATTCTGGTAACGATAGCTTCTTGTTTCCCGTCATTAAAAGAGAGATAACAATGGAACAATATAATTAACGGAGCACTGTATCAGCTATTACATTATTGTTATTTTTTGGGGGGGGGGCGGCATTGATTGTTTGTCTTTTCAACAACACACTCTACCAACTCTTCGCTAACGACTTCGCTTACGACTGAAAGTAATTTATAATTTTCCATGAATAACTTATGTCTGCTTGAGTACCCGAATTTCGTAGGGTAAAATCATGAATTTTGGGGTCAAATTTTTCTGTCGTCATATGACATTTGGTAAAATTGTCCTTCGCGCGTTATTATTCTCTATTTCAGAATCATCAGAATCTGTGGTACTTAGTACATTCAATCTCTTTCACTGCAGTTATCCGAAACAGTTTCTGATTCATCTAATACGTTCAACACTTGTAGTTTTTGTCAGATGTTTAGAAACTACTTCGAAAAGAGCAGAATCTGAAAAGTTTATTAAATGAAACGTAAATTATAATACTTTTAAGAAATAGGAATACAAATAAGTATACAAATATACGGTATACAAATTGTTCGGACCTTTTTTGTCTAAAGTATGTAATACTTTCCTGAACTAACTATTGTTCTGTGATAGTCGAAACAAATTAAAAAATCAAACAATGTATAAATGCGAATCCAGTCCTGTAAAGTATTTGGCGCGGAACTTACAAGAGGCGCTGCTAGGCATAAATTAGTTTACGACACCGCCGGTTATAGACGGTCTTAGCCTCTAGGAGTCACTTCGTGGCCGCCGAGTATAACTAGCGTTATTAGCGAAACGGTTAATTAAAGAACAAAGCCGAAAACACAATTTTTTTGCTCTTGATTTTTTCATCTCATTCTAGCTGCAAGAATCGCCTCGTAAGTATTTTTACATTAGCTGAACACCCTGTATATGCTATATAAAAAGGATCGACGGCCAACAAATCCTGGCACGTACGCTATCACGGACGCACAATTATACGTATAATGCGATGTAGTGGTATCGATAATTTTTTCCAGACACTATAGCCGCCCGACAGTTACATAGATAGGAAAGAGTTATTTAGAACCATACTGGCGGTAACGTGTTCGAAAGTCATCGAAATCGGAGAGGATGTAGCTGTTCTACAGATCCACGTTATTCATATCAGACAGTTCCGCCTGTGCAGGCGACCTAAACGGACGTGCGAAACAGTGCTTCAGTGAAAGTGCGGCAAGAGGGAAGAGAAAGCGGAAAAGTAAACGCCCATCGCCAAAAGGTGGAAACATGTAGATTCCACCAATAAAAATAACTAACAAAGGAGTAACATACATTATAAATAGAGCTACAGGCTCTACAGAGGCAGAAAAAAAGACGTTAACATGGAAATATCACAAGCCAATGACGGGAACAATGAACCAACACACCACGAAGAAAGCTGGACGGTGGCAACTTCCAGCAAAAAACGCAAAGTAACCCTGTTCGCAAGCGGGAGGAAAACCGAAACACTAGAAAAAAAAAACAATGGCTGCAGGATATCAAACTGCATAATTCATTTAGCGCACTGCCAGAAGAGGCAGCAAAGGACTCAACGGAAAGTCCGACAACTCGCATCGCTAAACCACCACCAATATACATAGATGCGAGAATAATTATTGAGATATGTATAATTTTTGTGCTGGACTAGGTCGAATGCGTAGTGGAGATGTTTGTATGTGGATCTCAGTGTGTGGAGATATGTGTGTGCGCGGCGACTGAGAAACGGACGAATGTAAACAGTCTACAAAAGGTCGGGTATGGAAAAAAGTGCTGAGACGCGTGCAAGTGTGTATCGATGAATATTCTAGAAATCGTTTATAAAATAAATATGTGTCTACGTTAATAGTAATGCCCAGTGTAAATTTAATGTTTCCATAACAATATTTCGGCCATCAAGATCCACAATTCTCAACAATTATTATTTATTGTTATTAATTATCATTAATTGTTGTTTACCTCTGTATTTTAATTAAGTATTGTTACAATAAACTCGATTTTCAGACTGAAGAATCGATGTCTAGACGGTCGTCCTCTCCAGGTATAAGTGAATAGTGAAAAAGTGCTTCAAAGTAACAGTGCTGCAAAGTGATAGTGAGGAGGAAATAAAATAACAATGCAGATACCAACTATAAACATAGCAACAAAAGGTGAAACATATTATATAAAAACCAAACAAATTAACATTGAGACTGAAGAAACAAAAGAGCATCGGGGACAGGAAGATAGCAATTCAGAACATGAAAGATACTACCAGGACGAAAGCTGGAAGCCAGCGAAGGCTAGCAAAAAACGCAAAACAACAACAGACATAAGTGCCATAGAAAACCCAGTTACAGAAAAGCAGCGATGGCTGCAAGAATTACCATTAAGTAACTCCTTCAACTCACTAACGGAAGAAATAGACGCTGACCCAGTAAATAAAACCACTATCCAAACAAATCATATTACAAAACCACCACCAATCTTTGTAGAGGCCCAAATAATAGACCCGCTCATCGATCTACTAAATAATCTAGATGAGAAAAACAACTACACAATAAAGCAAACAAAATTGGATCAAGTAAAAATACAAACAAACACACCAGAAACATTTAGGAAAGTTATAAAAGCATTAAAAGAAAAAAATGCTATCTACCACACGTATCAGCTTAAAACTGAAAGGAGCTATAAAATCGTCATAAGAGGATTGCATCCTAAAACCAACATACATAAACTAAGCGATGAGTTAGCTAAAATTGGACATCAAACAAGAACAATAAACAATATAACAAGATTCGACACAAAGCAACCACTACCATTATTCTTAATAGAACTTGAACCCAGAAACAATAACAAGGAAATATATGATATCAAACAAATACTAAACACAATAGTAACAGTCGAACCACCACGACACAAAAAAGATATACCTCAATGCATGCGGTGTCAACAATACGGACACACTAAAAACTATTGCAACAGAAGCCCAGCTTGCGTCAAGTGCGCAAAAAATCACTTAACTGTACACTGCCCATATTCAGGAAAAATACAAAAAGTTAAATGCTTCAACTGTAACGGAAACCACCCAGCCAGCTATAAAGGATGTGAAGTAAGAAAACAACTACAACGTAAACTGTTCCCGCCCCTACGAAGCAGGACAAGCACTAACACACAAGCCCATCAGGACAGCACAAAACCTGAAATATTACCAAATACAGAGCAAGCAATAAACACCAAACCTATCAGCACCAACACCATTGGTGGTCTAAGCTATGCTCAAGTAACCAGCCAACCAGCGCGTCTGATTCTCGACCAGATACTTGGGCCAAATATGAATATGAAACTCGCGATATTCATGTTTGGGCCAATATCTTCATCGCGAATCTGACACGCTAAAGTACGGAAAGGGGTTGAGGAGTTTTCCTAAAGTTCCAAAGAGAAGGCTCCGTTGTCCTTCCATCTCCGACATATATATCTAATCCAAATCCAAGCATTTGTTGATTGAGTATGCATCACACGGTATAAAAAGCATAGTTGCAACTTAAGTGGCATCCGTAAAAGTTTCGTCGAATGATGAAACTATTTGGAGTGTTTGAGAAGGGAGAATTCTATAAACTTCTAACTTTCTTCTCGTGTTCGCTAATGACTAATTCGACGACCTGTTCCATATAAACTCATCAGTAAATATGCATGAACAAGGACGCTAATGATCAACCTGTATATTTGTAATTTCCTGCTACTTCATCAAGAGCACGTTTTTTCTTGCTAAAATTTAATGTACATGTAAACATAAGTATTAATATGAACATAGAAACATATTGCGAATAAAGCCAGTTTCAGAATTATCGAAACTTTAATACCTCTTTTCCGAGCGAAGGCATCATTTCCAACTCATAGTTTCCATATAGACTGTTGTTCCTTGTGACGGGTAGAATACGTTGCAATTAGAAACAAAATTTGACCCTGAATTTCAAAGTCAAGGCCATCTTTGCACACTTTTTTCACAAAACTTCACCGATAGTACAGTCACGCTACGATCCTGCTTACATTTACTTTCTTTACACTCTGTCCATGTAAAGTTCCATTAAACTGTACGTTCTTAAAACATCGGGCGTAATTTGTGACGTAATTGTTAGAATTTAATCTTAATGTTAAGATAAATAATCTGTGGGAGACACAATGTTTATGTTGAAATAATATTAGGTGATATTTATGTAGTACCGGGATCAGAAGGCCTAAGGTATCGGCCGAACTGTAAACAATGTACTGTTGGGTCCTTTAAGTGGACAGTTTACGTGAAAAGGCTGCGTGACCTTGATCACGGGGGTTTCGGAATACCTGTTCCGAAGAACGGGAAAAGGGAGAGCGTGTAGAGCGAGGAGAGCGTGTAGAGCGAGCAGAGCGTGTAGAGTGTGGAGAGTGTGGAGAGCGTGTGGAGCGTGCGGAGTGGGCAGAGCTTGGATTGGGAAGCAGAAAGCTGCATGCGAGAATAGAACGTAGAACAGCATTGTAATCATTTCGTTGCTCTTAATAATATATATTAAATCAAAACATCATCACTTGTCCTTTCTCTCTAAGACCCATTTGGATACTACATAAATTTTGGGGGCTCGAGCCGGGATCTAGAGCGCTAAGTGACAAGTGAAAGGGATATTTCGGAACAATGAGTGACTACAATGCAGGAGAAGCAGTGTTGACTGACGAGCAGGTGGCTCAGATGCAAGTACCGGAGTTAAAAGACGAGCTGAGAAGACGACGGCTGAGATTAGTGGGTAGAAAACGCGAGCTGGTAGCGCGATTGCTGGCTGCGGTACGTTTAGAGCGGGAACACGGTGCACGAGAAGAAGACGATGACGACGACGATGATTTAGAGGACGACGATGACGATGAGATGGGCGTGATTGGGGACCGTTTAGACGGCAACGATCCAGGGAATCACGATCTCAATAGTCAAGTTCGGGTGACTCCAGTGGGAAGACGTCGAAGCCAAGACGAGCGTAAGTGCACAGTGTTAACGTTTGAAGACGTGCAAGGCTCGTTAAAAAAATTCAGCGGAGATGACCTACCGAATGTAACTCAGTGGATAAGAGATTTCGAGGAAATGGCGGAAGTGTGTGGCTGGTCGGACATCCACATGGTGGTTTTCGCGAGGAAGCTTCTCACAGGCTCTGCTCAAGCTTTCGTACGCCAGGAACGATGCATGAAGTCCTGAGCGAAGTTTAAAATGGCGCTGGTAGATGAATTCGAAGACGCAGTGAGTGACCGGCAGGTATATCAAGAGTTAGCGCGTAGAACGAAAAGAGCAGACGAGAGTCTGCTCCAATATATGTATAGTATGCGTGAGCTTGCGGGGCAAGGAAGAGTCGATACACAGTCGGTGATCGACTATATAATCCAAGGTATTCCCGATGGAGTCTCAAATAAAGCTATACTATACGGGGCCAGGAATATGCAGCAGTTGAAGGAACGCTTCAAGCAGTATGAAGCGATGAAAAGAGATATGAAGACAAAACTTGGAGAGCACAGGGACGATAAAGCAGAACGATCAACAATGCGGAATCAGTCGAGACAAACGAGCAGTGATCTCAAAAGGTGTTTCAATTGCGGCGGTGACGATCACTTAAGTGTTACATGTCCGAAGAAAGAGAAAGGTGTGAGGTGCTTCAGGTGCAACGAACTTGGACACATGGCGTCACGGTGTACAGCACAACCGAAGAAGACCTACATCATTTCAAGACCCGAGAAGAAGAGATACATGAAGGAGGTGACGATAGGTGGATGTAGGTTTACAGCGTTGGTAGATACGGGTAGTGATCTCACGTTCATACGATCAGACGAGTATGCGAGGTTGGGATCACCACCGCTAGGAAATGGTAAGCTTAGGTTTGATGGCTTGGGTTCCACGGGCAATGAGACCTGGGGCGAATTTACAAAGATAATGATGGTCGACGGGTGTGCATTCACGGTCACGTTGCACGTCGTCTCAAACAAGGTATTGAGGAGCCACAGCCTGCTACTGGGTACTGACTTTTTGGATCAGATAGAGTTGCGGGTCAAACGGGGCGAGGTGAGCTTCCTACGGCTTGACAGACAGGATGACGGTCACGAAGACGCGCCGGATGTATTGAAGGTCAACGCGATAGAACAAACCGACGAGATAGATCTAGCGCACGTACAAGAACCTCTCTATCGTGAAGCGATCCGCGATATCATTAGGGGGTATAAGCCAGAGAAGACGCAGGATGTCGGGATAACCGCGAAAATCGTGTTGAAAAGCGACAAACCCGTGGTACGAAGACCGCGGCGGCTGGCGCCATCTGAAAAAAAGGAAGTGGACGATTTGATGGAGAAGTGGACAGACGAGGGAATTATAAAACCATCGGACTCGGAGTATGCAAGTCCCATAGTCATAGTTAGAAAGAAAGATGGCTCCATCAGGGTCTGTGTCGATTTCCGCGAACTTAATGAGCTCATCGAGTGTCCTCATTTCCCGTTGCCTTTGGTTGAGGACGTGTTAGATGCATTGCAGGGCGCTCAGTTCTTCACGACGATAGATCTGAAGGATGGGTTTTTCCACGTGAGTCTAGACAAAGACAGCCAAAAGTACACCTCTTTCGTCACGCCGACGAGGCAATACGAATTTCTGAAGTTGCCGTTCGGTTTAAAGATCTCTCCTATTGTTTTCCAGAAGTACATCTCGATGATTTTCAAGGAACTGATGAACAAGGGTATTGTCATTGTGTACATGAACGATATTATTATTCTTGCAAGAAGTTTAAAGGAGGCGTGGGAACGTTTGCGAATGGTCTTAGAGTTAACTAAGCAGCATGGGTTAGCAGCAACTGGAAGAAATGTCGCTTTATGCAGAAGGAAATGGAGTATTTGGGACATATAATCTCGGAAAACACCATAAAGCCGTCCTCTCATAAAACTAGGGCCGTTGCTAATTTTCCCAAGCCAACATCTGTCAGGAAAGTTCAGAGCTTTTTGGGACTTACGGGGTATTTCCGAAAATTCATTAGGGGTTATGCGAAGATCGCCAGGCCTCTAACGGACCTGCTGAAAAAGGAGGTAGAGTTCCAGTTCGGGGATCGAGAACTAGAAGCGTTCGAATCGCTGAAAGCAGCGCTTACCAGCGGGCCTGTGTTAAAATTATATAGGGTGGGCGCCGAGACTGAATTGCATACAGACGCGTCCGCGGAGGGTTACGGGGCGATTCTAATGCAGCTGGATCTAAACGACGGAAAATTTCATCCAGTTTACTTTGCCAGCGGAAAGACCACCGCCGCAGAAGCAAAGTACACCAGCTACGAACTGGAGGTACTGGCGATAGTAAAGGCATTAAATAAGTTTAGGGTATACCTGTTAGGTATGCCGTTCATTATTGTCACTGATTGTCAGGCATTCGCCCTGACGATGAGAAAGAAAGATTTATGCGTGCGCGTAGCCAGATGGGCGATATTGCTAGGTGAGTTTAAGTATCAGGTGTGTCATCGACCGGGAAAAAGTATGCGGCATGTGGATGCTCTGAGTAGAAATCCACTGCCAAGTACTATGTACGTAGCGGAAAATGAAGACGGGCTGATTGCGCGGTTGAGAAGTGCGCAGGACAGGGATGTCGAGGTCCGCGGGATTGTAGATGCTGTAACGCGCAATCAGGTCGAGGGATATATCATAAGGAACAACATATTGTATAAAGAATGTAATGACGATTTGCTAGTGGTAGTACCGAAGGCTATGCAGATTCAGATAGTCAGGCGGGCACACGAACGGGGGCACTTCGGGGCCACCAAGACAGAGGCGATAGTCAAGAAAGATTTTTGGTTTAAGGGACTACGTGAGAAGGTCGAACATGTGATAGCCAACTGTCTTGACTGCATCCTAGCCGAACGAAAATCGGGCAAACAGGAGGGATATTTAAACCCTTTAGACAAAGGCGATACTCCGCTAGACACCTACCATATCGACCACGTGGGACCCATGACAGCTACACGGAAAAAATATGTTCACATCTTTGTAGTAGTGGATGCTTTCACTAAGTTTACGTGGCTTTACCCCACCAAGTCTACTGATGCCGCAGACGTTATCGACCGGTTGAAAAGGCAAGCGGCTGTTTTTGGAAATCCACGACGAATCATTTCAGATCGGGGAACAGCGTTCACATCCAACGCCTTCCGAGAATATTGCGAGGAAGAAAACATAGAGCATTTGCTAACCACGACGGGGGTTCCGAGGGGGAATGGACAGGCAGAGAGGGTCAACAGGACACTTATACCATTATTAACCAAACTGGCTGCTCCTAAACCTGATGATTGGTACAAGCACGTCGACCAAGTCCAGAGGTACTTAAATTCCACCATAAACAGAAGCACGGGGAAAACTCCATTCCAGCTACTTGTCGGGGTTGAAATGCAAATCAAGGAAGATGCACAGGTCAGAAAATTAATCGACGAAGAATGGGCTGCAAAATTCGAGGAACAGCGTCGTGAGTTACGCGAGGACGCCAAAAGAAAGATCGCTGCGACGCAAGAACAAAACCGGAGGAATTTCAACAAAAGACGGAGGAGTGCGAAGCAGTATCTAAGGGGAGATTTGGTAGCCATTAAGAGAACCCAGTTTGGCCCAGGTTTAAAACTCGGAGGAAAATTTTTAGGGCCGTACCGGGTATCTCGAACAATGCGGAATGACCGGTACATGGTGGAGAAAGTAGGGGAGCATGAGGGGCCTGCGCACACATCGACGACCGCAGACTTTATGAAGCCTTGGGTCCTCAACGCAGAAGATGACGCCTCCGACGATAGCGAAACTGAAGACCACATCTGAGGGCAGATGTTATTCCAGGATGACCGAATGTAGTACCGGGGTCAGAAGGCCTAAGGCATCGGCCGAACTGTAAACAATGTACCGTTGGGTCCTTTAAGTGGACAGTTTACGTGAAAAGGCTGCGTGACCTTGATCACGGGGGTTTCGGGATACCTGTTCCGAAGAACGGGAAAAGGGAGAGCGTGTAGAGCGAGCAGAGCATGTAGAGTGTGGAGAGTGTGGAGAGCGTGTGGAGCGTGCGGAGTGGGCAGAGCTTGGATTGGGAAGCAGAAAGCTGCATGCGAGAATAGAACGTAGAACAGCATTGTAATCATTTCGTTGCTCTTAATAATATATATTAAATCAAAACATCATCACTTGTCTTTTCTCTCTAAGACCCATTTGGATACTACATTTATTAAACAGAATTACAGAACCAAATGTGTTTAAAATATAAAATGTGTATAAATAAGACGAGGCTTTCACTCGTCTTGGGTCAAACGTCTCTCCAGCCCCACCGTCTCTCCTGGACGGTTCCGGGACAGTTGGGACGCTGCTCATCCGCCGGCGGCCATCGGGGAAGCCAAGTACAATATATCGGCCGTCTGGCCAGCAATTGGCCTTCAACCACTACCTCCACGGGTCCAATTCCAATTGGCCGAGCTGAGGGGTCGCAACTCCCTCCGGGCTTCACTCCAATCCCGTGGTCCCCACTTTAATCATTGGTAGGATTATCGGTGTGGACGGACGGCCACTTCACTGTCGGTGGAGATCCTGCTAACCGAACTCCACAGTTTGAGGTTGGACTCATGTAACACAGGGTCCAATGCAACGGGCATCGGTCAACGCCGATGGTCCCGTCCCTGAACTTACCTGGACGATCTCACCCTTGGCTTCGCGTTTGTGGGTGCGCATAAGAATCAGGATCTGCATAGTAAAATTGTCAATGTACCTCCTGTGCTTCCTAAATATGCAGACGTCTTCCACCAGGCTCTTCGTCCAGTTGTCGCTGCGATAGTAAAGCCACCCTTCCTCCCAATACGCTCCATACGCTCTTCCAGAGCCTTGATCCTTTCATGAAAGAGTGGGTCTTCTTTGAAACAGGTATCGCATAGTGACTGCAGATATTCCTTCTTTATCCGATACGTCTCGGCCCGGAGCTCGACCGTATAGTAAACGGGCAAAGTGCCCGTAAGCACGCACAGTGCTGCGTGGGATATTTTGCGGGTAAGCCGTAGATGGTCTTAGGCGCACAGAGCACCACAGAGCACCACCGACTCTCCCAGACTCCATAGAGCTTCATCGCAGAGTCGGTGAGACCGTTAACATTAGGCAGCAACGACCTCAATGCTCCCATAAGGGTATCTGCCTTACCCCATACTTTTCCCAAATAAGCCCCGAACCTTCTGCAGTTATCTACTTGCACCCCAAAGTATCTAATCTCCTGCTTCGTAGTCACAAGGTGCCCCTCCATGTTTATTTCAATTACCTTGGGATCCGCTTACCCGTCAGCAATATCACCTCGACCTTCTCCTGTGCGATCTTTAATCCTTTATCGGCCCACCACCGCACGATCACGCCCAACGCTGTACTTAATTTATTGTTCGCTTCTTTATGTTTGGACACGTCGAGAATCACCGCCAAGTCGTCGGCAAAAACGACGACATTCATTTTCGGAATTGCCTTAAACTCCTTTAGTAGACCACCGAACACGAGATTCCAGAGCAGCGGCCCAAGTATCGATCCCTGAGGGGCACTCGCATACACATTTACACTACAACAACCGCCTTGTTCGGATTTATCTTCGTACAGGCATCCATCAGATCTTCTTCTGAGATTCTGTAGTTGTCACTTCCTTACTCTTCTCCGTTTCTATTCCTTACAATTCTATCTTTACTCTCCATTGGCCTCATCAGGAAGAGCTCGTCAACTATAGATCGGACCCTGTTCAAGTGAAGGCCGTCTGTCTGGACTCTGCGGGCCATCCTAGACATGACCGTCCTATACGGCCTCCCCCAAGGGTCCCTATCTAACGTCACACAGAACTCCCACTAGCATCTTTCCTTATTCGCTTTGATGGCCCTCGCAAGTTTTCTCTTACTAACTTTGTAACCTTCCCACAAATGAATCGCGTCATTCATGCTCATGGTCCTAGCTTTCTGAGCTTTTCTTCTGCTCTTCGTCGTCTCCTTCCTCAACTTGCTTATTTCATCGTTCCATTAGTAGTTACATCTCCTCTTACCCATTGGTGGATACACCTTTTTATGTTCGGAGGCATACGTCGTTTCCAGAATAGTTTGTAAACATTCTCCATGCGCTTCCTCGTCGCCTGTATTATCAATAAGTAACTTCTCATAATCTTCGTCAAAAGTTATGAGGTTGTTACGCCGCGCAACACATCTGCACTCCATCCCGCGCGGCGTGACAGCCAACGGTCGACGTGCCGTCCTTCGAACCTTCCATAGGCCTAAGGACCCACCATAAAGTGAAATCCTAACTGCATTGTTCGCACACATGGTTTGAGTCAATCTGTCTGCCAGAAAAGACTTTCTAATTCCAGAAGGGTTTTCAGCTAGTTCTTTAGAAGGGTCCTTGGGTTTATTACGTGCTCTTAAGAATTGCGGAGAAAGCAGGTAGTGGCCTAACGAAAAAAGCGGAGATTTCTCTAACGGAAAATCCGAGTCTCCCCATAAATAATGTCGCCTAGGACCCAAGTTAGTAGGAGGCTTCTTCCTCCTATCTTCCTTCCCAACATTGGTCATAACCAATCAGCATCGCGGATCATTGCCCTCACTTTCCTAACTGAAAATGTAAGCAACGAATCCGCGTTCTTCGGTCAAAGGGCACACCCATACCGAGCTTTCCTCCGTATCCACATTAGAATAAACTTTAAAGTTTGATCGTCTCTCACGGTGCCTAGAGTTCCTGCATTTCCTACAACTCTCACCGTTCCTACCTCTCTAAGAGTTAGATCGTCTCTCACGGTGTCTAGAGTTCCCATAATCCCTATAACTCTCACCGTTCCTGTATCTTTCAGAGTTCCTTCATCATTTCTCAAGGTGCCTACACGGCCTAGAGTCTTCTAAGGCTCTCACATTATCCAGAACTCCGACAGTTCCTATATCTCTCAAGGGCCTAGAGCTAAAAGCTCTCCTTCTCTCATCCAAGACTAACCCTTCTCTCGTTATCTGTATCTTAATCAACGGCGTTACTACTTTGTGTGATTGTATAAAGTGTTGGAAATATACATTATTATAACTCAGTGACTCCCAGTGTTATACAGCATCAACCACCCCGATTATCCTAACCGAAATACGGGGATCGAACTATTCGTGGTGTCGATTATTCTAATCGTAACGGGAATTTACGACTCCCGTTGACGCGTATTCTAACGACTGCGTCTCCCCGCGATAGCTCGAAAATACAGAGGTGATGTGCGTGATAGGTATAGAAGAATCACTCGGTATTGTTTAACAATATCTATTTATTTGCTTGTGTTCGTGGTATACACTAGCGCGCCGAAAGCACGGTACAATTATCGGTTCGAGATTACAAGTTCAAGCTCGGCGCGATACTTTACGCGGTGGTTCGAGTCGAGACGATTGCACAGATGTCCAGAGATTCAGATTCGCTATTACGTACGACTGCGGACGAACAATTCAGATAGGCGTCTTCCAACTTGCCTCGCGACTCGCGATAGAACAGAATGAATTTGTGTCGCGATGATGCTCCTTAGGAAAACTGTGTTTGGGTGTGTCTAAGGATACGGGATCATCGGATTCGTTAAGAAAAGTGTTAGTTCAGAGAGTGAGGGAAATGGACGTCGCTGTTAAGTGGCTAAATTGTGAGTTGGTGGTTGGAAAGGGATGGTAACTGCCCTTGAGAGAGAGTTGCTAGCGAGGAGCGTCGTACGTGAGAAAAAGCAGATTTCCCGTAGTGGGTGGTATGTGTAGGGACTATTGAAACAAAGACTATTTGTCCCTTTAGAGAATCTTAGCTGCATGAATCCTAAGATTTATAGCGGGTCCTTAGGCTCGCTGTAAATATTCGGTGAGAATGTATCGACATCTGGCAATCATCTTGTTCGAAGGGTAGAGTCTTTGCGTAGCAAGGCACGAGACAGGAACCGTTGGGAAGTTTGCTGTCGAGTGCCGCTACAGTTAAAACAAATTTGTCCATATCGGCGTTCTTCGTCGAATACTTAAAATTCTCGGCATTATGCTCCGTCATTTTAATCCTAAAATTATGCAGGACGTATCTGTGGTCCGATGCCGACCAGACCTTCGATAACTTCCCACCTGCATCCTTCTTAGGCAATCCCCTATTGGCACTAATAATAACGAGGAAACTTTTCATTCCGTTCTTACAGAATCTATGATCTTCGTTTATCCTGATCGGGACGATCACATTCTTCGCGAACATGTTCAGGAGATTGGTCCCCCTGCCATTTCATTTCATTTACATTTACATAGCCTCCCCATGCGGTTGCCTTTGAGTTAAAATCTCCGGCGATCATTGTTGCTGGGTAACTCCTCTTGGTCGCCTGAATCAGAGTGTCCAACACCTGGACGCAGCTATAAAACTGTTTCATATTTACATTGGGGTAGCAACAACAACCAATGCAAACCGCGTAGTCCACGATGACTCCTGCGATTTCATGTCAAATGACCAATCTCTGGTTGTTTCCCTCTGAAGAGTGTCACCCACAACGACGCAACACCCTTGTCGTCGTTGTACCAATATGTTTGCTGCCTATAAGGCACCGATATGAATACAACGTCTATTCCAGCTTCGCAGACATACTGGTACACCTATTCAAGTTAATTCTTATAATCCTTATCTTCTGCTAGGGTTACCTCTCTTCATCCTCTCTTTCACTAGAGGGCACTCCTGTGACCCGGTAATGTGCCTCAGGCTTTCCCTATTCTCCTTTAGGCAGATATCATACCTTGGTTTCTTCGTGCACTGGTTTATGCCGTGGTCCCTGACCCCACATCACCTGCGCAATTCCCTACCAGGGCACCTGGCCGCAGTATGCCCCAGCATGTGACACTTATAGCATCTCACTACGTTGGGCAGAATCCTCACCGAGGCAATCGTCAATCCCGTTTTAATCTTGATCATCGGTCTGTCCCTGGGAACAGTACTCGCAGACAGCACATCCAGCGCTTGCTGGGTTCCTCACGGCATCATTCTTAGGGACTTCACCTTTATCCATCTCTCTTCCTTTACGTTCAGTTCAGTGGATATGTTCTCTGCCAATTCTTCCTTTGTGGCAGTAGTGTCAATATTCCTGATTTCCAGGGCCTCCCTATTCGCCAAGGGAACAATTTACATCTCCTAACGCATCGCCTAGCTATAAGATCTATAGCGGGTCCTTAGGCTAGCTGAAAATATTCGGTAAGAATGTATCGACATCTGGCAATCATCTTGTCCGAAGGATATGGTCCTTGTGTAGCGAGCCACGGGACAGAAACCGTTGGGAAGTTTGCTGTCGAGTGCCGATACAAATATATTCATCAGCTTCTATACTTTCAATATTACAATTACTTAATTTATTTTAGGTTTAAAGGTGACGATGTGTACTACAACCACCAGTATCATCTATTAAGATTCTATTGTATTGTAACATTATGAGAGTGAGGATATGGATCAGCATAAACTTATACATAATACTTGTACTTATACTGATGCCTTTATTTATTTAAATATTTCTATTACAAATTCATCCACTTGTTCTTCTATCAGTCAACCTCAACACATGTGAACAATTTGTTTACAAGTTTACGCAGCGTAGGAAAATCACAAACGCACTGCGGTGGCCGGACTGTTCCCAGATAAATCGTAAAAAAATAGCCATATTCACATAACAACCACGTACGCATTACGAACTTATGAGCTGTTAATAAACGTGGCAATTCTTGTATGAACCACATATAATCAATATAATTGATCACTGTACATTGCGATATTCACATACTTACACAAAAGATGAAATACTATATGATATTTAAATTTAACATAAATAGAAAACTACCTACTATTTATTATGTGAAATAATATTTTATCCAGCCTGAATGTCACGTCTAGCCTCTATTTCGTTGATCGTATCATATATTTTAACGCCGACTGGTTAAACATCTACAAGGTTCATGAGCAAACAACTTGAGAACCAAAGTGAGCCTTTACAGCAAATGAAGGATTCTTAAAACGGTTTTACTTAGAACTATCTTATTTTAAAATATATTTATTTTCTATCATCATTATTTATTGTTCAGTAGACTTTTTAATGATAAATTATTATTGTCAACGAACAATCTCGGAACTTTTGTTTGGTGAAGGATGATAGAGGATTTTGTCATTATAATGTTGTCCTTATAATGGAAAAATGTTCATATTCAGTGAGCAGATGAATTGCTTGCAGCTCTGAAATCATGTGCGTATAAATGCCTGCATTCTTATTAAAATTTCATAGAAAAAACAAGCAATGTCACAAATGGATTTATTTAGAAAGGAGACGAATGAAGAGACAAAATGAAAAGGATGATGAATCCCTTCTTCATAAAATTGTATTTATATTCCTCTGGTTTAAACAGAAGAAATAACGTTCAAATAGTTAGTACACGATACAGTATATTATCAGTAGTAAGATCATTATACTAGACATTTTGGTGATCTGATGTATCCAGTACAACCTGAAATAACCAAAAATATATGTATTTATATTAGTTCCTATTTTCTTATACGAAGATACTTTTATACGCACCTTGATAATCGTTGTCGGGCTGTTGACTGAAACTCTTGTTTTAGAATAAATTTCTTAATTCCCATCAGGTAAACTTCAACATACTTCTCCCAATCCATATCCTGTAAATCTAGTTTGAACATATCGCCGTCGTTCAACATTTTCACTTTTCTCGTCATGTCGGAACAGTTATCTCTTTGGAAAGTCCATTCGTACATGGCGAAATATGCTACCACTGCAAACAGCTTATTGCTATTTTGGAGAAGTTTCATCATTCTGAAATATCAGTTTTACTTTTATTACAGATGAAGACAGAGATTATCTCAAAAACATTGTTCTCGTTGTTTGAGAATCGATAGAATACTCACATTGGTTTACTACCTCGAAGTCTTAAAAATATATCTATGACGAACGCAGGAAAAATACCCGGAATTACACTCAGAACGTTGTAAATATATCTATTAGCTATCATTGGACAACCCGGGTACCATAATGTATCGTTCAGTGGCGTTTCTATACTACATTTCACCATGGTATTTCTCATCTGACCCCATCTTGCGAATTGAAACAATTACATTTGTACCATTAATCAAATTACGCTTAAAGTACAGTTTATTACTATCCGAGTATCTCAGGAAATATTATGTAATTAAATAAGTATTACATTACATCACTAATTTCCTAAATTAACGTATTAACGAGATGAAAGTGGACTTTTGTATTCTACGTTTGTGTGCGCTTCCATTGTCCACATTACTTAAAAAAACTTAAATTTTTGGAATGCTCTAATAATCTAATTACATTAGGTGAAAAATATTCTTAATAAATATTACTTAAAGGGGCATGCGTTACTCGTGCAGTTGTAAACTTTAACTTCATGATCACTATGTAACGTGACATGCCATGCAGTACATAATATCGTATCGACTACGAAATCGACAGGCACTAAATCCAATCTTGCATCTCTCCTGCCCCGTATTGCTGTTGCACATCCTCTGCCGATTAGCAGAAAGCTACCTGGTAACATTAAATTTGTTTATAAATTATTTGTGAGTTTGGATTAGCAGAAATGTAACGCTAAATACATAGGAAGTGATTCTTGTAATAATGAGCGACAACAAATTTGAACAATAATAAGGATCATCTAACGAAAAGACTTTCATTTAGCCGCTCACGAACAAAGCTATTAACTCCAATATTGTGAAATGTAAGGAGTATTGAATTACTATTGAAAAAGATCTATTAAAATACCTGTAAGTCCAGAAATATTCTCTATCCAACCAGGACATGGTTCTTCCAGAGAAGCACCAATTATGCTTGGCCGTACTATTGCAACTGACAGGTGTTTACTCTTGTTTGCTACAATCTGCTCTGCTAAATTCTTACTAAATGTATATGTGTTTGGATAAGATTCTAAAATCCTTTTTTCTATTAGGTTTATCGAAGTTTCGTCGAATTTGTCACACATATCGATCACATCTGAAGGTTTCAGGTCCGTGCTGCAAAGTTAATAATAAGTGAACGTATTCTTCACGACATAATTATAAATGTAATATTCGTAAACCATGGAACAACGTTCGCGTATAATTTATTCTTACGTATAAACTTTTTCCTCAATCTCATGTAGATTCGCATTACTAAAGGCTGTGCTGACGTGGACGAAGCTAATCGGATGCTTTAGTTCGTTCCAAAGCTCGATGACACGAAGAGTACCCTTCGTATTCACATTAACAGCCACGTGTAACGGCTCGTTGAATCTCACAGTGGCAGCGACGTGAAACACTATGTTTACTTTCTCTAACAGCAAATTTCTATCTTTTCGCGAAAGACCTAAATCCGCCAGACGAACGTCACCTTTCACAGGATAAACTCTGCTAAAAAGTGAGGGGTTCTTTGCTTTAATGCCATCATAAATCTGAAAACGAAAATTCCAGAAATGAGATTTAATCAATTTGGCTCCAGACAGGCTTAAATATTGAAAGGAACAAGAATAATATGTACGAACGGGATCATCTATGAGCTTCTTAAATCGTTGTTCTATCGTTTCGTTAGTTTTTGGACGGATTAGTATAAAAATAGCAGCGACGCGTGGACACACGCGCATCAGTTTTTCCAAAAGACATATTCCTACGAATCCGGTTGCCCCAGTTACAAGGATCCCACTACCGCCGTAGAATTCCTCGAGAGAATTTATCTTATTCAATCCTTCATCGGTTCCATTTTCATTCATTTCTTCATTAATTGTATCCATGTTTCAGACTTGTGATCTTGACACTCTCAATCCTAATATTTGCCACAGATTAGCATTTCCAACAAATAGTAAGTGAATAAATGTGTTAAATAATGTAATAAACTGATCATAGTTGATAACTTCATTAATATTTCTTTTTAAAGAAGTCTACAGATAATATTCACAAAAAGAAACATAATTCAACAATTATGTTTTCGTTTTGCATGAATCAAATAATTGCGTTATGTGAACGATGCTTCTAGTGTAATGTATAAACACTTTTTATACACAGTGAAATCGTTCACCAAAAAGGGTTCTAAAAGAGGGTAAAATAACTGTGCAACGCATGAAATAGAATTTTTCATGTGGATATAAATTAATTTGTATTATTGCATATTACTCCATAAAACGATATCTTAATTGATACATAATTAATACTTAATCTTTATGTAGTTTCATTTGACGACTTCATTTTTTATTTTATGTGTATGCTTATGAGTGTTGTAATTTACTGTGATCAGTAATTTGAGTGGAAAATGTGTGTAGATCATGCGGGTCAGTGTTCGCCCACATGTAATAGCACCATGAGAATACGTAATTGTTAGGAACATGATACATTTACACTGTACATGTGAATGTGTGTGTAAGCGTCAGATGTCCAGGCCTTAGTTGGGACAAAAGACAAGAGTCAGTCGTTAGAAGTATCTGGAAGAGTCGGTTGACAACAAGCGTGCGTGCGAGTAGGATTTCGTGGTCTTTAAAGTATAAGATATATGTATAACTGTTGTGTGCTAAATAAAGGGAATTATTTGTATTTCCGAATTCCTTCTACATCTTTACAGTAATGCGTATGTGAAATTTGTATAAATTTTATATGCGCTCTGCATTAATTATTATTTTATGAGGGCAAAAAGATAATAATTTCCGTAATATTAAAATATAATAATAATTTCAATGGGTAAACAGGTTTAATCTATAATCGATTATTTTTTTTAGAAAGTGTTGCGCAAGTTGGTTTACGTCATCGAATGTCACAGTCTTCAGCTTTACGACTTGCACGAGAAAAGCTGTTGCACATCTATCGTTCGTGTAAAAAACAAATCGCAATTTTTTGTTTTCTATTTCCATCTTATTTTAGCTTCAAAATTCTGGAACCGAACAGCCTGTAAATGTATCTAACCCCCTGTCCGGATTTATCCAAGCACCCATTATCCGATTATCCTAATACCGGAATAGTGTATTATCCGAACACACTATTTCCTTATAACGAATCCCTCTTTTGTTTGAAATATGTATTGTATACATATTTTATTAGCGTTCATGTATCCTTTCCTTTATTAGATTCAGATTATAAGACAGTAGTATGAAACTAATGGCGATCCAGCTATCGAAACGAAACAAAGGAGAAACTCGAAAGTGGTGTACATGCAGTAGAATTTGCAAATATACATAGTGTTAGGAAAGGCCGAATGATATACGCTGTATGTACTGATATAATGAACTGGCTTCACTGCGAAACAGCTAATGAAATGATAATGAAGAGATGCGTTTTGAAATGTACGTATTTGAGAAATAGTCTCAATGACTGTGAGTACAAAAAGATTGCAGCTCGTCGCAGTTAATTATGTCGAAAGTATTATGTGACTTAGCAGCCAAGAAGACATGAAATCCATATATACTTAAAAGAATTGTCATTCAATTTTAATCTATGTTTCAATAAATGAAATTTCATATTAAAGTGATTGTACCATTATCAGAACTGTTCTGCCTCCCTGTTGAGTCGGATACAGGAGGCTCTACTGTATTTCAGATTACCCGGTTGAAATTTTACTGTCATTGCAAACTGATGAGCAAGATGTGATAATGTAAATGAGCACAGCGGCCAATGAAATCAACCAGAACATAAAATTTTTATATATTAGGTATCTCATATTATATTCGTATCTTTATTATAATATCATTTATTCTGTAATTTAATTGTGTACATATGTATGTATCTATTGATATGTACGTATCTGTTATTGTATACATATATATCTATGCTGCTTTATCAAATGTAAAATATAAAATAAATGTTTGGGAATTCAAAAACTTCATTTAAACTATTATAGTAATTAATGCCCCATGATATTTTTGGTATATATGATATTGATAATAATGAATGACACTAATTAAACACACAATTGAATACAGAATAACAAGCAATCGTCTGTTACCTGATACTATTTCCACTGCGCGTTGTTTACCAAAGATCGAACAAAAATGCGACTTCACGATAGTAGATAACGATACGTCTGTCACAGTACTGTAACGATATTCGATGTGATACTCCTTTAGGCACTCATGCTTTTAATAACATCACCCTACTACTGAAACTGGATAATGTTATTCATGTATGATTAGAATTATATATTTATCTTCAAAACCAAACAAGAAATAGGCTTGAATGATCTTTGATCGTGAAAGATTGACAGAAATTGTCTTTTTATCACTGACTGCTTCTACTGCTTGCGTTTTAATGACACTTGCATTATGTATAACTTCTGAGTGAGTTGCGTATAACTTCTTACTACTTCATCTTCTTAAAGATGAAGAGAGAAATGTTTGCACTACAAATTCAATTTTTGATAATTACGGATGATCTATTCTGGTGGAGTTATACAGCACTAACACAGAGTCAGTGTAAAAGGTATTCGTATAGTACATAACCTTAACAAAATTATGGTATAACATCATTTGTTATGCAATATTTAGCAAATGAAATGTAAATACATATACTTGCAAATCCTCCAAGTAATTAGTAAAAATGTATTCGCTACCTGTTATGAAAATAATAATAAATATCTAGAAAATGGAAAAAATATATGTGCATTGTATCTTCCTAGAATTAACGCTACATTGGATAAAATGTAGATGGATTTCCATTGGGGTATTTGCGTGGAGCAGTAGTAGAGAAGACAGAGCCATGAGCGTAATCGAAATCTTTGGAAAAACTTGAGAATTAGAACAGGGAAGTTAATCAGAGTGAAGGGCTAGTACCTGTGGAAAAAAGTGGGTGTAAGAAGTAACAAAATTCGGTCTGGAAAGACGTGACAGGCGAAAGAAAACCGCGTGTGAGGTTACGACGGTGAGGAAGCCATATTGAGACTCTTGTCAACAGCGCCGCTACACGAGTTACCCGGGGAACTACACGGACGCAGCCTTATTGGCAAGCGCGCCGAAAGCGCGTGCCGTGGGCCATTTGAAAGTGGCAGTGTACTGGTGGCAGTGGCAAGTGCGGAAATAAGTGGCCATTTTGCGCACCCAATGGGGAAAAAGGACAAACAACTGCAGAAAATGATAAAGAGGTGGATGAAACCATGAGAGGGGGGTGAATAGTTGGCTGCTGAGCCGACACACGTCAGCACCAGAACGTGAAGGTGAGGAACCTACGGACGGAGGAAACAACGGAGGAAGAGAGACCGCCGCAGTCGAAGCGCCCCGTGCGAAGGAAAGGAAGGCCGGCGGATTTCCCGATCTCCCCACGGACCTGGCCGAAGAAATGAGAACATCTACTACGGACGACATAGGAGCCATACCGGACACAGTGCAAAGCAGAGCAGTCTACTAGTGGAATCCCGACATCGCAGAACTGAGGGCGAGATGCGTCTGGACCCGAGGACGGTATCTGAGGGCCCATCGCTGACGACGACGAGACGAGGGAGAAGTCTTCCTGTTCTACCAAGCGTACCACGTACTACGGCGCTCGTTACAGAAGGAGATCAAGATCGCGAATGACCGTGCATGGTCGGAACTAGTCGAAGTAGTCGAGTGTGACCTATGGCGAAGGCCATACAAGACGGTTACGTAAAAACTTCGCGCTACGGGCCCTCTGATAACGACGGAGATAGAACCTGCGCTGCTGCTGCAGATTATTAGGACGTTTTCACCCCTGCAAGAGGACAGTGCAGCAGATCAGTCGCGGGAAACAACATGGACTGTAAAATGGACAGATGACTGGGAAGTCACGGAGGAAGAGCCGTGAGAGGCGACCAGAAGAATGGCCTCCCACGACGTGGCGCCGGGCCCGAATGGAATCCTGGGCCGGATCTGGGGGGAAGTGATGGGGATCATGGCTCCCAAACTTCGGCGCCCCTACACGAGATGTCCGAGGGAGGGAGTCTACCCCCGGGCATGGTGGACGGCGAGGCTGGTCTTGCTTCGTAAGACCCTGACTACCCTGACTTACAGGGTAACACAGGTGATCACCGGGCACGGGTGCTTTGGCGAATACTTGCACCGAATCAGGAAGGAAGCGACCGCGCGTTGCCACCACTGCGATGCGAGCGTGGATTCGGCGCAGCACACGTTGGAGTTCTGTCCGGCGTGGGCGCGGCCGCACCGCGATCTCATCGCGGAAATCGGGTGGGACCTCTCGCCGCCGGCGATCCTCGCGGCACTGTTGGCGAGCGAGAGAGGGAGAAGGGCCGTGACCTCCTTCTGTGAGCAGGTTATGCTTCGAAAGATTTCAGCGGAGAGAGCGAGGGTGCGGAGCTCCCACCCTGAGAGGATCGACCGGCGGGGGCGCGGCAGACGCCGCTGGTACCCCCCGGTAAGGGTCAAAGTTAGGTGCTGATAGATCAGCGCCTTGGGAACGCCAGGCAGTCCGGTAGGGGAACCAGACTGCCGGCGGCTCCGGAGACGATGCATTCTGTGCGCTGGAGGGGCCCGGTGTGTCGCTCGCACCGGTTCCCAGGGCTCTTCCGACCGCAGCTGGGTCGGTCATCGTGGAGGTTTTAGTCGGTTGGAGTCCGGCACTACCACGCCGCTCCCCCCCCCCCCCCAATAGTGACCTGGTGTCCGTACGGATTTCTTCCACGTAAAAAAAAAAGTTGTTACTTCGTCAAATATTACGGAACACAGAAGGAGCTGCAATTCGTTTAACCATCACATCGAAATGACACAAATGACATTACAAGACAGCGACATAATCAAACGCATGACTTTAAAAAGACCAAACATTTCTGTTGTAACAAAAAAACGTCATTAATGGGACGATAGTCTTAAAAACTATGAACATATTAAAGAATGAATTCTTTACGGTGTTAATTGACGAAAGCGTAAACGTATCAGAAATTAAAAATTTATGTATTTTCCTGAGATATGTACATACACGACAGGCAAATACAAAAATATTTATCAGATCTGTTGCGTATTAATGATAGTACATCACAAAATTTATACAAATAGTTTGTGGCGTTTATTAGATAAAAATAACCACCGTATAAAGAACGTAGTTGGAGTTCGCATGAATTACTGAAACATAATGCTGGAGGAACAGACCTCATGAATTTTTCGCTTATTGCGAGATAATACGAAAGTTGCTGTCTTCCCATGCATTTGCCGTTGCAAACGTTTAGCTACATACCATGTATGCGAATCTTTGTTGATAAATATCGAGAAGCTTCTACATTTAATTTGTAGCTATTATTCGAGAAAAAATGATGCAAAAGGACAAAGTCCATTAGAAAAAACTGAGTACTTTGTGAAAGCAACGCGCAAGAAAGTGCTTCAACCGCTTGTAATAAGCTGGTTAGCACTATCAGAATTCGCCAAAAGAGTTTAGCAATAGTGGACAATGCCATCCAGCGTGTTTGCAGATGCAGCTACGAAAGAAATGTGTGATACTGCTAAAAAATATTTTATTCTGTTAATTGTAAAATTACCAAGCCTGTTAAGAATACTCCGAACGGTAAATTCGAGGTCTTAATTGTTTTCACTATCTCTCTAGCTAAGGTCGAGCGACGGTTATATGTATAGGAAAAAGTTGTTCAGAATGTTGCAACAATTTTAAATTTCACCAAAATAGGTTTATGAATAATTACAGAATATCATTGTATTGCGGGAAGCAGAAAACTTTTTTAATTACCTCATACTTTTTCATACCTCGTTCTTCATTTTATATTCCACTGTTTATCATATATGCCATCTCTGTTTGCATACTTCGACTAATTTCCGTATGTTAGTTAACTGTAAGTTATTGATATTTATGCCAACACAGTTACAAATAAAGAATAAATTATTCCGTTCTATACACATTTATGTTTTTATCTTTCTCATTAACACCTAAACATTAGCAAACAAATTAAACAAGTTAATATACATATTTATATCATTGACTTGCAGATACACATATCATGTAGTAACTGTTTCAACCGTTCGCGGAGAGACGCGATCGCGAGATAACGCGTCGACGAGAGTCGTAAATTCTCGTTACGATTAAACAATCGACGCGACGAACTGATTGATCCCCTATTTCTATAGTGAGAATAGAGGTGGTTGGAATGAGTGCATACGGAAAACTGCACTGGATTTTGTGAATAAAAGTTTAATAAAAAATAACGAAACAACAATTACAATCAACGATCAACAATTCAGAACAAAAATGTAACAATCAAGGTTTGGTTAATGGTTTGCTTATAGCGAGACCTGTCGTACTTCGCAGCTTGAGAAAGACCAATTGATATGTTTGTTCGAAACCACGGAGTCTTTCCTTTGTCGCCCCTCGATATCCCTACCACACGTGTGTTTATTAGATGTACCGCGGCGGTCGCCGCGTATGCGTTCTTCTGAGAATTCGACGAAAGAAACATAGAGATATCGATGGTAGATTGGGCACGTCGGTATTGCGCTTTGACGGCATAGCTCTTTGTATCGCGAAGTATTGGAAAGTTCCGTGGTCGATGCCGCCACAAATTAAAGTTTACTTGAATGCTTCATTTGAAAGATGATCGGCAAACCGTAACATCCTCCCCCCGTTGAGAGGGTACCGATCAAAAATATCGAGATATGGTATTATTTGAGAGTCCGAGCTTATTTCGTCTCGATCGTTGGTTGTTCGGGTTTCTCGAGATCGGGTTGAATTGGCAATGGGACAAGCCTTTTGATCCAAAATCCAGCCCCGATCCAAAATGCTCGTTGCCGTCTGAACTGTAGCTGTCCGGATGACGCCATCGGCACCTGGATGGACCTTGATAACTCGACCCAGAGGCCATTGCATTGAGGGCACGTTGTCCTCTCTGAGGATGACGATTGTGCCTTCCTGAATGTTGTGTCCACCCTTGCTCCATTTGTTGCGGATGATCAGCTCGTTCAGATACTCCTTATGCCAACGGTTCCAAAAATGTTGTTTCAGTTGCTGGATATGTTGCCACCTGGAGAGCCGGTTGGATGGAATGTCTCTGAAATTTCACTCACGCAAACTGATTAGTGAATCGCCAATGAGGAAATGCCCGGGAGCGAGGACTAAAAGATCGTTTGGGTCGGTGGATATTGGAGTTAATGGTCGCGAGTTGAGAATAGATTCTATTTCTATAATAAGTGTATTAAACTGTTCGAATGTGAACAATTCGTTACCGACGACGCGTTTAAGATGGCGTTTGAACGATTTCACCGCTGCTTCCCATAGTCCACTGAAATGCGGGGAATGAGGGGGGATAAAGCGCCATTCAATTTGCTTATTGGCTAAGAACGCGTTTACTTTTTCGTTGTGGTCGTCCGATTGTAAGAGATAAGGAAGCTCTCGTAACTCGTTGTTTGCGCCGATGAAGTTGGTGCCATTATTAGAATGGATGGTGGAGCAAAACCCTCGTCGAGCGATAAATCTACGGAGAGCGGCGATGAAGGCTTCGCTCGTGAGATCGCCAACGAGTTCAATATATACCGCCTTAACTGCTAGGCATATAAAGATGGCCACGTAGACTTTGATCTGACGGCGGTTTGGTTCTCGTTTCTCTTTGATATAAAACGGTCCGCAATAATCGACGCCGACGTTTGTGAACGGGCGAGATTCCATTACTCGCGTCTCCGGTAAGTTACCCATCACGTAGTCTACCGGCGGTGGTTGAGCGCGGCAGCAACGGACGCAGCTTTTGATCGTGCGCCATACTTGACTTCGGCCGTCGACGGGCCAGTACCGTTGTCTTACTGCGTATAACGTAGCCTGTGTTCCGGAATGCATGTGAATCTTGCGTTCGTGTTCGATGATGCGCGTTGTAATGGATGACTTTGGTAATATAATCGGATGTTTCTGGTCGAAGGTCATCGACGACTGACTGAGTCGACCCCCGACTCGCAGTATTCCTTCCTTGTTTATGAACGGGTTGAGTCGCGTGAGTTTTCCTTTTATCGCAGCGTTTCGATCCTTTTGGAGTGTACGAATTTCCTCGGAGAAATGGATATTTTGTAACAATTTTACTAGCTCGTCGTGAGTTATGCGTAATTCAGTAACGGTTAGGGGTGTCGCTCGATTCTGCTTTCGTTTCCAACGGAGGCAACGAGCAATGATTCGTATCAACTTGGGCCAGGACGAATATCTTTGCAACAAACTGCAATCGGCGGGGGTCGCGGTCAGACAAGTCGCCCCTCTCTGTTCCAGTAATTCAATCTGCGGTGTTAAAGTCCATGTCGGCCAACAGTCTTCCGATTGTTGTAGCCATGCAGGACCGTGCTGCCAAATGTTAGGGCGCAGAAACTCCTCGGGCGTTTGGCCGCGCGATATCAGATCCGCGGGATTGTCGTGAGTAGGAACGTGGCGCCAATCGCGGATATTGATTTTTGTTTGAATTTCGGAGACTCTGTTCGCGACGAATGTTTTGAGGATATGAGGTGACGAATTGATCCAGTGGAGGACGATAGTGGAATCGGTCCAATAGACCGTGCGAGTTATTTTATGCAATAGAGCCTGCTGTATTGTTGACATCAGGGACGTAAGGAGAAGTGCTCCGCTTAGCTCGGGCCGAGGAATGGTGTGGTACTTGAGCGGGGCGACTTTTGATTTCGCGGTTAGAAGTTGAATCCAAACACGGCCGTTAGAGTTAAGGGTGCGGAGATAAACACAGGCTCCGTAAGCCTTCTCGCTGGCATCGCAGAAACCGTGCAGTTCAATTTCCGTCGCGGATTTGATTATTGCCTTGCGTTGGAACCTGATATTGTTTAATACTGATAATTGGGAGTAGTACTTATCCTACTCTGTATGTAAATCGATCGGAAGCGATTCATCCCAATCGATTTTGGACGTCCATATTCGTTGAAGTAGCATCTTGGCCCGAACAATCACCGGCGCGAGTAACCCAGATTTTTTACAAAGATCGTTGGCGAGTGGCATTGTACATGAAGAAAGACTGCTTTCCTGTGTTTGACTTAAAAGATGCTTGTGTGGTCTTAAGGGCTTGATTGTAAAAAATGCTCAAATTTATGACAGTTACTTAGGATTATTGCGAGCTCCGACTGAGGAGATTTAGACATCTGGTGGCCATCTTGACCGAGAGATGGAATATGGGTTATGTTTGCTGGACATAACAGTTTTGTATTTGTTCCAGTATTTTTAAAAATTTCTCTTTTTTCGAAAACTAAAGTGTAGCGGCACTCGACAGCAAACTTTCCAACGGTTTCTGTCTCGTGCCTCGCTACACAAAGACTCTACCCTTCGAACGAGATGATTGCCAGATGTCGATACATTCTCGCCGAATATTTACGTCGAGCCTAAGGACCCGCTATAAATCTTGGGATTCATGCAGCTAAGATTCTCTAAAGGGACAAATAGTCTTTGTCTCAATAGTCCCTACACATACCACCTACTACGGGAAATCTGCTTTTTCTCACGTACGACGCTCCTCGCTAGCAACTCTCTCTCAAGGGCAGTTACCATCCCTTTCCAACCACCAACTCACAATTTAGCCAATTAACAGCGACGTCCATTTCCCTCGCTCTCTGAACCAACACTTTTCTTAACGAATCCGATGATCCCGTATCCTTAGACACACCCAAACACAGTTTTCCTAAGGAGCATCATCGCGTCACAAATTCATTCTGTTCTATCGCGAGACGCGAAGCAAGTTGGAAGACGCCTATCTGAATAGCGAATCTGAATCTCTAAACATCTGTGCAATCGTCTCGACTCGAACCACCGCGTAAAGTACCGCGCCGAGTTTGAACTTGTAATCCCGAACCGATAATTGTACCGTGTTTTCACCGCGCTAGTGTATACCACGAACACAAGCAAATAAAACAGTTATTGTTAAATAACATCGAGTGATTCTTCTATACCTATCGCGCCTCATCACCTCAAAAGTATAAGTTTTAGTGTCAACTTAGGGATATGCATGTAAATGGATGAATATGAATAGTAAGCACAGATTTTATGGCCTGGAGGCTAAAATAAACTATTCATATAAATATTTCTTTTATATACGACAAAATAATATTCTTTTTCAAGTATTAAATAAATATTTAATTTATATTTGAAAGAAATATTTTCCCCAAAATATGAAATAGACATAACTTGTATAGTTCAAAACAATATTTGTATGTATATTTAATTAGGAAAAGATTAAATCTATTTTTAACATTGAGGGTTACGTGCTGGTAAGTGTGGAAATAGCACGTCTTAATAAGGGAGAAAAGATAAAATTGTAATTTTCATGGTTTAATGAAAAAGATGAAGTGGTACTAAAAGGATAAGAGGAAGATGTGATTAATCCGAGAAAGTAAAGTCACAGAAAGAAAGTGAGAGAAAAGGCAATCTGTAAGTAAGTTGAAACTGTTCAGAGAAATAAGAAATTAAGGCGATAAACGATCAACGTGGAAGCGATAAATACAAACGGCAGACCGGTACGAGAAAAATTAATATGACAAGGAAAGGTAAAACGGTGCCACCTAACGAGTGAAAAGAGAAAATAGTCAGATGATAACGAAGTCAGGCAGACAAATAGATAGACACAAAAATAGACAAGATAAGAAAAGATAAAGTACCTTTTGCATTTTTGTGGCCCCATCTGACTGTCTTAGAAACTCGACACTCATTTCAGCGCCCTCTACTTTTAATAAACGTTCGTTCGATAAAGTTCTTATTAAAGAAGTATCAATGGAAGTCAACAGTATTGATGCGTATGTGCATACTTGCATACCTCCAGAGAGACGAGATATTTGATTAGCAGTTGTATTTTTCGAGTACTTTAGTAGTATTAGAGGAGGAATGACAGCGTTCAAGCTTATGGTTCTGATTGTTCTGGTTGGGCTAGTACTGCACAATGCGGCTAGATACACACTGAAGATGACACACGCTACCATATACAATATTCTATAAAATTATGGATTCACGCTGTTTGGTTACACGCTAGTGTCACGTAAAATAAAAAGAAATTTAAAAGCAAGAAGAAAACTTTATTTTTTCCTCGTTTATACACTTATAAGACACTTCTGAGCTCTAGGCATGACCGTTCGAGACTGAGGCTCTTACAATATTTTTTACTTTCGGTGACATCTATTCCTTCTTTGTTTGTCATCCCTCATTATCCCCACTACCCTGTAGGCGTACGTGACCGTTGCTACGCTTCTAGAACATTTGGTGGAAGGACCGTTAGGACATAGATGAACATTTAGGCACTTCGGCGATATACATTGTCGCCAAGGCCGCCATGTGTCTCCCTCATCGGTCCATCGGGTTCGAAGTATGCCGATCGTGACACCATCCTGCCCGCGGTGTGTGTGTCCTGGTCTCTGACGTTGTATTTTCGAGCTATCGCGGGGAGACGCGGTCGTTAGAATATGCGTCAACGGGAGTCGTAAATTCCCGTTACGATTAGAATGATCGACACCACGAATAGTTCGATCCCCGTATTTCGATTAAGATAATAGGGGTGATTCAGGTATGATAACACTGTGGCTCACAGAGTTAAAATATATATTTCCAACACTTAGTATACACGATTGAGTAGATATAAACACTTAATGACTTATCACGCTGCAATAATATAGATATGAACGTAGCACGGTATGAGACTTAATGTTACAAGTTAGGTGTTAGATCTTTGACAGTGGTAGGAAACTCTGAGAGATATAGGAACGGTGAGAGTTATGCAGGAACTCTAGTCACCGTGAGAGACGATGGAAAACTCTGAAGCTTATTCTAATGTGAATACGGAGGAAAGCTTGGTATGGGTGTGCTCTTTGAACGAAGAACGCGGATTCGTTGCTTACATTTTTAGTTAGTAAAGTGAGGGCAACAATCCGCGATGTCGATTGGTTGGGACCAATGTTAGGAAGGAAGAGAGGAGGAAGAAACCTCCTACCAACTTGGGTCCTAGGCGACATTGTTTACAGGGAAACTCAGATTTTTCGTTAGGTATATCTCCGCTTTCTTCGTAATTCTTAAGAGCACATAATAAACCCAAGGACCTTTCTAAAAACCGGCCGAAAACTCTTCTGGAATTAGAAAGTCTTTTCTGGCAAACAGATGTGCTTAGACCATGTGTGCGAACAATGCAGCTAGAATTGCAACTTTATAGTGGGTCCTTGGACCTATGGAGTGTTAGAAGGACGGCAGGTAGACCGTTGGTTGGCAAGCCGCGCGGGATGGCGTGCAGATGTGTTACGCGACAGAACAGACGTAATTTACGTTACAACGGTATAGCTCTTTGTGTCGCGAAGCCGTGGAAAGTTTCGTAGACGAGTGCCGCGACATTAGTATTTTGCTGTTGGTAATTATACGTAATCCAGTGAAACTGAATAGTTTCGAAATTGAAGTAGGTGAGAAAATTAGAGTATTATGATGGTGCAGGACGAAAGGGCCTGATTTCCTATACAAAAATATGTCGACGATGAAGTAACAAGTTTTGACGCAAGACTTGGTTTTCTGGAAAATCAATTATAAAGTTCCGTCCACTTGATTCGCTACTTTTTAACTATACGCGTACGTACATGACGAAACTTCACAATTCATTGTCTGGGAAACGAAGTCAGAATAGATTTTATATATCCGAATGCACGTCTAAAAATACCATTTTCTCTCATACATACACGTATGTTTTCTTCAATATTTTCTCTATTCGGTAACATGAAATAACAAAACTAACTACTTCAGCCAACGCTCATACCGCGTTGAAAATACTCGTTCTCGTCCGATCACGAAAGTCAAGCAGCGCTGGGCACGGGTAGTACTTAGATGGGTGACCGCTTGGGAACTCCGTGTGGTGTTGGCTTTTTTTACTTTTTTTAACACTTAGCCAACCGAACGGGCAGATCTCCCTTTTTTACTTTAGCAACGCGTTTTTGTTGTTGTTATTGTTGTTATTATCAATTATTATTTACCTGGAATTGTTCCCAATTAATTGCGACCCTTTTTCTGCTTTTATAAAGTGCAGTACGGAATAAAATGCATCAATTTAATGGTTTTAAAATTAATTAAAATGTTACACCATCAGTTATGACTAAATAAAGATATAGTCGAACGATATCACACTATAAAAAAATATTAAGATTAACTTCAAATAAACCAAAAATATTAACTAATCAATAAATATGATTACCCTACAGCGCTAATATTATTGTTATCATTTTCGTGATAATTAAGAACAAAAGACTTTTTATTTATTAATAATTTATTTAAACGTGAAGCCTAATATTGTTCCTTTCAGACATAATTTGAATAAATCGATTTAATAAAAAAATGCGTATTTTCGTTTACCCGTCAATTTGACGGGTCCCGTAGATATAGGTATACTACAAAAATTAGATAGATTAGATAGAAAATTAGGTAGATTTAAAAATTAGAAAGCCTAAGAAAAAATAATTTTGTGCATAAATTCTTTAAATGAAATGATTAATTTACGATGCAAAATGGTTAAAATTAATGCTATGGTTTTTGAGATATTTCATTTCGAAGTTCAATATCCGACAAATTGGCGGGTCGTTTCAATGTTATTGTTATTTTTTTAGTGATAATTTAAAAAAAGACGTTTTATTTATTAATAATTTATTTAAATGTGAAGCCTAATATTGTTCCTTTCAGACTTAATTTGAATAAATCGATTTTTTAATCAAAAATGCGTATTTTCGTTTACCCGTCAATTTGACGGGTCCCGTAGAGATAGGTATATACGAAACGCCCGTAAACCTAGTGTTAAATAACACAACTTTATAAGTGCAGTTTACGCGACTGATCTGAAAGATGTTTACTGATGAGAGTTTGTAGTTTCAGTTTCGAGCTGTTCTCGTATCATCACGGAGGAAAGCTCGGTGTGGGTGTACCCTTGGAAAGTGAGGGTAACGATTCCCGATGCCAATTGGTTATAGCCCACGTTAAAAAATGAAGAGTGGAGGAGGAAGCCTCCTACCAACATGGCTCCTAGGTGACATTGTTCATGGGGAAAACCAGCTTTCCCGCTATTGAGGGTACACGGTGGGGACCTGCACACATCTGGCCTCTAATCTGGATTGACGTCACACTCTCGAGGGCGGCTGAGACCCTTCCTAGTCCACCAACCTTCTTCTTACCCAATCAAAAGCAGTGTCTATTGCCCTCACTTTCCAAGTCAAAATTGTCCTTAACGAATCAGCTCATCTCGTGTTCTTAGACACACCCATCACTGGCTTTTCTCTGCCACAACATTGTCACTAAACTTCACATATTCTCTATCTTTAGAATAGTCAACATCTTTTACCGAGTTTCTACGCTCAGACCAATCGCGTACTTAATTTATACATACGCATCAGTGTAAATAGGTTCTATATAAAGTTGTGGAGTGAATTGTGATTTATACGTGTCAATTCAGTGTGTATTCCATTGTGATTACAGAATTCATCATAAGGTTTGATAAAAGAAAAGTTAATAGTTGTGCTACGGCTCAATCTTCTTGTTTTTATCATCTAAGCCTCAAATTTACGTGACGTTATCCTCGGTGTCTTTGTTGGTGTTGTCTATACCTGCTTCTTGGACGAGGGAGTTTTGTTCTTTTGGTCTGGAAATTTGATTTATATGCGGGAACATGCTAGCAGAATCGTTTTTGGAGATATTTCTTATTTTGTTTGTCCAGTATTGAGTTTAGATTTTGGGAATTCTTGTTTCAGTTGCGATTTTACTTTGTATAGTAGGTATCTTAGGAATTCTAAGTCTTCTCTTTTGTCGTAAGAATAGTTGTATTTATTACTTTTTCCTTTTATCCTATTCCTATTTTTTACTTTTTCCAAACTGTCTTTTTGTAATTGCACCTGGGAGTTTCGGTCTGTGTTTCAAGTATTAGAAAGTCAGATGTATTCTTGTTTATCTGAAATACTATGGCGTTATGGTCGCTGTTATAGTCTAGGATATTGAGAGTGTGTTAAAATTTTGAAATTTTAATCGCGCGTCTGCTAGGCATGTGCCCAGGTAAGAACCTTCTATTCGATAAGAGGGTAGCTAGGAGCTGTAAAGGTTTGTTATGTAGTATATACTTTTATTGTCTAGCCAGTTTCAAGTGAAGTTTCCTCTCGTGTTGTTTAGTTCGTTTTTCCAACTTGCATGTTTTGCATTAACCTGGAAACAACATATCCTAGACAAATCTAAACAACTCAGGGACAAACTCAAAAAATTTTATTGGCTCATTGGCCGTCGCTCCAACCTAAGCACGCAGAACAAAATTACGCTCTATAAGGCCGTAATAAAACCAGATTGGATCTACGGAATCCAACTATGGGGAACAGCAAGTAATTCTAACATTGAAATACTCCAACGCTTCCAATCGAAAACGCCAAGATCCCTATTAAATGCACCCTGGTATGTTACCAACGAAACAATCCACCGTGAGCTCAAGATACCTACAGTCAAAGATGAAATACACAAGTCCAGAAGCAGATATAACGCAAGAGTCAACAACCACCACAACCCATTAGTCACCCAACTACTGGACACGACGGACCAGATCCGCAGACTAAAAAGAAAATACCCTCTAGATTAAATCCTTAAATTCTACTAGAACCAACAATATAAAACTATTATAATCCATGTCATTGTATCTCGCCAAATTAAGTTACTGAAAATTCTTAACGAGAATTGATTGTAAATATTCTAATAAATAAAAAAAGAAAAAGTGTCGTGTAGCGGTATTTGTTGTTGAGTGTCGCTACAGTACTCAAAAAATACGACTGCTGATCAAATATCTCCTCTCTTTAGAGGCATACAAGTATGCGTATACACATGAATGCTGTTGGCTCCCATTTATTCTTCTTTAATAAGTACTTTATCGAGTGAACGTCGTTTATGAGCAGAGAACGCTAAAATGAGTGTCGAATTTCCAAATGCGTATGACAGTCACATCGGGATACAAAGATACAAAAGGTACCGTATTTCTTCTTATCCTGCAAATGTTTGTGGCTACCTATTTGTCTGTCTGACGTACCATCGTTATCATCTGACTATGTTCTCTTTTGACCCGGTAGGTGGCACCGTTTTACCTTTCCTTGTCTTATTAATTTTTCTCGTATTAATGTACCGACCTGCCGTTTCCTTTTGTCGCTTGTATGTATTTCATGTTTGGGAGAAAATATTTCTTTCAAATATAAAAGAAATATTTGTTTAATACTTGAAAAAAAAAACATTATTTTTCCGTATATAAAAGAAATATTTAAATGAATACTTTACTTTAGCATGCAGACCGTAAAAACTATGCTTACCATTCATATCCATCCATTTACACTCATATCCCTAAAATGATACTCTATCAAATTGAATGAAATATCTATTTTGTATTAAATAAAGCGCGTGTTTCAGAGTTTAAATAGCAAGAAAAAATTAAAGGAAAGATACAAAAAGAAGCCAAGTGGAGAAGAAGTGTTTGGATGATAATTGGGTATTAACCTGTATCAATAGATGCTACTTTTCCTGTATTTGTCTGCAAAATGTAGACACATGTAGTATCGAAAAGAGGGAGGTATACATACTGTTACGCTGTGAGGTTTTAGTATAGGTCGCGTTTCTGGTCGTCGCTCGCGGTCATACAATGTCGTAGGCGGATCGCCTTGTCTGCCCGACGAGGGACATACAATGTATCGACGAGCGCATCCAAGCAGCGACTTACAGAAATGTCGATTTCGGCTGTTTGTTTTAAACGAATGCGGCATATGTGATCATAGGCGCGAACGGTGGCGTGACCCGAACGTAGTGGGGGTCCTCTCCCCGAGAAGACCGAGAAATGATCTAAGGTCAGACAGTCCTTTTTGAAGATTCTAAGAACACACGTCGAGAGGTCGGATGAATAAAGCCGCTAAACCGAACGAACGCGTTGGCATTGTTTATCACTGAATAATCTGTCACGCTTTATCATTATATTCCTCGTTATTAAATACACAAACTATATCAACCTGTTAACAAATAAAACATCCTTACTCGTCCTTACTCTCGACCTATTTAAGATACTACATAAATTATCAACAACAGATTGAAGATGTATATGATTTCCAAAAAGCTCTTTTCTTACAAATTAAAACACGAACTTTGAAATAACAAAATGTACAAGAATAAAACACTTTACAAGGCACGGTAGACGATCGGCACAGATCTACCGATGTAATGGCTATACCGACTGATTGTTTTTATATGTTTGGAATGTCAACATTCGGTTGTTTTGCTAATCATTTATCGCAAGAATGCGCAAGACTACATTACCCTCGTAACGTAACAGAAACATTTGTCTCTGGTTGCGTAAGTCATCGAAAGACTCGAAAAGACTCGAAACTGAAAACTTTAAGAAAGCTATTCAATGCGATACACATAATTTTTCATTTAGGTGTCCATTGATTTGTATTATTGCGCGATACTTCATAATACTTCATAATACCTTCATTAATTCTTCGAGTATAAGATTAAATAATTTTTTTGTAGCTTTTTTCGTGTTTCATGATTTGCTATCTCATGTGCGTGTGTGCAAATATTATAATATGCAGTGATCAGTAGTTTTTATGGAAATGACTTGTGATCTATGCAAAATAACGTACGGCCACAATCAGTAGATCCCTGAAGAATACTTAATGCACATGTAGTTTATCAGTGGTACATGCGCAATTTTCTCACGGTGTGTAAACCGTAACACAGGCATTTGCACTATTTTTATGCAGTATACCAAATAAAGCAGATCTAATATACCAGTTGTCTACGTAAAGAGCGTCACCTTTACCGAAATGGAATTCCAGAAGGGACATTACAACACTTCCCGATTTACCAATATCTTTATGTTCGGGTTCTATCTTGTTGAGGTTATTCGGTGTATAAAGAGAGAAAAACGTGTGGATAAAGTGTAAGGTACAAAATATATATATTTAATTTAATAGTGAAGTGTAATAATAAGTAGGAATACAATTTGAGCTGGTCCAGATCCGCACGCTAGCAGTGTTACCTTATAACTGAAAGCCCCGAAGCCAACGTCGCCTGTCTACTGTTTATGGTCTGCCTTCCTGCTATTCTTTTGTCTACATGCTGTCGATGGCTTCAGCGCTTGAAAAAACTAAAAGGAACAGATGTGGAGTTTTCGTAGAAGTTTTTTTTTTTTTTTTTTTTTTTTTTTTATTTATTAGAATATTTACAATCAATTCTCGTTGAGAATTTTCAGTAACTTAATTTTGCGTGATACAATGACATGGATTATAATTGCTTTATATTGTTGATTCTAGTAGGACTAGGGGTTTAATCTAGTGGGTATTTTCTTTTTAGTCTGCGGATCTGGTCCGTCGTGTCCAGTAGCTGGGTGACTAGTGGGTTGTGGTGGTTGTTGACTCTTGTGCTATATCTGCTTCTGGACTTGTGTATTTCATCTTTGACTGTAGGTATCTTGAGGTCTCGGTGGATTGTATCGTTGGTAACATACCAGGGTGCATTTATTAGGGATCTTAGCGTTTTCGATTGGAAGCGTTGGAGTATTTCAATGTTGGAGTTACTTGCTGTTCCCCATAGTTGGATTCCGCAGGTCCAGACAGGTTTTATTACGGCCTTGTAGAGGGTTATTTTGTTCTGTATGTTTAGTTTGGAGCGTCGGCCCGTGAGCCAATAGAATTTTCTTAGTTTTTCCTTTAGTTGCTTTGTTTTTTCCGAGATATGTTTTTTCCAAGTTAGCCTCCTGTCCAGGGTCATGCCCAGGTATCTTACGGAGTCCTTGCTTGGGATTATTGTGTTGTTAATGGTGACCTGGGGGCAGGTTTGTTTTCGGAGCGTGAAGGTTACATGGGAGGATTTTTTTTCGTTTATTTTAAAACCCCATTTTTGGAACCACTTTTCCATGGAGTCGAGACTTCGCTGGAGAGTGGATGAGGCTATTGCCGGGTCTGCGTGGGTAGCTAATAGTGCTCTGTCGTCGGCAAATGTTGCTATTGTTACCTCGTTTGATATGGGTAAGTCGGCAGTGTAGATGGAGAATAGTAGAGGTCCGAGGACACTACCTTGCGGTATGCCGGATTCTATTGGGAATGTTGCGGAAGTGGCGCCTAGACATTTAACTATGAATTGTCTGTTGGTAAGGTAGGATTTTAAGATGGAGTAGTACGGGTGGGGTAGGATTTTTTTAAGCTTGTAAAGTAGCCCTTCATGCCATACTTTATCGAATGCCTGTTGGATGTCTAGGAATACGGCTGAGCAGTATTTTTTCTTTTCAAGGGTCTGGCTGATCATGTGGGTTATGCGGTGGATTTGCTCTACTGTTGAGTGTTGTTTTCGGAAGCCGAATTGGTGATCTGGGAGAGTTTTCAATTCTTCTAGGAGTGGAAGGAGACGATTCGTGAGCATCCTCTCGAATAGTTTAGAAAGGGTAGGAAAGAGACTGATTGGGCGATAGGAGCTGGCTTCATATATTGGTTTACCGGGTTTGGGGATGAGGGTGATTAGTGAGATTTTCCACGCCTTAGGAAAGTGTTCAAGGCGGAGGATGGCGTTAAAGATTGATGCGATTAGTGCGATCCCTTTTATGGGGAGTTCCTTGATTGCTTTATTTCCTATTAGGTCGTGGTTTTCGTAGAAGTGGTGACCACTTCAACATATCTTAATACCAGGCCCCATATAAATAATGAAATCCTAAATATAACCTGTCTTACGGGAACAAAGGAAGAATGATTTCATGTCAAATCTTATTTTTTTCGATGCAATGAATTTCTGAATGCCAGTTTGCCTATGTACAGGAGCTCTATACATAAATTGCGATAAGAGTAAAATGTACTTGCAAATGTTCCTTGTAATTTACCAATTATGTTTCGGATTCTCTGTAGAAGATCGGAATTGGATACAATATTGTCACTAAAAGTTAACATTTGTAGCAGTAATAAGTGACGGCCTCTGCTTATTATTTCGCTATAGATATCGTTTTTCAATAGCTTATCTTTGTTCCAGTATTCTGGTAACGATAGCTTCTTGTTTCCCGTCATTAAAAGAGAGATAACAATGGAACAATATAATTAACGGAGCACTGTATCAGCTATTACATTATTGTTATTTTTTTGGGGGGGGGCGGCATTGATTGTTTGTCTTTTCAACAACACACTCCACCAACTCTTCGCTAACGACTTCGCTTACGACTGAAAGTAATTTATAATTTTCCATGAATAACTTATGTCTGCTTGAGTACCCGAATTTCGTAGGGTAAAATCATGAATTTTGGGGTCAAATTTTTCTGTCGTCATATGACATTTGGTAAAATTGTCCTTCGCGCGTTATTATTCTCTATTTCAGAATCATCAGAATCTGTGGTACTTAGTACATTCAATCTCTTTCACTGCAGTTATCCGAAACAGTTTCTGATTCATCTAATACGTTCAACACTTGTAGTTTTTGTCAGATTTTTAGAAACTACTTCGAAAAGAGCAGAATCTGAAAAGTTTATTAAATGAAACGTAAATTATAATACTTTTAAGAAATAGGAATACAAATAAGTATACAAATATGCGGTATACAAATTGTTCGGACCTTTTTTGTCTAAAGTATGTAATACTTTCCTGAACTAACTATTGTTCTGTGATAGTCGAAACAAATTAAAAAATCAAACAATGTATAAATGCGAATCCAGTCCTGTAAAGTATTTGGCGCGGAACTTACAAGAGGCGCTGCTAGGCATAAATTAGTTTACGACACCGCCGGTTATAGACGGTCTTAGCCTCTAGGAGTCACTTCGTGGCCGCCGAGTATAACTAGCGTTATTAGCGAAACGGTTAATTAAAGAACAAAGCCGAAAACACAATTTTTTTGCTCTTGATTTTTTCATCTCATTCTAGCTGCAAGAATCGCCTCGTAAGTATTTTTACATTAGCTGAACACCCTGTATATGCTATATAGAAAGGATCGACGGCCAACAAATCCTGGCACGTACGCTATCACGGACGCACAATTATACGTATAATGCGATGTAGTGGTATCGATAATTTTTTCCAGACACTATAGCCGCCCGACAGTTACATAGATAGGAAAGAGTTATTTAGAATTATACTGGCGGTAACGTGTTCGAAAGTCATCGAAATCGGAGAGGATGTAGCTGTTCTACAGATCCACGTTATTCATATCAGACAGTTCCGCCTGTGCAGGCGACCTAAACGGACGTGCGAAACAGTGCTTCAGTGAAAGTGCGGTAAGAGGGATGAGAAAGCGGAAAAGTAAACGGCCATCGCCAAAAGGTGGAAACATGTAGATTCCACCAATAAAAATAACTAACAAAGGAGAAACATACGTTATAAATAGAGCTACAGGCTCTACAGAGGCAAAAAAAAAGACGTTAACATGGAAATATCACAAGCCAATGACGGGAACAATGAACCAACACACCACGAAGAAAGCTGGACGGTGGCAACTTCCAGCAAAAAACGCAAAGTAACCCTGTTCGCAAGCGGGAGGAAAACCGAAACACTAGAAAAAAAAAACAATGGCTGCAGGATATCAAACTGCATAATTCATTTAGCGCACTGCCAGAAGAGGCAGCAAAGGACTCAACGGAAAGTCCGACAACTCGCATCGCTAAACCACCACCAATATACATAGATGCGAGAATAATTATTGAGATATGTATAATTTTTGTGCTGGACTAGGTCGAATGCGTAGTGGAGATGTTTGTATGTGGATATCAGTGTGTGGAGATATGTGTGTGCGCGGCGACTGAGAAACGGACGAATGTAAACAGTCTACAAAAGGTCGGGTATGGAAAAAAGTGCTGAGACGCGTGCAAGTATGTATCGATGAATATTCTAGAAATCGTTTATAAAATAAATATGTGTCTACGTTAATAGTAATGCCCAGTGTAAATTTAATGTTTCCATAACAATATTTCGGCCATCAAGATCCACAATTCTCAACAATTATTATTTATTGTTATTAATTATCATTAATTGTTGTTTACCTCTGTATTTTAATTAAGTATTGTTACAATAAACTCGATTTTCAGACTGAAGAATCGATGTCTAGACGGTCGTCCTCTCCAGGTATAAGTGAATAGTGAAAAAGTGCTTCAAAGTAACAGTGCTGCAAAGTGATAGTGAGGAGGAAATAAAATAACAATGCAGATACCAACTATAAACATAGCAACAAAAGGTGAAACATATTATATAAAAACCAAACAAATTAACATTGAGACTGAAGAAACAAAAGAGCATCGGGGACAGGAAGATAGCAATTCAGAACATGAAAGATACTACCAGGACGAAAGCTGGAAGCCAGCGAAGGCTAGCAAAAAACGCAAAACAACCACAGACATAAGTGCCATAGAAAACCCAGTTACAGAAAAGCAGCGATGGCTGCAAGTATTACCATTAAGTAACTCCTTCAACTCACTAACGGAAGAAATAGACGCTGACCCCGTAAATAAAACCACTATCCAAACAAATCATATTACAAAACCACCACCAATCTTTGTAGAGGCCCAAATAATAGACCCGCTCATCGATCTACTAAATAATCTAGATGAGAAAAACAACTACACAATAAAGCAAACAAAATTGGATCAAGTAAAAATACAAACAAACACACCAGAAACATTTAGGAAAGTTATAAAAGCATTAAAAGAAAAAAATGCTATCTACCACACGTATCAGCTTAAAACTGAAAGGAGCTATAAAATCGTCATAAGAGGATTGCATCCTAAAACCAACATACATAAACTAAGCGATGAGTTAGCTAAAATTGGACATCAAACAAGAACAATAAACAATATAACAAGATTCGACACAAAGCAACTACTACCACTATTCTTAATAGAACTTGAACCCAGAAACAATAACAAGGAAATATATGATATCAAACAAATACTAAACACAATAGTAACAGTCGAACCACCACGACACAAAAAAGATATACCTCAATGCATGCGGTGTCAACAATACGGACACACTAAAAACTATTGCAACAGAAGCCCAGCTTGCGTCAAGTGCGCAAAAAATCACTTAACTGTACACTGCCCATATTCAGGAAAAATAGAAAAAGTTAAATGCTTCAACTGTAACGGAAACCACCCAGCCAGCTATAAAGGATGTGAAGTAAGAAAACAACTACAACGTAAACTGTTCCCGCCCCTACGAAGCAGGACAAGCACTAACACACAAGCCCATCAGGACAGCACAAAACCTGAAATATTACCAAATACAGAGCAAGCAATAAACACCAAACCTATCAGCACCAACACCATTGGTGGTCTAAGCTATGCTCAAGTAACCAGCCAACCAACACACACACACAACCAATACCACAGCAATAGTAACAATGACACTGCAGAAATCAAAGAACTGCTCAAACAATCTATAAAGAACACCGAAATGCTAACCAAAATGATAAGCGAACAAAGCGCAGTACTCAAACAACAAACCCAACAAATCACAGTCATGCTACAACTAATTACAAACGTGCTAAGCAAAAAATAAAAACGGACACTCTAAAAATAGCAGCCTGGAACTCAAACGGCCTACAACAACGGGCCCTCGAAACTAAAACATTCATATAGAATAATAATATAGACATACTACTTGTCTCAGAAACACACTTCACTACAAAAAGCTATTTGAAAATACCATACTACACCATATATGATACCAAACACCCCTCAGGAAACAGGTGGAGTTAAATATCACTAACATAGAGCTAGTGTAAAGGGTATTCATATAGTGCATAACCTTAACAAAATTATAGTATAACATCGTTTACTACTTATATCGTGGATTACTTTCTTGCGTGAACCGTACACATTTTCCACACAAACTACTGATCACTGTATATTACAGTATTCACATACATACATGTAAAATCCCTAGAGTTCATGTAGGATAGGGATTCTTTTTTTGTACGGGTAGCACGACAGGCTGTGTTTAACGAAGAGACCGATCTTCCTTTGTTGCACGGACGACCAGTTGAAGAAGCACGTGTTCCCCAGACGGACGGACAGAGAGTTACATTAGAGAGGCAGACAAGGTTATAGAATAATTGTTTAAGATTGTAAAGACTGAAGATTTAAGATTTAAAGACTGAAGAAGAAAGATCGGTAGCTCAGGATGTTGAAAATCGATTCTCGATTTTCAGGTAAACATTGCACCAAAGACTTATAATTTCCCGTTTAGATAATCATCGTTATTGATTGTTATAGACGCATATTAATTGTTGTTCATTTTTGTATTTTATCAAATCATTTCATAATAAAAAACTCGATTTTCAGACTTCAGAATCGATCCCTGAATTATCCCATTATTGAACCTTATATACATATGAAATAAAAAATAAAGTAAGCAAAGGAAACTACAAAAAGGATTGTTTAATAATACAAATTAATGTACAGCCAAATGAAAAACTACACTTATCGCGTTAAATAGTTGTACCAGCTTTTCGCTTTTGTTGCCGAAATGACACTGCCCCTCCAAGCCAGTTCTCTCCGAATCGAATGTCCAGCTAGACAATTTGTAAAGTACAAATTAGATAATAAAACAAAATATATGTATGCCGGGTTCACATTAAGATTAGGGTTAGGTGCTTGAAACGAATCTTCATTTGGATTAGACTTCGGCGTTATACAATAGAGGAGATATTTACTAGTGCAAATATGATTATTACAGAATTTGACAAGTAATCGTGATAATTAGATACTCGAGAAGTTAATGACAATGATCCTAAGTTCAATAACGAATCCGCGGTGATTCTCCGTCACGGTGACGCTGTAGAGAAAAATATGATGGGTGTGTCTAAGGACACGAGATCATCGAATTTGTGGAGAAAAGCCTTTGTTCGAAAAGTGAGGGAAATTGACGTTACTGTCAATTGGTTAATTTCCATGTTGGTGGTTAGAGAAGGATGCTAGCAGCCCTTGATTTCTCCTATCTTCTCATAGTTGGGACAAAGACTGTTTGTCTGTTTGAAGAACTTTAATTAACTAAAACTTAAGATTTATAACGGGTCCTCGGGCTAGCTAAACGTGTACTGTGGAGTTGCATCGACATCTGGTAATCACCTTACCCGAAGGATAGAGTCTGCTTGTGGCGAGCCGTGGGACAGAAACCGTTGGATTGTTTACTGTCGCTTGTCCGCGGCTACGTTCGGTGACTGGTTGAGCCCAAGCTCACTATCATAAATTTCGAACAACTACAATCGGATTGAATGACGACAATTGCTTAATAACGGCTATGGTAGAATCTAGATTACAGTATTAACCCCTTCGTTACTTTACTTACTTTACGTACTTTAGCGAGTCTGATTCGCGACCAGATACTTGGGCCAAATATGAATATGAAACTCGCGATATTCATGTTTGGGCCAAAATCTTCATCGCGAATCTGATACGCTAAAGTACGGAAAGGGGTTGAGGAGTTTTCCTAAAGTTCCAAAGAGAAGGCTCCGTTGTCCTTCCATCTCCGACATATATATCTAATCCAAATCCAAGCATTTGTTGATTGAGTATGCATCACACGGTATAAAAAGCATAGTTGCAACTTAAGTGGCATCCGTAAAAGTTTCGTCGAATGATGAAACTATTTGGAGTGTTTGAGAAGGGAGAATTCTATAAACTTCTAACTTTCTTCTCGTGTTCGCTAATGACTAATTCGACGACCTGTTCCATATAAACTCATCAGTAAATATGCATGAACAAGGACGCTAATGATCAACCTGTATATTTGTAATTTCCTGCTACTTCATCAAGAGCACGTTTTTTCTTGCTAAAATTTAATGTACATGTAAACATAAGTATTAATATGAACATAGAAACATATTGCGAATAAAGCCAGTTTCAGAATTATCGAAACTTTAATACCTTTTTTCCGAGCGAAGGCATCATTTCCAACTCATAGTTTCCATATAGACTGTTGTTCCTTGTGACGGGTAGAATACGTTGCAATTAGAAACAAAATTTGACCCTGAATTTCAAAGTCAAGGCCATCTTTGCACACTTTTTTCACAAAACTTCACCGATAGTACAGTCACGCTACGATCCTGCTTACATTTACTTTCTTTACACTCTGTCCATGTAAAGTTCCATTAAACTGTACGTTCTTAAAACATCGGGCGTAATTTGTGACGTAATTGTTAGATTTTAATCTTAATGTTAAGATAAATAATCTATGGGAGACACAATGTTTATGTTGAAATAATATTAGGTGATATTTATGTAGTACCGGGATCAGAAGGCCTAAGGTATCGGCCGAACTGTAAACAATGTACCGTTGGGTCCTTTAAGTGGACAGTTTACGTGAAAAGGCTGCGTGACCTTGATCACGAGGGTTTCGGAATACCTGTTCCGAAGAACGGGAAAAGGGAGAGCGTGTAGAGCGAGGAGAGCGTGTAGAGCGAGCAGAGCGTGTAGAGTGTGGAGAGTGTGGAGAGCGTGTGGAGCGTGCGGAGTGGGCAGAGCTTGGATTGGGAAGCAGAAAGCTGCATGCGAGAATAGAACGTAGAACAGCATTGTAATCATTTCGTTGCTCTTAATAATATGTATTAAATCAAAACATCATCACTTGTCTTTTCTCTCTAAGACCCATTTGGATACTACATTTATTAAACAGAATTACAGAACCAAATGTGTTTAAAATATAAAATGTGTATAAATAAGACGAGGCTTTCACTCGTCTTGGGTCAAACGTCTCTCCAGCCCCACCGTCTCTCCTGGACGGTTCCGGGACAGTTGGGACGCTGCTCATCCGCCGGCGGCCATCGGGGAAGCCAAGTACAATATATCGGCCGTCTGGCCAGCATTTGGCCTTCAACCACTACCTCCACGAGTCCAATTCCAATTGGCCGAGCTGAGGGGTCACAACTCCCTCCGGGCTTCACTCCAATCCCGTGGTCCCCACTTTAATCATTCCTAGGATTATCGGTGTGGACGGACGGCCACTTCACTGTCGGTGGAGATCCTGCTAACCGAACTCCACAGTTTGAGGTTGGACTCATGTAACCCAGGGTCCAAGGCAACGGGCATCGGTCAACGCCGATGGTCCCGTCCCTGAACTTACCTGGACGACCTCACCCTTGGCTTCGCGTTTGTGGGTGCGCATAAGAATCAGGATCTGCATAGTAAAATTGTCAATGTACCTCCTGTGCTTCCTAAACATGCAGACGTCTTCCACCAGGCACTTCGTCCAGTTGTCGCTGCGATAGTAAAGCCACTCTTCCTCCCAATACGCTCCATACGTTCTTCCAGAGCCTTGATCCTTTCATGAAAGAGTGGGTCTTCTTTGAAACGGGTATCGCATAGTGACTGCAGATATTCCTTCTTTATCCGATACGTCTCGGCCCGGAGCTCGACCATATAGGAAACGGGCAAAGTGCCCGTAAGCACGCACAGTGCTGCGTGGGATATTATGCGGGTAAGCCGTAGATGGTCTTAGGCGCACAGAGCACCACAGAGCACCACCGACTCTCCCAGACTCCATAGAGCTTCCTCGCAGAGTCGGTGAGACCGTTAACATTAGGCAGCAACGACCTCAATGCTCCCATAAGGGTATCTGCCTCTCCCCATACTTTCCCCAAATAAGCCCCGAACCTTCTGCAGTTATCTACTTGCACCCCAAAGTATCTAATCTCCTGCTTCGTAGTCAGAAGGTGCCCCTCCATGTTTATTTCAATTACCTTGGGATCCGCTTACCCGTCAGCAATATCACCTCGATCTTCTCCTGTGCGATCTTTAATCCTTTATCGGCCCACCACCGCACGATCACGCCCAACGCTGTACTTAATTTATTGTTCGCTTCTTTATGTTTGGACACGTCGAGAATCACCGCCAAGTCGTCGGCAAAAACGACGGCATTCATTTTCGGAATTGCCTTAAACTCCTTTAGTAGACCACCGAACACCAGATTCCAGAGCAGCGGCCCAAGTATCGATCCCTGAGGGGCACTCGCATACACATTTACACTACAACAACCGCCTTGTTCGGATTTATCTTCGTACAGGCATCCATCAGATCTTCTTCTTAGATTCTGTAGTTGTCACTTCCTTACTCTTCTCCGTTTCTATTCCTTACAATTCTATCTTTACTCTCCATTGGCCTCATCAGGAAGAGCTCGTCAACTATAGATCGGACCCTGTTCAAGTGAAGGCCGTCTGTCTGGACTCTGCGGGCCATTCTAGACATGACCGTCCTATACAGCCTCCCCCAAGGGTCCCTATCTAACGTCACACAGAACTCCCACTAGCATCTTTCCTTATTCGCTTTGATGGCCCTCGCAAGTTTTCTCTTACTAACTTTGTAACCTTCCCACAAATGAATCGCGTCATTCATGCCCATGGTCCTAGCTTTCTGAGCTTTTCTTCTGCTCTTCGTCGTCTCCTTCCTTAACTTGCTTATTTCATCGTTCCATTAGTAGTTACATCTCCTCTTACCCATTGGTGGATACACCTTTTTATGTTCGGAGGCATACGTCGTTTCCAGAATAGTTTGTAAACATTCTCCATGCGCTTCCTCGTCGCCTGTATTATCAATAAGTAACTTCTCATAATCTTCGTCAAAAGTTATGAGGTTGTTACGCCGCGCAACACATCTGCACTCCATCCCGCGCGGCGTGACAGCCAACGGTCGACGTGCCGTCCTTCGAACCTTCCATAGGCCTAAGGACCCACCATAAAGTGAAATCCTAACTGCATTGTTCGCACACATGGTTTGAGTCAATCTGTCTGCCAGAAAAGACTTTCTAATTCCAGAAGGGTTTTCAGCTAGTTCTTTAGAAGGGTCCTTGGGTTTATTACGTGCTCTTAAGAATTGCGGAGAAAGCAGGTAGTGGCCTAACGAAAAAAGCGGAGATTTCTCTAACGGAAAATCCGAGTCTCCCCATAAATAATGTCGCCTAGGACCCAAGTTAGTAGGAGGCTTCTTCCTCCTATCTTCCTTCCCAACATTGGTCATAACCAATCAGCATCGCGGATCATTGCCCTCACTTTCCTAACTGAAAATGTAAGCAACGAATCCGCGTTCTTCGGTCAAAGGGCACACCCATACCGAGCTTTCCTCCGTATCCACATTAGAATAAACTTTAAAGTTTGATCGTCTCTCACGGTGCCTAGAGTTCCTGCATTTCCTACAACTCTCACCGTTCCTACCTCTCTAAGAGTTAGATCGTCTCTCACGGTGTCTAGAGTTCCCATAATCCCTATAACTCTCACCGTTCCTGTATCTTTCAGAGTTCCTTCATCATTTCTCAAGGTGCCTACACGGCCTAGAGTCTTCTAAGGCTCTCACATTATCCAGAACTCCGACAGTTCCTATATCTCTCAAGGGCCTAGAGCTAAAAGCTCTCCTTCTCTCATCCAAGACTAACCCTTCTCTCGTTATCTGTATCTTAATCAACGGCGTTACTACTTTGTGTGATTGTATAAAGTGTTGGAAATATACATTATTATAACTCAGTGACTCCCAGTGTTATACCGCATCAACCACCCCGATTATCCTAACCGAAATACGGGGATCGAACTATTCGTGGTGTCGATTATTCTAATCGTAACGGGAATTTACGACTCCCGTTGACGCGTATTCTAACGACTGCGTCTCCCCGCGATAGCTCGAAAATACAGAGGTGATGTGCGTGATAGGTATAGAAGAATCACTCGGTATTGTTTAACAATATCTATTTATTTGCTTGTGTTCGTGGTATACACTAGCGCGCCGAAAGCACGGTACAATTATCGGTTCGAGATTACAAGTTCAAGCTCGGCGCGATACTTTACGCGGTGGTTCGAGTCGAGACGATTGCACAGATGTCCAGAGATTCAGATTCGCTATTACGTACGACTGCGGACGAACAATTCAGATAGGCGTCTACCAACTTGCCTCGCGACTCGCGATAGAACAGAATGAATTTGTGTCGCGATGATGCTCCTTAGGAAAACTGTGTTTGGGTGTGTCTAAGGATACGGGATCATCGGATTCGTTAAGAAAAGTGTTAGTTCAGAGAGTGAGGGAAATGGACGTCGCTGTTAAGTGGCTAAATTGTGAGTTGGTGGTTGGAAAGGGATGGTAACTGCCCTTGAGAGAGAGTTGCTAGCGAGGAGCGTCGTACGTGAGAAAAAGCAGATTTCCCGTAGTGGGTGGTATGTGTAGGGACTATTGAAACAAAGACTATTTGTCCCTTTAGAGAATCTTAGCTGCATGAATCCTAAGATTTATAGCGGGTCCTTAGGCTCGCTGTAAATATTCGGTGAGAATGTATCGACATCTGGCAATCATCTTGTTCGAAGGGTAGAGTCTTTGCGTAGCAAGGCACGAGACAGGAACCGTTGGGAAGTTTGCTGTCGAGTGCCGCTACAGTTAAAACAAATTTGTCCATATCGGCGTTCTTCGTCGAATACTTAAAATTCTCGGCATTATGCTCCGTCATTTTAATCCTAAAATTATGCAGGACGTATCTGTGGTCCGATGCCGACCAGACCTTCGATAACTTCCCACCTGCATCCTTCTTAGGCAATCCCCTATTGGCACTAATAATAACGAGGAAACTTTTCATTCCGTTCTTACAGAATCTATGATCTTCGTTTATCCTGATCGGGACGATCACATTCTTCGCGAACATGTTCAGGAGATTGGTCCCCCTGCCATTTCATTTCATTTACATTTACATAGCCTCCCCATGCGGTTGCCTTTGAGTTAAAATCTCCGGCGATCATTGTTGCTGGGTAACTCCTCTTGGTCGCCTGAATCAGAGTGTCCAACAGCCTGAATGTCACGTCTAGTCTCTATTACGTTGATCGTATCATATATTTTAACGCCGACTGGTTAAACATCTACAAGGTTCATGAGCAAACAACTTGAGAACCAAAGTGAGCCTTTACAGCAAATGAAGGATTCTTAAAACGGTTTTACTTAGAACTATCTTATTTTAAAATATATTTATTTTCTATCATCATTATTTATTGTTCAGTAGACTTTTTAATGATAAATTATTATTGTCAACGAACAATCTCGGAACTTTTGTTTGGTGAAGGATGATAGAGGATTTTGTCATTATAATGTTGTCCTTATAATGGAAAAATGTTCATATTCAGTGAGCAGATGAATTGCTTGCAGCTCTGAAATCATGTGCGTATAAATGCCTGCATTCTTATTAAAATTTCATAGAAAAAACAAGCAATGTCACAAATGGATTTATTTAGAAAGGAGACGAATGAAGAGACAAAATGAAAAGGATGATGAATCCCTTCTTCATAAAATTGTATTTATATTCCTCTGGTTTAAACAGAAGAAATAACGTTCAAATAGTTAGTACACGATACAGTATATTATCAGTAGTAAGATCATTATACTGGACATTTTGGTGATCTGATGTATCCAGTACAACCTGAAATAACCAAAAATATATGTATTTATATTAGTTCCTATTTTCTTATACGAAGATACTTTTATACGCACCTTGATAATCGTTGTCGGGCTGTTGACTGAAACTCTTGTTTTAGAATAAATTTCTTAATTCCCATCAGGTAAACTTCAACATACTTCTCCCAATCCATATCCTGTAAATCTAGTTTGAACATATCGCCGTCGTTCAACATTTTCACTTTTCTCGTCATGTCGGAACAGTTATCCCTTTGGAAAGTCCATTCGTGTGTGGTGAAAAATGCAAATGATGCGAACAGTTTATTGCTATTTCTGAGAAGTTTCATCATTCTGAAATATCATTTTTAATTATTAGTATAGATGAAAACAATGATCATCCCAGAAAGATTGTTCTCGTTGTTCGAGGATCGATAGAATACTTACATTGGTTTACTACCTCGGAGTCTTAAAAATATATCTATAGCGAAGGCAGGAAAAACACGCGGAATTACACTCAGAACGTTGTAAATATATCTATTAGCTACGACTGAACAACCTGGATACCATAGCGTATCGTTCAGTGGGGTATCTATACTACATTTTACCATAGCATCTATCATCGGGCCAAACCTAGTCAATTGGAACATTTACATTATTACAATTAATGGAATTACGCGTAAAGTAACGTTTATTATTATCCAGGTATCTCAGGAAATATTATGAAATTTCAATAAATATTATTTATATTACTATTTTCCAAAATTGAAGTATTGGGAGCAAGAGTGGACTTTTGTATTCTACATTTGTTTGCAATTCCGCCTGGGCAGGCGACCTAAACGGACGTGCGAAACAGTGCTCCAGTGAAAGTGCGGCAAGAGAGAAGAGATAGGGACAAAGTTAAAGCCAAAAATAGACAAAAAGTGGAATCATGCAGATTCCACCAATAAAAATAATTAACTCCGGTGAAACATTTTTCATAAATAAAGCTACAGACTCTACATATGTAGAGAAAAATGATGATATTATGGAAACAACACAATCCGACGAAGAGCAAAACATACCAATACACCAGGAAGAAAGCTGGACGGTGGCAACCTCCAGCAAAAAACGGAAGGTAACCCCGCTCGCAAGCGCGAGGAAAAGTGATACACATGAAAAAAAACAATGGCTACAAGATATCAAACTGCACAATCCATTCAGCGCACTGCCAGAAGAGGCAGCAACGGACCCAACGGAAAGTCCGACAAACCGTACACCCAAACCACCACCAATATACGTAGACGCAAAAATAATTGACCCCCTCATCGAACTGCTAAACAACATCGCAGGAAAAGACAACTACATCATCAAACAGGTAAAAATAGACCAGGTTAAAGTACAAACCAACACCCCAGAAACATTCAGAAAAATTACAAGATCACTAAAGGAAAAAAATGCAGCATATCACACTTTTCAGCTCAAAACAGACAAAAGCTACAAAGCAGTAATCAGGGGACTACACCCAAAAACAAATACTGGAAAAATAAGTGAAGAACTGGCAAAAATCGGACACCAAGTAAGGTCAATAAATAACATAAACAAATACGATACCAAACAACCACTACCGCTATTCCTAGTTGAACTAGAACCTAAAAACAACAATAAGGAAATATACGATATAGAAAAATTACTAAACACAATAGTAAAAGTGGAGCCACCCAGGCATAAAAAAGAAATCCCACAATGCATAAGATGCCAACAATACGGACACACCAAAAATTATTGTAATAGAACCCCGGCATGCGTTAAATGCGCAAAAAATCATCTCACGACACACTGCCCATCCACGGGAAAAATTGAGGAGGTTAAATGCTACAACTGTAACGGAAACCACCCAGCCAGCTATAAAGGATGTGAAGTAAGAAAACAATTACAACGTAAACTGTTCCCGCCCCTACGAAGCAGAACAATCACTAACACACAAGCCCAACAGGACAGCACAAATCCTGAAATAATTCCAAGTACAGAGCAAGCAACAAACACCAAACCTATCAGCACCAACACCATTGGTGGTCTAAGCTATGCTCGAATAACCAGCCAATCAACACATACACACAACCAATACCACAGCAATAGTAACAATGACACTGCAGAAATCAAAGAACTACTCAAACAATCCATAAAGAACACCGAAATGCTAACCAGAATGATAAGCGAGCAAAATGCAGTATTAAAACAGCAAACTCAACAAATCACAGTCATGCTACAACTAATTACAAACGTGCTAAGCAAAAAATAAAAACGGACACTCTAAAAATAGCAGCCTGGAACTCAAATGGCCTGCAACAACGAGCCCTCGAAATTAAAACATTCATATACAATAACAATATAGACATACTACTTGTCTCAGAAACACACTTCACTACAAAAAGCTACTTGAAAATACCATACTACACCATATATGATACCAAACACCCCTCAGGAAAAGCTCACGGAGGGACAGCAGTGATAGTCAGAAACGATATCAAACATTATCTACACAGCCAAGTTAACAAAGAATATTTACAAGCAACCTCTGTTACAGTTCAAACTAGCAGCAACTACTTCCAGTTGTCAGCAGTATATGTGCCTCCGCGACACAAAATAACAACACAAATGTGGGAAGAATACTTCCAGGACCTAGGGGACAAGTACATCGCAGCGGGAGACTACAACTCAAAGCACACGCTTTGGGGGTCAAGAAACATTACACCTCGAGGTAGAACACTGGAAAAATACATAAGAAATAATAACCTCAATATATTATCCACAGGAACACCGACACATTGGCCGACTGACCTGAACAAAAAACCAGATCTTCTGGACTTTGCAGTTACAAGGGGACTAAACACAAATAAACTAAAAATAACACCCAACCTCGAGCTCAGCTCCGATCATACACCCATAATAATTGAATACAGAAACAAACCAATTCACTATAGCAAACCAGAAACACTATGCAACAAAACCACCAAATGGCAAACTTTCAAAGAAATAATAGAAAGCAAAATAAACTGCAACATCCCGTTAAAAACTCCTGAACACATAGAACAGGCAGTAGCAACATTGACAGCAACTATTCAGGAAGCAGCAAGGACAACCACTACTCCCGAACCAACCAGCAGACAAACAATAACAATCCCGCAAGAAATACTCGACAAAATCAAAGAAAAAAGAAAAGCAAAAGCAAAATGGCAAAAATACAGAACCCGAGAAAACAAAAAACACTTAAACAAACTTGCAAAGGAAATAAAAAACAAAATAAAGGAGCACAACGATAACGAATTCGCAAAGTTCATAGGGACACTCTCCACACACGAGAACACCAACTACTCACTATGGAAAGCCACGAAAAAAATAAGGAAGCCAATAATACCCGTCCCGGCAATCAGAAAAGCAGATAACACATGGGCAAGAAGCAACGAAGAACAAGCCGAAGAATTCTCCAACCACCTCTGCAACACATTCACACCACACATTATCAACAACAGCAACCTCAAAAGCCATACGGAGGAGGATCCACAAACCACTACTACCACAGCCGACAAGGAATACACCATACCTAAAACATCGGCACAAGAAATTAGAAACATAATTGATAAAACAAAAAACAACAAAGCACCAGGAATCGACCTAATCAATGGTAAAATCTTGAAAAACCTTCCGCCAAAAGCAATAAGACTAATTACAATAATATTCAATGCAATTCTAAGAATTCAATACTTCCCCAAACCATGGAAATTAGCACAAATCAAAATGTTACACAAACCAGGCAAAGACCCGCACCAAACTGCATCTTACAGACCAATATCACTGCTCCCAGTATTTTCCAAAATACTGGAAAAGATAATATACGACCGCATAAAACCAATAATAGAGACAAAAAAACTAATACCGGATCACCAATTTGGTTTCAGAAACAAACACTCCACGATAGAGCAAATGCACAGGCTTATAAACGAAATAATAGTAGCACTAGAAAACAAGGAATACTGCACAGCCCTCTTTATAGACATAGAGAAAGCATTCGATAAAATTAACCATGAAAGTCTACTACAAACAATTAGGAAACAATTCCCGGAGCAAATACACCACTTAATAAAATCCTACCTAAGCAGCAGAACCTTCGTAATAAAAATCAAGGACACACATTCTCAAGTTAAAGACATCAAGGCCGGGGTACCACAAGGAAGCGTCCTAGGCCCAATACTATACACATTATACACGGCGAACATACCAACAACTACCAACAGCACAGTATTGACATTCGCGGACGACACAGCTATACTAGTCAGGCATACTAACCCAGAAACGGCAGTCAAAATACTACAAGAACATATCGTAAAAATAGAAAATTGGCTACAAGAAAAACAATTAAAAGCAAACCCCAATAAATGCAACCATATTACATTCACGCTACGGAAAAAGATACCACCAAACATCCTATTGAACGGTACGCATATAACGCAAACAAAGCATGTCAAATACCTAGGACTACACTTAGATCAAAAACTCACCTGGAAACTACACATCAAATCAATAGTAGAAAAAATACAGAAAACAAGGAGACAAATGTATTGGCTAACAAACCGAAAATCCAAACTAAGCACAGAAAATAAAGTAAAAATATATAAAACGATCATAAAACCAATCTGGACGTACGGAATACCACTATGGGGGACGGCAGCAATGAGCCATATAAACAAAATAGAGGTAATACAGGCTAAAATCCTCAGAACAATAGTAAACGGACCTTGGTACGTCAGAAACGAAGATATACGAAGGGACCTGGGAATGCCAACGGTCAAGGAAGAAATCAGCAGATACTCCGAGAAATACAAATCAAGAATAGCAACACACATAAACCGGCTAGCTGCGGAAACATACAAAATCACAAATATGGACAGAAGACTAAAAAGGAAGCACCCAGCAGACCTTATAAAGGACATAACCTAACAAACACGAGGATGGTACCCCGCTGGGGGTAGCCACCAACATGCTAATGTAACCGCTAAAAAATTCCACCAAATGTCCAAATTGGACAAATAGTGAATTTAAATAAGAAAAAAAAAAAAACATTTGTTTGCGCTTTCATTGTCCACGTTTCTTAAATAAACTGAGACTTTGGAATACTCTAACAATCGAATTACATTAGTTCGTAAAAAATTCGCAATAAATATTACTTAAAAGGGTATGCGTTACTCGTGCAGTTGTATACTTTAACTTCATGATCACGATGCAGCGTGACATGCCATGCAGTACATATTATCATGTCGACTATGAAATCGACAGGCACCACATCCAAGTTTGTATCTCTCCTACCCCGTACCGCTGTTGCAAATCCTTTGCCGATTAGCAGAAAGGTACCTGGTAACATTAAGTTGGTGTGGAAATTATTTGTGATTTTGAATTAGCAGAAATGTAACTCTAAATATATTAGAATACATTCTCGTTACAGTGAGCAACAACAAATTTCAACTATAATAATGATGATCTAGTGGAAAGCCTCTAACAAACTAATCGGTTAACTCTACTCCTGTGAAATGTAAGGAGTACTGAACAATTATCACTGAAAAAGATTTGTGTAAATACCTGTAACTGCAGAAATATTCTGTATCCAACCAGGACATGGTTCTTCCAAAGAGGCACCAATTACGCTTGGCCGCACTATCGCAACTGGCAGATCTTTGCACTTGCTTGCTACAATTTGCTCTGCTAAATTCTTACTGAATGTGTATGTGTTTGGATAAGTTTTTAAAATCTTTTTTTCTATTTGGTTGATCGACGTTTCGTCGAATTTGTCACAAATATCGATCACCTCTGAAGGTTTCAAGCTCGTGCTGCAAAGTCAGTAATAAGTGAACGTATTCTTCACGATATAATTATAAATGTAATATTCGTAAACCATGGAACAACGTTCGCGTATAATTTATTCTTACGTATAAACTTTTTCCTCAATCTCATGTAGATTCGCATTACTAAAGGCTGTGCTGACGTGGACGAAGCTAATCGGATGCTTTAGTTCGTTCCAAAGCTCGATGACACGAAGAGTACCCTTCGTATTGACATTAACAGCCACGTGTAACGGCTCATTGAATCTCACAGTGGCCGCGGCGTGAAACACTATGTTTACTTTCTCTAACAACAGATTTCTATCTTCTCGCGAAAGACCTAAATCCGGCAGACTCACATCACCTTTCATGGGATAAACTCTGCTCAAAGCCGTGGGGTGTTTTGCTTTGATGACATCGTAGATCTGAAGATGAAAAATTACCAGTTCAATTCCAGAAAAGATATTTAATCAATTTGGCTTTTGACAGGCTTAAATATTGAAAGAAACAAGAATAATATTTACGAACGGGATCATCTATCAGCTTCTTAAATCTTTGTTCTACCGTTTCGTTATTTTTTGAACGAATTAGTATAAAAATAGCAGCGACGCGTGGACACACGCGCATCAGTTTTTCCAAAAGACATATTCCTACGAATCCGGTTGCCCCAGTTACAAGGATCCGACTACCGGCGTAGAATTCCTCGAGAGAAATTATCTTATTCAGTCCTTTATCGGTCACATTTTCACTCGTTTCTTTATTAATTGTATCCATGTTTCAGACTTGTGATCTTGACACTCTCAATCCTAATATTTGCCACAGATTAGCATTTCCAACAAATAGTAAGTGAATAAATGTGTTAAATAATGTAATAAACTGATCATAGTTGATAACTTCATTAATATTTCTTTTTAAAGAAGTCTACAGATAATATTCACAAAAAGAAACATAATTCAACAATTATGTTTTCGTTTTGCATGTATCAAATAATTGCGTTATGTTAACGATGCTTCTAGTGTAATGTATAAACACTTTTTCCACACAGTGAAATCGTTCACCAAAAAGGGTTCTAAAAGAGGGTAAAATAACTGTGCAACGCATGAAATAGAATTTTTCATGTGGATATAAATTAATTTGTATTATTGCATATTACTCCATAAAACGATATCTTAATTGATACATAATTAATACTTAATCTTTATGTAGTTTCATTTGACGACTTCATTTTTTATTTTATGTGTATGCTTATGAGTGTTGTAATTTACTGTGATCAGTAATTTGAGTGGAAAATGTATGTAGATCATGCGGGTCAGTGTTCGCCCACATGTAATAGCACCATGAGAATACGTAATTGTTAGGAACATGATACATTTACACTGTACATGTGAATGTGTGTGTAAGCGTCAGATGTCCAGGCCTTAGTTGGGACAAAAGACAAGAGTCAGTCGTTAGAAGTATCTGGAAGAGTCGGTTGACAACAAGCGTGCGTGCGAGTAGGATTTCGTGGTCTTTAGAGTATAAGATATATGTATAACTGTTGTGTGCTAAATAAAGGGAATTATTTGTATTTCCGAATTCCTTCTATATCTTTACAGTAATGCGTATGTGAAATTTGTATAAATTTTATATGCGCTCTGCATTAATTATTATTTTATGAGGGCAAAAAGATAATAATTTCCGATATGCCGTAATAGATTTCAATGGGTAAACAGGTTTAATCTATAATCGATTATTTTTTTAGAAAGTGTTGCGCAAGTTGGTTTACGTCATCGAATGTCACAGTCTTCAGATTTACGACTTGCACGAGAAAAGCTGTTGCACATCTATCGTTCGTGTAAAAAACAAATCGCAATTTTTTTGTTTTCTATTTCCATCTTATTTTAGCTTCAAAATTCTGGAACCGAACAGCCTGTAAATGTATCTAACCCCCTGTCCGGATTTATCCAAGCACCCATTATCCGATTATCCTAATACCGGAATAGTGTATTATCCGAACATAATATTTCCTTATAACGAATCCCTCTTTTGTTTGAAATATGTATTGTATACATATTTTATTAGCGTTCATGTATCCTTTCCTTTATTAGATTCAGATTATAAGACATTAGTATGAAACTAATGGCGATCCAGCTATCGAAACGAAACAAAGGAGAAACTCGAAAGTGGTATACATGCAGTAGAATTTGCAAATATACATAGTGTTAGGAAAGGCCGAATGATATACGCTGTATGTACTGATATAATGAACTGGCTTCACTGCGAAACAGCTAATGAAATGATAATGAAGAGATGCGTTTTGAAATGTACGTATTTGAGAAATAGTCTCAATGACTGTGAGTACAAAAAGATTGCAGCTCGTCGCAGTTAATTATGTCGAAAGTATTATGTGACTTAGCAGCCAAGAAGACATGAAATCCATATATACTTAAAAGAATTGTCATTCAATTTTAATCTATGTTTCAATAAATGAAATTTCATATTAAAGTGATTGTACCATTATCAGAACTGTTCTGCCTCCCTGTTGAGTCGGATACAGGAGGCTCTACTGTATTTCAGATTACCCGGTTGAAATTTTACTGTCATTGCAAACTGATGAGCAAGATGTGATAATGTAAATGAGCACAGCGGCCAATGAAATCAACCAGAACATAAAATTTGTATATATTAGGTATCTCATATTATATTCGTATCTTTATTATAATATCATTTATTCTGTAATTTAATTGTGTACATATGTATGTATCTATTGATATGTACGTATCTGTTATTGTATACATATATATCTATACTGCTTTATCAATTGTAAAATATAAAATAAATGTTTGGGAATTCAAAAACTTCGTTTAAACTATTATAGTAATTAATGCCCCATGATATTTTTGGTATATACGATATTGATAATAATGAATGTCATTGATTAAACACACAATTGAATACAGAATAACAAGCAATCGTCTGTTACCTGATACTATTTCCACTGCGCGTTGTTTACCGAAGATCGAGCAAAAATGCGACTTCACGATAGTAGATAACGATACGTCTGTCGCAGTACTGTAACGATATTCGATGTGATACTCCTTTAGGCACTCATGCTTTTAATAACATCACCCTACTACTGAAACTGGATAATGTTATTCATGTATGATTAGAATTATATATTTATCTTCAAAACCAAACAAGAAATAGGCTTGAATGATCTTTGATCGTGAAAGATTGACAGAAATTGTCTTTTTATCACTGACTGCTTCTACTGCTTGCGTTTTAATGACACTTGCATTATGTATAACTTCTGAGTGAGTTGCGTATAACTTCTTACTACTTCATCTTCTTAAAGATGAAGAGAGAAATGTTTGCACTACAAATTCTATTTCTGATAATTACGGATGATCTATTCCGGTGGAGTTAAAAGCACTAACACAGAGTCAGTGTAAAAGGTATTCATATAGTACATAACCTTAACAAAATTATGGTATGACATCATTTGTTATGCAATATTTAGCAAATGAAATGTAAATACATATACTTGCAAATCCTCCAAATAATTAGTAAAAATGTATTCGCTACCTGTTATGAAAATAATAATAAATATCTGGAAAATGGAAAAAATATATGTGCAATGAATCTTCCTAGAATTAACGCTTCATTGGATAAAATGTAGATGGATTTCCATTGGGGTATTTGCGTGGAGCAGTAGTAGAGAAGACAGAGCCATGAGCGTAATCGAAATCTTTGGAAAAACTTGAGAATTAGAACAGGGAAGTTAATCAGATTGAAGGGCTAGTACCTGTGGAAAAAAGTGGGTGTAAGAAGTAACAAAATTCGGTCTGGAAAGACGTTATAGGCGAAAGAAAACCGCGTGTGAGGTTACGACGGTGAGGAAGCTATATTGAGACTCTTGTCAACAGCGCCGCTACACGAGTTACACGGGGAACTACACGGACGCAGCCATATTGGCAAGCGCGCCGAAAGCGCGTGCCGTGGGCCATTTGAAAGTGGCAGTGTACTGATGGCAGTGGCAAGTGCGGAAATAAGTGACCATTTTGCGCACCCAATGGGGAAAAAGGACAAACAACTGCAGAAAATGATAAAGAGGTGGATGAAACCATGAGAGGGGGGTGAATAGTTGGCTGCTGAGCAGACACACGTCAGCACCAGAACGTGAAGGTGAGGAACCTACGGACGGAGGAAACAACGGAGGAAGAGAGACCGCCGCAGTCGAAGCGCCCCGTGCGAAGGAAAGGAAGGCCGGCGGATTTCCCGATCTCCCCACGGACCTGGCCGAAGAAATGAGAACATCTACTACGGACGACATAGGAGCCACACCGGACACAGTGCAAAGCAGAGCAGTCTACTAGTGGAATCCCGACATCGCAGAACTGAGGGCGAGATGCGTCTGGACCCGAGGACGGTATCTGAGGGCCCATCGCTGACGACGACGAGACGAGGGAGAAGTCTTCCTGTTCTACCAAGCGTACCACGTACTACGGCGCTCGTTACAGAAGGAGATCAAGATCGCGAATGACCGTGCATGGTCGGAACTAGTCGAAGTAGTCGAGTCTGACCTATGGCGAAGGCCATACAAGACGGTTACGTAAAAACTTCGCGCTACGGGCCTTCTGGTAACGACGGAGATAGAACCTGCGCTGCTGCTGCAGATTATCAGGACGTTTTCACCCCTGCAAGAGGACAGTGCAGCAGATCAGTCGCGGGAAACAACATGGACTGTAAAATGGACAGATGACTGGGAAGTCACGGAGGAAGAGCCGTGAGAGGCGACCAGAAGAATGGCCTCCCACGACGTGGCGCCGGGCCCGAATGGAATCCTGGGCCGGATCTGGGGGGAAGTGATGGGGATCATGGCTCCCAAACTTCGGCGCCCTTACACGAGATGTCCGAGGGAGGGAGTCTACCCCCGGGCATGGTGGACGGCGAGGCTGGTCTTGCTTCGTAAGACCCTGACTACCCTGACTTACAGGGTAACACAGGTGATCACCGGGCATGGGTGCTTTGGCGAATACTTGCACCGAATCAGGAAGGAAGCGACCGCGCGTTGCCACCACTGCGATGCGAGCGTGGATTCGGCGCAGCACACGTTGGAGTTCTGTCCGGCGTGGGCGCGGCCGCACCGCGATCTCATCGCGGAAATCGGGTGGGACCTCTCGCCGCCGGCGATCCTCGCGGCACTGTTGGCGAGCGAGAGAGGGAGAAGGGCCGTGACCTCCTTCTGTGAGCAGGTTATGCTTCGAAAGGTTTCAGCGGAGAGAGCGAGGGTGCGGAGCTCCCACCCTGAGAGGATCGACCGGCGGGGGCGCGGCAGACGCCGCTGGTACCCCCCGATAAGGGTCAAAGTTAGGTGCTGATAGATCAGCGCCTTGGGAACGCCAGGCAGTCCGGTAGTCGGTTGGAGTCCGGCACTACCACGCCGCTCCCCCCCCCCCCCCCTCCATAAGTGACCTGGTGTCCGTACGGATTTCTTCCACGTAAAAAAAAAAGTTGTTACTTCGTCAAATATTACGGAACACAGAAGGAGCTGCAATTCGTTTAACCATCACATCGAAATGACACAAATGACATTACAAGACAGCGACATAATCAAACGCATGACTTTAAAAAGACCAAACATTTCTGTTGTAACAAAAAAACGTCATTAACAAGACGATAGTCTTAAAAACTATGAACATATTAAAGAATGAATTCTTTACGGTGTTAATTGACGAAAGCGTAAACGTATCAGAAATTAAAAATTTATGTATTTTCCTGAGATATGTACATACACGACAGGCAAATACAAAAATATTTATCAGATCTGTTGCGTATTAATGATAGTACATCACAAAATTTATACAAATAGTTTGTGGCGTTTATTAGATAAAAATGATCACCGTATAAAGAACGTAGTTGGAGTTCGCATGAATTACTGAAACATAATGCTGGAGGAACAGACCTCATGAATTTTTCGCTTATTGCGAGATAATACGAAAGTTGCTGTCTTCCCATGCATTTGCCGTTGCAAGCGTTTAGCTACATACCATGTATGCGAATCTTTGTTGATAAATATCGAGAAGCTTCTACATTTAATTTGTAGCTATTATTCGAGAAAAAATGATGCAAAAGGACAAAGTCCATTAGAAAAAACTGAGTACTTTGTGAAAGCAACGCGCAAGAAAGTGCTTCAACCGCTTGTAATAAGCTGGTTAGCACTATCAGAATTCGCCAAAAGAGTTTAGCAATAGTGGACAATGCCATCCAGCGTGTTTGCAGATGCAGCTACGAAAGAAATGTGTGATACTGCTAAAAAATATTTTATTCTGTTAATTGTAAAATTACCAAGCCTGTTAAGAATACTCCGAACGGTAAATTCGAGGTCTTAATTGTTTTCACTATCTCTCTAGCTAAGGTCGAGCGACGGTTATATGTATAGGAAAAAGTTGTTCAGAATGTTGCAACAATTTTAAATTTCACCAAAATAGGTTTATGAATAATTACAGAATATCATTGTATTGCGGAAAGCAGAAAACTTTTTCAATTACCTCATACTTTTTCATACCTCGTTCTTCATTTTATATTCCACTGTTTATCATATATGCCATCTCTGTTTGCATACTTCGACTAATTTCCGTATGTTAGTTAACTGCATACTGCATAATAATTACGCTATAAGTTATTGATACTTATGCCAACATAGTTACAAATAAAGAATAAATTATTCCGTTCTATACACATTTATGTTTTTATCTTTCTCATTAACACCTAAACATTAGCAAACAAATTAAACAAGTTAATATGCATATTTATATCATTGACTTGCAGATACACATATCATGTAGTAACTGTTTCAACCGTTCGCGGAGAGACGCGATCGCGAGATAACGCGTCGACGAGAGTCGTAAATTCTCGTTACGATTAAACAATCGACGCGACGAACTGATTGATCCCCTATTTCTATAGTGAGAATAGAGGTGGTTGGAATGAGTGCATACGGAAAACTGCACTGGATTTTGTGAATAAAAGTTTAATAAAAAATAACGAACAAACAATTACAATCAACGATCAACAATTCAGAACAAAAATGTAACAATCAAGGTTTGGTTAATGGTTTGCTTATAGCGAGACCTGTCGTACTTCGCAGCTTGAGAAAGACTAATTGATACGTTTGTTCGAAACCACGGAGTCTTTCCTTTGTCGCCCCTCGATATCCCTGCCACACGTGTGTTTATTAGATGTACCGCGGCGGTCGCCGCGTATGCGTTCTTCTGAGAATTCGACGAAAGAAACATAGAGATATCGATGGTAGATTGGGCACGTCGGTATTGCGCTTTGACGGCATAGCTCTTTGTATCGCGAAGTATTAGAAAGTTCCGTGGTCGATGCCGCCACAAATTAAAGTTTACTTGAATGCTTCATTTGAAAGATGATCGGCAAACCGTAACATCCTCCCCCCGTTGAGAGGGTACCGATCAAAAATATCGAGATATGGTATTATTTGAGAGTCCGAGCTTATTTCGTCTCGATCGTTGGTTGTTCGGGTTTCTCGAGATCGGGTTGAATTGGCAATGGGACAAGCCTTTTGATCCAAAATCCAGCCCCGATCCAAAATGCTCGTTGCCGTCTGAACTGTAGCTGTCCGGATGACGCCATCGGCGCCTGGATGGACCTTGATAACTCGACTCAGAGGCCATTGCATTGAGGGCACGTTGTTCTCTCTGAGGATGACGATTGTGCCTTCCTGAATGTTGTGTCCACCCTTGCTCCATTTGTTGCGGGTGATCAGCTCGTTCAGATACTCCTTATGCCAACGGTTCCAAAAATGTTGTTTCAGTTGCTGGATATGTTGCCACCTGGAGAGCCGGTTGGATGGAATGTCTCTGAAATTTCACTCACGCAAACTGATTAGTGAATCGCCAATGAGGAAATGCCCGGGAGCGAGGACTAACAGATCGTTTGGGTCGGTGGATATTGGAGTTAATGGTCGCGAGTTGAGAATAGATTCTATTTCTATAATAAGTGTATTAAACTGTTCGAATGTGAACAATTCGTTACCGACGACGCGTTTAAGATGGCGTTTGAACGATTTCACCGCTGCTTCCCATAGTCCACTGAAATGCGGGGAATGAGGGGGGATAAAGCGCCATTCAATTTGCTTATTGGCTAAAAACGCGTTTACTTTTTCGTTGTGGTCGTCCGATTGTAAGAGATCATGAAGCTCTAGTAACTCGTTGTTTGCGCCGATGAAGTTGGTGCCATTATTGGAATGGATGATGGAGCAAAACCCTCGTCGAGCGATAAATCTACGGAGAGCGGCGATGAAGGCTTCGCTCGTGAGATCGCCAACGAGTTCAATATATACCGCCTTAACTGCTAGGCATATAAAGATGGCCACGTAGATGTCACGTAAAATAAGGGAGAAATTTAGAGCAAAGAAGAAAACTTTATTTTTTTTCTCGTTTATACACTTCTGAACTCTAGCCCTGGCCGTTCGAGACTGAGGCTCTTACAATATCTTCTTACTTTCGATGACATCTGTTTCTTCTTTTGTTTTTCATCCTTCATCATCCCCACTACCCTGTAGGCGTACGTGACTGTTGCTACGCTTCTAGAACATTCGGTGGAAGGACCGTTAGGACATAGATGAACCCTCAGGTACTCCGGCAATATACATTGTCGCCAAGGTCGCCATGCGTAATGTTCAAGTATCGGCTGTCTGGAGAATGTTTAGAAGTGGTCGCCTAAGGTGACGTCAGGGCAAAAGAGTTTGGGGTTACACTCCCCCCTCCTTAGAATGAACTTAGTCCTCGAAGTTCCTTTTCCTCTTTAAGATAGATGGGTGAAATTTTGCCTTGGGTGTTTCCAGGTCGAAGGTTACTTGTGAATCGTTGCTGGTGCTGGGCACAGGTAGAATCGGGGTGAATATGTTGATAGGTGCCGGGTTGATTGGCATCGGAGCGCTGGCTGGTGGATTGTTATTTGTCGTGTTTCGCTTGATTTTACAACAGAATAAATGAAAACACAATTTCGGCATTCCTATTTTGTTGAGAAAGTATAAGCATATGAGAGCAATGGATAAATATCCTATAATTTGTAATATAGATATTCCCCGTGATTCAACTTTGTCGATTCTATGAGCAAAAGTTAGTTGATTCGTTTGATCTTCGATTCCATCCAGAGTGTCTTTGTATCCGTAATTATCGTTAATAAGTTTTGGAGTTTTCTCTAGTTTATTTAGTAAAACAATCCAGTCTGAATCATTAGTTACATTGACTGTTTTGATTTTAATCTCGTAAGAAATTTCCTTGCTACTACCACTGATTCTCATATGGTTATTCTTGTACAATATGTCTACGGTTTTATTAGTTTGTAACAAAGATGGTTTCTCTAGTCTAACAATTCGATGTGTCTTTTCTTCGAAAATGCTCAGATCTATTGGTTTTTCTGGTATAGCTATAAAATGATTCTCAGCATTTAATGGGATAAAAGTTATATCTTCAATGTTATAAACTACCACCTTACAGAATTTGACAGTGTTTTCTGCGCTTAAGATTTCAGAGTTACAATCGTGCTTCACTCGACGGTCGTGAATCGGCTGAGTTTGTTTGCAAATGTAAAAGTCAGATATAGAACGGCATTGCTTATCCAAGTAGTTTTGATCGACATTGATGTAATTTAGTCCTGACGTTAAAAATATCGGATGAACTACTAAAGGTGCTAAAAACACTTTGTTCGTGAGAGATGGTATGGGATATATTTGCTCTATATCCCATTCCATGTCCATAACTGTTGGTACAGAAATTACAAAGAAAACTTTGTTTTGTCGAGTAAACAATGTGAGTTCTGAGATATCTAAAATATTTTGGAAATTCTCTTCCTTTGGTATAAAAGCGTTTCCTACTGTTTTGCTACCTAGTACTTGGGCGTAATTGTTAATAAAAGTTCCGGGATCAATAATCTGTGGGCTTATTATTCCTTGTTTTCCTAAGATGATTAAATTGAATATTTCGTCGATTTGGAAATGTAAGTCAGAGAGTGAGCTTTCTAGAGCTATGACTTTTATTAAGGTGATCTCGTTTTTGTTAAGCGTTTTAAGTTCGTTTGTTACACCTGTGTCTACTTGTTTCAGTCGCTGGATGACGTCGTTATTTAAAATTCGTTTAATCAAAGCTGTCTGGTTGGCTACTATGGTTTTTAGGCTGTTACCTTCTTCAAAGAGTTTGTCTATATTTTTGTTGATTATATCTAGATCGTTCGCGGCTAGGGTTCCAAAAAGAGTTTTACTAATAGATCCGATAGCGTCTACTAGTCCTCGTCTACTTCTGGGATGAATGTGAGCTAAGGATCGTAATTCGATGCTAAGTGTTCTGACGTTATTTAGTTTTGCTTGTAAAGAGCGTATTTCTGGTAATATGCTACAGTCTTTTCGTGTCTCGCAGTGATTCCTAACTTCGGCTACTCCCTTTTCGATATATCTTACTTGTTCCAATACAGCACTAATATCTAGTCCTATAATAACATTTATGTGTTCGCTATAAAGATATGCTTTGGATATTTTCTCATGAAATATTCCGTTATTGTCAATAGGGGTTATTTTTAATCCGTTAAGGGTGGTAAAGCCGACGGCAAGGGCGATCGTCCTGAAAAATAAGGTTTTATTCTGTTACCGTGGATTTTCTTAACTCGATCTCTAATGAGAATCTCATAATACGGTGTCTTGACTGATTTAATAACGTAGGGTCCTAACCATTCGTCGTCCAATTTATCCGACTCATGATCGTTGTGAAGGAGTATACGATCTCCTTCCTTAAATAAGGTTTGGGTTCTAATGATTTTTCTTGTCTGATCTCTCATGTACCTCTTTCTACTTTGTTCAAGGGTGTTCTTCGCTATCATTCTATATTTTTGCAATTGTTTTTGCCATAGTGCAAACATTTCTTCGTAGGTGTAATTGGAAGTTCGGGATACGGAAGACGGGAGGTTGGCTTTTCTTCCAAATGTTAGTTCGAAGGGTGAAAATCCAGTTGCATCGTGTATCGCGGTATTATACCCTAGGCAAATAAAGTCTAATACCTGATCCCATTCTTTATTAGAATCGTGTAGGCTCGTGCGAATCATGTCTTTTACTGTGGCGTGTGTTCGTTCTAAGGATCCGTTAGATTGAGGATGAGAACTAGTGGTCTTTATATGTTTGATTTTAAATGCTTCTTCGAATTTTTCCATTAGTTCGCTAATAAAGTTTTGTCCCTGGTCTGTCAGTATCGCTTTGGGTGCTGAGAAGATGTAAATGTAGTGGTGTAGTAGTGCATCGATAATCGATTCGGTTCGTTGTGTTTTCAGTGGTGCTAGAACGAGATATTTCGTTAGGTCATCGTGAATCGAAAGAATGTATTGATTTCCACGTGTGGTTTTAGGCATCGGACCAATTAGATCCATGGCTATCTTTTCGTTTGGCTCCACTGGTTTTTTTTTTTTTTTTTTTTTTTTTTTTTTTTTTTTTTTTTTTTTTTTTTTATTTATTTATTAGAATATTTACAATCAATTCTCGTTGAGAACTTTCAGTAACTTTGGCGTGATACAATGACATGGATTATAATAGCTTTATATTGTTGATTCTAGTAGGACTAAGGGTTTAATCTAGTGGGTATTTTCTTTTTAGTCTGCGGATCTGGTCCGTCGTGTCCAGTAGCTGGGTGACTAGTGGGTTGTGGTGGTTGTTGACTCTTGTGCTATATCTGCTTCTGGACTTGTGTATTTCATCTTTGACTGTAGGTATCTTGAGGTCTCGGTGGATTGTTTCGTTGGTAACATACCAGGGTGCATTTAATAGGGATCTTAGCGTTTTCGATTGGAAGCGTTGGAGTATTTCAATGTTGGAGTTACTTGCTGTTCCCCATAGTTGGATTCCGTAGGTCCAGACAGGTTTTATTACGGCTTTGTAGAGGGTTATTTTGTTCTGTATGTTTAGTTTGGAGCGTCGGCCCGTGAGCCAATAGAATTTTCTTAGTTTTTCCTTTAGTTGCTTTGTTTTTTCCGAGATATGTTTTTTCCAAGTTAGCCTCCTGTCCAGGGTCATGCCCAGGTATCTTACGGAGTCGTTGCTTGGGATTATTGTGTTGTTAATGGTGACCTGGGGGCAGGTTTGTTTTCGGAGCGTGAAGGTTACATGGGAGGATTTTTTTTCGTTTATTTTAAAACCCCATTTTTGGAACCACTTTTCCATGGAGTCGAGACTTCGCTGGAGAGTGGATGAGGCAATTGCCGGGTCTGCGTGGGTAGCTAATAGTGCTGTGTCGTCAGCAAATGTTGCTATTGTTACCTCGTTTGATATGGGTAAGTCGGCAGTGTAGATGGAGAATAGTAGGGGTCCGAGGACACTACCTTGCGGTATGCCGGATTCTATTGGGAATGTTGCGGAAGTGGCGCCTAGACATTTAACTATGAATTGTCTGTTGGTAAGGTAGAATTTTAAGATGGAGTAGTATGGGTGGGGTAGGATTTTTTTAAGCTTGTAGAGTAGCCCTTCATGCCATACTTTATCGAATGCCTGTTGGATGTCTAGGAATACGGCTGAGCAGTATTTTTTCTTTTCAAGGGTTTGGCTGATCATGTGGGTTATGCGGTGGATTTGCTCTACTGTTGAGTGTTGTTTTCGGAAGCCGAATTGGTGATCTGGGAGAGTTTTCAATTCTTCTAGGAGTGGAAGGAGACGATTCGTGAGCATCCTCTCGAATAGTTTAGACAGGGTAGGTAAGAGACTGATTGGGCGATAGGAGCTGGCTTCATATATTGGTTTACCGGGTTTGGGGATGAGGGTGATTAGTGAGATTTTCTACGCCTTAGGAAAGTGTTCTAGGCGGAGGATGGCGTTGAAGATTGATGCGATGAGTGCGATCCCTTTTATGGGGAGTTCCTTGATTGCTTTATTTCCTATTAGGTCGTGACCTGCTGCTTTCTTGGGGTTTAGACGACTGATTGCTTCTATGATCTCTGCAGTAGTGAAGGGTTGAATAGGAGGGGACATTTGGAAGGGAGTGTGCAGGTATTCGGTGACGTCCGCTGCAGCTATGGAGGAATGGGGTTGGAATACTTCAGTCAGGTGTTCAGCAAATATGTTGGCTTTTTCTATAGGGCTACGCGCCCATCCACCCTGCGGGCGGCGGATTGGAGGTATTATTTGTGGGGGGCGCGTGAGTTTCCTGGAGGCTTTCCATAGTGAGTAGTTTGAGTCGGCTATGGGGGACAGGCTGGCGAGATATTTGTGAAAACGGTCGTTATTGTAGTTCTTTATGGTTTTGGATAGTTTTCTAGTTGCGTTGTTTAGTTTGCGTTTGTCCTCCGGTGTTCTATGGGTCTGCCATATCCTTCTTAGTCTACGTTTTTCTGCTATTTTTTTTAATATGTACTGGGGGTATTCGTGATTGCTGATGGACGTTTTTGCCGGTGTGGAGACGCGGATAGCGTTTATTATGCTCGCATTTAGGTATTCCGTGGCTGCTTCGATTTCGTCATTGGTTTTTAGTGAGGTTGAGGCTGAAGTTGTGCGGGTAAAGACTTCTCTAAAGAGCTGCCAGTTGGTGTGTTGGTTATGAATGGAGCCATTAGGTGTATTCTCGATGATGGTTGAACTGACTGTTACTATCACGGGGGAATAATCAGAGGAGAGATCGGCCGAGGAATTGATTTGGACGTGTCTTGGCGAGATATTTTTGGTTATGAAGAAATCAAGGAGATCGGGTATTTTGTTTGTGTCGGTGGGCCAGTGTGTGGGTTCGTATGTGGTAAGGTAGTTGAGGTTGTTGGTTATTATGCTGTTGAGGAGGTTTTTGCCTCTTACTGTAACCAGTCTGCTACCCCATTGGGTGTGTTTAGCGTTATAGTCTCCTCCGGCTATATATCTGTTGCCCAGAGTGTCCAGGAAGTGGTCGAAGTATTCTTTGGCGATGGAGTGTCTGGGAGGGCAGTATACAGCTGAGGTGGTGATTGTACCATGATAGTCTTCTATTGCTACGTTTGTTGCTTGGAGGTAGTCTTTCTGGAATGGTGGAAGTTCGTAGTGCTTGATGTTTGCTTTGATTATGATTCCGGTGCCGCCGTGGGCCTTTCCGCTGGGGTGTTGGGTATGGTAGAACTTGTATCCGTTTATGTTCAGGTAGTTTTTGTCGGTGAAGTGGGTTTCAGATATGAGCATTATGTCGATTAGCTGGTGTTTTAGGAAGAGTTCTAGCTCAAGTTTGCGTTGCGCTAGACCATTGGCGTTCCACAGAGCTATGCGTCTTGGTTTTATTTTGTGTCTGGGCGTATTAATTTTTCCATTATGATTGTTAATAGCGATAGCAAATTGTTTATTTGCTCTGATTGTTTCTCTATTAGCTTTTCAAGTCTAGAGACGTTGTCTGTGTTAGGTGAGGTGGGGGCACTATTTTGGGGAGGATCCCTGTGGCTATTTGGTGTATTTTGAGTGCCTTGTACCGCTTGGGCATAGGAGTTTGAGGGAGTGGTGAGTTTGATAGGGCTGGGTGTTTGATTGGTTGGGGGGATTGGGATAACGGTGGATTTCGGCGAGCTGGGTGTTTGGTAATTTTCCTCTTTTGTTCTAAGTTTGGGGTATTTGCTTGAGTACAGAGTTTTGTAGGCTGAGCAGCCTTTGTAGTTGGCAGGATGATCACCTTGACAGTGGATGCACTTCGCTGGGGTTTCCGGTGATTTCCTGCACTGGTCGGTGGGGTGTGTACCTGCACATTTGACGCAGCGGAAGGTGTGGTTGCAGTATTTCTGTGTGTGCCCATATCTTTGGCACCTTTTGCATTGGACTATCTCCTTTTTGGTTTGCGGTGGTTCGAATTTAACGATGGCGTTCATTATGCGACTGATATTGTAGATTTCCTTGTTGTTTGGTTTCTGTTTTAAATCAATGAAAAATAGGGATAGCGGGTCTTTTGTGACTCTATGCCTTATGTTGCTGACATTGGTGACTTCGTGGCCGAGTTTCGATAGTTCTATTTTTAGTTCGTCGATGTCTGCGGAGTGGTGGATGTTTCGTAGCACCACCCGAAAAGGTCTTTCTTCTTTGAGTTGGTAGGTGTGGAAGTTGGCGTTCAGGGCCCTGAGTGTCTTGGTGAGCTTCCTGTAAGCTTCTGGATTCGTAGGCAGGATTTTTACCTGATTGTTGGTTATCTTCAGGTTATAGTCCTCCTTGGAGATATCTCTCTCTAAGGACTTGGTCATTGTCTGGATGTCGATGACATCGTTAATAAATATTGGTGGGGGAGGGGGGCGTCTCTGTGCGTGGTGGTTAAGTGGTGAGTCTGCGGTTTCCATGGCATCGTTGGTGGATTCCAAAATTGCGAACCTGTTGTGGGTGTTTATTTGCGTTGGTGGATGTTCGTTCGAGTTTGTGTCTGCTGGTTCGGTTTTGCGTTTTTTCGCCTTATTGGCGTCGTTGGCACGGGGGGATCTGCAGAATTTCTGCCACGGGGGGAGTAGCGCGGGGTAGTGATGGGTTTGGACAGGCGAGCCTGGTCGTGATTGTTGGGCCATCATCGAGCTAGCTATTTCAATATGAATAACTAGTCGTGAGGCTATGCGGCAGGGATCGGGTTGGGGTTAGGTGCGTAGGCTTTTCTTCTCTCTGGCGGATAGGAAACACTTAGGAAGATAGGAGCACGTTGTGTTCACTTTCGACGGTTGGGCGACACGTGTTGTTTTCGAACTTCACTGGGCACTAGAGGCACGTCTGCACGCTTCGGCACTCGACAGCGAACTGCTGGCTCTACTGGTGTCTGAGGAATTACGGGTTGTTCCTTGGGTCTGATTCTAACTAGCTTTTGTCGTTGACAAGCTTCGCAATTTTTTATAAAATCTTCTATCTTTTCCATGAGGCGTGGGATTTTGAATTGGTCTTTGATTTTACTATATGTCTTTTGAATACCCAAGTGTCCACTAATGTCGTTATGGTTTTCGCGTATAATGTCTAGAGCTTGTTCGTCAGTTATGGTTTGTATTGGTTCGTATGCAAAAGTTATTTCTTCAATTTGGTCATTAATAAACATGAGTGTTACTTTGATCCTAGCTTTTTCGGTTTCGGTAAAACTATTGTCTCCTATCCCAATTTTCTTGTGTTTCTTGGTTAGTTCAAAAATTTTTCGAATCCAAGTATCTTTGTCGAATGGACCTAATGTTTCTCTATTCAATTGATAGAAGGTGTGATCGTTTGGCGTGATTTTAAGTCGTCTCGGGGGTGTCGCGTCTTCTGACCATGCGTTAAAGTGTTCTACAATATTTTCGGAGTTTGCAGGTGTGTCTGGGACTGATTTGTCGGTAATTTGGTAAATTTTTCTGGAAAGTGCGTCGGCTGCTGTGTTCTCTTTACCTTTGCAATACCGAATATCGTACTCGTATTCTTCGAGTTTAAGTCTCCATCTAATCAAACGCGAGGAAGGGTCTTTGCAATTTTTGAGCCAAGTGAGTGCTTGGTGATCGGTTCGAATAACGAATCGTCTTCCTAACAGGTATTGCCTGAGTCTCTTAACTGCCCATACGATAACTAATAATTCCTTTTCTGTGGTAGAATAATTTTTCTCTGGGGGGTTGAGTGTCCGTGATATGTAACAACAAGGATGTCCGTCTTGTGATAAGATTGCGCCTATTCCTTCATTGGAAGCGTCTGTGGTGAGTGTGAATGTTTTCGTGTAGTCTGGGTATGCTAAGACTGGGGCTGAGCATAGCTTTTCTTTTAGTGTGTCAAAGCTTGTCTGTTGCGTTTCTGTCCATCTAAAAGGATTGTCTTTCTTTGTGAGATCTGTTAATGGTTTGGCGAGTTTGGAAAAGTTTTTAATGAATTTTCTGTAGTATCCAGCTAATCCGAGAAATGACTTTACGTCTGTTGGTGTTTTGGGAATCTTAAAGTCTTTAACTGCGGAGATCTTTTTAGGATTTGGCTTTATGCCCTCGTGTGTTATGACATGTCCTAAGTATTCTAATTCAGGTTTTAGAAACTCGCATTTGTCGGGTTGGATTTTTAATCCTAACTTTTTTAATCTTTGCAATACTATAGCAAGGTTTTCATTGTGTTGTTGAATTGTACTACCGAATATTATTATGTCGTCAAGGTATACAAAGCAGTATTTGTTCAATAATCCTCGTAACGCGGTATCCATCATGCGTTGGAAGGTGGCTGGGGCGTTTTTTAAACCGAATGGCATGCGATTATAGTGAAAGTGTCCCTGAGGTGTGCTAAAGGCTGTATATTTCTTTGAGTCGGGGTCCATAGGTATTTGATGGAATCCCGAAGATAAATCTAGAGCAGAGAAGAATTTGGCGTTGCCTAATTGTGATAGAATGTCGTCGATTGTCGGTAGTGGGTAGGCGTCTTGATCGGTAAGTTCATTTAATTTTCGAAAGTCGATAACTATACGCCATTTCTGTTTGCCTGATGCGTCTGATTTCTTGGGTACTACCCATACTGGACTGTTGTAAGGAGAATCTGATTCTTCAATGATATTTTTATCTAACATTCTTTTCATTTGTTTTTCAATTTCTGCTTTATGGGCTTCGGGAGGTCGGTACGATTTGGTATTGACGATTTTGTTTTCGCGTAGGGTAATAGTGTGTTTTGTTAGGTTAGTACAAGGTAGGGTATCGGATTCTAGGTCAAACACGTCTATGTAATGTAGGAGGATCTTTTCGATAGGAATACGAAGTTTGTCTTCAATATGGTCTAGTCTAATTATTTGTTTCATTTTAGCAATTTTATCGAGATCGTGTTCATAAGAAAGATCATTAGTGATTATAGTTGGTTGCTCACCAGTATTGCAGAAACATACTCTCGTCGGAACTTTATCCAGATAAATTGTTTCGATTTTGGTTTGCCCTGGGAGAATGGTTTTCGGCGCCTGGAAAAATATTTCGTTCCCGTTTAATTGTATTGATTCGTTGTTAATTCGATATGAGTAGTTAGAGAGCATAGGTAAACCAATTATTCCGTCTTCTATTAAAGGAAAATCGTCTGGCACAACGTGAAATGTGTTCATGATGTTAAAGAATTGAAAGTCTACTGTTTCGTCAGTTTGGTATTTGTCATTGCCCATGTAAAATGTTTTAGCTACTGTCTTTTTAGGTTTAAATATGGCACTTGATCTTTTAACTAAATTTATTCCTGCACCGGTATCGATTAAATATCGTTTGATTTCTGTTCCCGATCGAACTCCAATGGATAGAAGTTTTCCTGTTATTGCGTGTACTCGTACGACGTCTCTCGAGGTTCTGGTAGCGCTGTTTCCTCTTCTCGTCCCGCATTCTCCATGTTTATATTGTAGCTGCGCGGTGGCGGAAGATATCGCTGGCTGGCCGGTTGAAAATTTTCGGCAGTAATTTGCGGTATGTCCTATTTGGTTGCACTTAAAACACTTCATTCTCCCTCCGTTGTTTATTTGAGTGCTTGTCGGCAGGCGATTGAGCGTAGTCATCGGACCGCTCCTAAGTGGGGGTTTGCGTTGTGACGATACATTCCCTCGGGCGAATGAGTGAGCTCTTATTTGCTGGCTGCACTGATTTCCGCGGTTTCGCTCAATTTCTCCGATTAATAGTTCTGCTTCGAACGCGGCATCTTGTGCTTCTTGTAAGGTACGCGGTTTCATGCTTAATGTTCTGATTTCTATCTCGGGTTTTAAATTTAGTATGAACGTTTTGGTTGCGCGTTCGTTCTCTAGGTCTATCGCGACTACTCGTCGAATAGGATCGCGGATTTCGTGTTGCAATGCGTATATAAGTTCATTAAGACCGTGTCGAAATCTTTTGACGTATCCGTGTACTGATTCGTTAAAACTTTGCCGAGTTCTTTGTAATTTATCGCGCGCACCGTTTGAAGTTACGTTAATCGATACGAACTTCCTCAGATTTTCGAATAAGGCGCCGTACGTCTCGATAACCGAATGTCTAATGCTTCTTTCGGCTTCGCCGACAATGCGTTTGGTTAAAATTAATTTCAATAAAGCACGCTTTTCCTTACATTCCGATCTAGCTTCGCTTACCCGCTTGATGAATCCCTCCACTCCAATGTCATCTTGACCGTTGAGGACTGGGATGAACTCGATGCTGGTTTTCGCGTCGAACATATGTCGTTCGTACGAGGCTGATTCTTCTTCCTCGTCCTCGGAGTTCGCTGGGTCGGAGGTTTCTGGAGTTTCTTTGATCCGAACGCGTTCTTCCGGAGACTTCACTATGCGGGTGTCCCGAGTAGTGCTTCTGCTGACAGAACTAGTATCGTCTGTCATAATTGAGTTGAACTCAGACGTATCTACGGAGGATTGTACTCCTAGCTTGAGTTCGGCCACAGTCTTCCCTATTGGTTCTATTTCCTTGATCCGTTGAGTGCTTTCATCGCGAATTAGTTTATACAAATCATTTATAGCTGCCTTATGTTCTTCGTGCTGGCGCTGCATCATATCCAAAATTGCCCGCAGGTTTGGATCACCGCTAGTCGAAGCGACAGGTGTAATTTTCTTATCGTCCCTTTTGTCCATTTCAGAGTAACAGATCGTCGGAGTCTGACGTTATCGAATGCAATCGATCGATCCTTTTAGAGGAAATGGTTCTACTTACTAATAAAACCGTTTTTCGTAGTCCAGGTTGCTTGATACACCTTTGGTCGGATGTCCCGTAGGCCAAAACCGTAATCTTGTTTTATCCAACGTTGATGTATCCTGGCAGGATCGCCAAAATGTCACGTAAAATAAGGGAGAAATTTAGAGCAAAGAAGAAAACTTTATTTTTTTTCTCGTTTATACACTTCTGAACTCTAGCCGTGGCCGTTCGAGACTGAGGCTCTTACAATATCTTCTTACTTTCGATGACATCTATTCCTTCTTTGTTTGTCATCCCTCATTATCCACACTACCCTGTAGGCGTACGTGACCGTTGCTACGCTTCTAGAACATTTGGTGGAAGGACCGTTAGGAAATAGATGAACATTTAGGCACTTCGGCGATATACATTGTCGCCAAGGCCGCCATGTGTCTCCCTCATCGGTCCATCGGGTTCGAAGTATGCCGATCGTGACACCATCCTGCCCGCGGTGTGTGTCCTGGTCTCTGACGTAAATTACGTTACAACGGTATAGCTCTTTGTGTCGCGAAGCCGTGGAAAGTTTCGTAGACGAGTGCCGCGACATTAGTATTCTGCTGTTGGTAATTATACGTAATCCAGTGAAACTGAATAGTTTCGAAATTGAAGTAGGTGAGAAAATTAGAGTATTATGATGGTGCAGGACGAAAGGGCCTGATTTCCTATACAAAAATATGTCGACGATGAAGTAACAAGTTTTGACGCAAGACTTGGTTTTCTGGAAAATCAATTATAAAGTTCCGTCCACTTGATTCGCTACTTTTTAAGTATACGCGTACGTACATGACGAAACTTCACAATTCATTGTCTGGGAAACGAAGTCAGAATAGATTTTATATATCCGAATGCACGTCTAAAAATACCATTTTCTCTCATACATACACGTATGTTTTCTTCAATATTTTCTCTATTCGATAACATGAAATAACAAAACTCTAACTACTTCAGCCAACGCTCATACCGCGTTGAAAATACTCGTTCTCGTACCCCTCCCCACCCCCTCCCCACCCCTCCCCGCCAGTCCCAGTCCATCCCCTCCCAGCCCCTCCCTAATAGGCTAGCGAACTGTCCTGTTTTTGCGTCCAGGCTTTCAGGACATAAATTAAAATATCGTACATAAGCACAGCGCAACAGCGGCTTAATTTTATTTTATTTAACAATAACAATAATAATCTTAAAAAAAAAAAAAGAGAAAAGAATGTAATAATGCATGGCTACGTCGTACCGTCGCGTATCGGTACTTTTGCCTGTACCACCCTACAATTAGAATCCAGCGTTTATTCTGGAAAAAAAATCATGTAAAAAAAAAATATGTAAAACCTGGAATTAATAAACAAAGTTAAAAAAAAAAAAAAAAAATACTCGTTCTCGTCCGATCACGAAAGTCAAGCAGCGCTGGGCACGGGTAGTACTTAGATGGGTGACCGCTTGGGAACTCCGTGTGGTGTTGGCTTTTTTTACTTTTTTTAACACTTAGCCAACCGAACGGGCAGATTTCCCTTTTTTACTTTAGCAACGCGTTTTTGTTGTTGTTATTGTTGTTATTATCAATTATTATTTACCTGGAATTGTCCCCAATTAATTGCGACCCTTTTTCTGCTTTTATAAAGTGCAGTACGGAATAAAATGCATCAATTTAATGGTTTTAAAATTAATTAAAATGTTACACCATCATTTATGACTAAATAAAGATATAGTCGAACGATATCACGCTATAAAAAAATATTAAGATTAACTTCAAATAAACCAAAAATATTAACTAATCAATAAATATGATTACCCTACAGCGTTAATGTTATTGTTATCATTTTCGTGATAATTAAAAACAAAAGACTTTTTATTTATTAATAATTTATTTAAACGTGAAGCCTAATGTTGTTCCTTTCAGACATAATTTGAATAAATCGATTTAAAAAAAAAATGCGTATTTTCGTTTACCCGTCAATTTGACGGGTCCCGTAGAGATAGGTATATACGAAACGCCCGTAAACCTAGTGTTAAATAACACAACTTTATAAGTGCAGTTTACGCGACTGATCTGAAAGATGTTTACTGATGAGAGTTTGTAGTTTCAGTTCCGAGCTGTTCTCGTATCATCACGGAGGAAAGCTCGGTGTGGGTGTACCCTTGGAAAGTGAGGGTAACGATCCCCGATGCCAATTGGTTATAGCCCACGTTAAAAAATGAAGAGTGGAGGAGGAAGCCTCCTACCAACATGGCTCCTAGGTGACATTGTTTATGGGGAAAACCAGCTTTCCCGCTATTGAGGGTACACGGTGGGGACCTGCACACATCTGGCCTCTGATCTGGATTGACGTCACACTCTCGAGGGCGGCTGAGACCCTTCCTAGTCCACGAACCTTCTTCTTACCCAATCAAAAGCAGTGTCTATTGCCCTCACTTTCCAAGTCAAAATTGTCCTTAACGAATCAGCTCATCTCGTGTTCTTAGACACACCCATCACTGGCTTTTCTCTGCCTCAACATTGTCACTAAACTTCACATATTCTCTATCTTTAGAATAGTCAACATCTTTTACCGAGTTTCTACGCTCAGACCAATCGCGTACTTAATTTATACATACGCATCAGTGTAAATAGGTTCTATATAAAGTTGTGGAGTGAATTGTGATTTATACGTGTCAATTCAGTGTGTATTCCATTGTGATTACTGAATTCATCATAAGGTTTGATAAAAGAAAAGTTAATAGTTGTGCTACGGCTCAACCTTCTTATTTTTATCATCTAAGCCTCAAATTTACGTGACGTTATCCTCGGTGTCTTTGTTGGTGTTGTCTATACCTGCTTCTTGGACGAGGGAGTTTTGTTCTTTTGGTTTGGAAATTTGATTTATATGCGGGAACATGCTAGCAGAATCGTTTTTGGAGATATTTCTTATTTTGTTTGTCCAGTATTGAGTTTAGATTTTGGGAATTCTTGTTTCAGTTGCGATTTTACTTTGTATAGTAGGTATCTTAGGAATTCTAAGTCTTCTCTTTTGTCGTAAGAATAGTTGTATTTATTACTTTTTCCTTTTATCCTATTCCTATTTTTTACTTTTTCCAAACTGTCTTTTTGTAATTGCACCTGGGAGTTTCGGTCTGTGTTTCAAGTATTAGGAAGTCAGATGTATTCTTGTTTATCTGAAATACTATGGCGTTATGGTCGCTGTTATAGTCTAGGATATTGAGAGTGTGTTAAAATTTTGAAATTTTAATCGCGCGTCTGCTAGGCATGTGCCCAGGTAAGAGCCTTCTTTTCGGTAAGAGGGTAGCTCGGAGCTGTAAAGCTTTGTTATGTAGTATATACTTTTATTGTCTAGCCAGTTTCAAATGAAGTTTCCTCTCGTGTTGTTTAGTTCGTTTTTCCAGCTTGCATGTTTTGCATTAATCTGGAAACAACATATCCTAGACAAATCTAAACAACTCAGGGACAAACTCAAATATTTTATTGGCTCATTGGCCGTCGCTCCAACCTAAGCACGCAGAACAAAATTACGCTCTATAAGGCCGTAATAAAACCAGATTGGACCTACGGAATCCAACTATGGGGAACAGCAAGTAATTGCAACATTGAAATACTCCAACGCTTCCAATCGAAAACGCCAAGATCCCTATTAAATGCACCCTGGTATGTTACCAACGAAACAATCCACTGTGAGCTCAAGATACCTACAGTCAAAGATGAAATACACAAGTCCAGAAGCAGATATAACGCAAGAGTCAACAACCACCACAACCCACTAGTCACCCAACTACTGGACACGACGGACCAGATCCGCAGACTAAAAAGAAAATACCCACTAGATTAAACCCCTAGTCCTACTAGAATCAACAATATAAAGCTATTATAATCCATGTCATTGTATCACGCCAAATTAAGTTACTGAAAATGTCAACGAGAATTGATTGTAAATATTCTAATAAATAAAAAAAAAAAAAAAAAAAGTTTTGTAAAGAATAAGCGTCCCGAAGGTCATCAGGCTCGGCAAATTCAATATATATTTGGCATGTTATAAAAGCTCCAAAATATGTGGAAGAGCTATGCTTCAGCTTTTTTTTCCTTCCGATAATATAGAAACAAAATATATTGCAGAGAAAAGAGTCAGTAATTAATTAATGTACTTGATATTGCTATTAAAGCAATAATTAAAAAATGTATTCTGGACTAATGAAATCTTATTCTCAACTCCAACTCATTATTCTATTCATTGTTTCTGTACTGGAAATGGGTATACCTTGTTGCCAGTTATAGTTGTAGAATATTCTACTTGCAGAAAAGCGCAGATGTCTATAGCGAACTACTCCGTTTATACGCTTCGATTAAAATATATACTATGCACGTGTATTCAAGAAGTTCTGCATTTGTCGTGTAGCATCCGGTGTCCAGCATCGACAATTAGAAGAATTACGTATAAGAGACATCATTTGCAATTGCCATTTCCATTTATGGCCTAAACACTGTCATTTTTATTGTCGTCACGGACAATATTTCGCAATAATAATAGAAATGAACGAATAGAATGAATAGAATGAACGCTCAAAATATTTCTATTTTCTATTATCATGGATCTATTACTTCACATTGAAAATTAATGAAGCATATGTATGTCCATTACACAAATAATACGGAGAGTACACATATATGATGTTACATCTTGTACCACGATGCGAAATATAATATATTATAAATATATTAAATATAATATATTAATTTTATTATTATTATGTTAATTAATTATAATTATATTAATTATATTAATATTAATTAATATTAATATTATAATATTAATTATATTAATTAAATAATATATTAATATAATATATTATAAATATAATTTAATATATTATATTTATATATTATATAATATATTATATTTATAATATATAATATATAATATATTACATTTATAATATATTATATTATATATTATATATATATATTATATTATATAATATATTATAAATATAATATATTATAATAAATAAATAAATTTATTTATTATTTATTTATTATAATAAATTTATATTATATAATATTATATTATTATATTATATAATAAAATAATAAATTATATTATAATAAATAATAAATAATAAATTATATTATATTATATAATAAATAAATAAATTATATAATATATTATAAATATAATATATTATATTATATTTATTATATTATATTATTATTATATTATATTATATATAATATATTATATTATATTTATAATATATTATATTATATAATATATTATATATATTAAAAATATAATATATTATAAATTTGCGAAAAAATGTAGAATAATTATTTCAAGTGTTTTATTTTCGTGGCTCGACATTGGACATCGAGAGTACTTAAGTGATTATGCACGTTATGTTAATGACGAAAAGACGTATAAATAATCGTTCATCATGGCGGAACTTTAAATGTTTCATTGACTTGTCTTATACTTAATTGACAAGGATACAAGATATATTGACAGATCTTGTCTAAATCTAACTTCACTTTCGATAACGACTTTACAACTGTGTACAATTTCTTTGAAATATATCACAGCCAAGACAACCTTCATAATGATCATTGCACTTCATCGTCAAAACCGGCTACGGCAGATTAAAGAAAGTATACCACCTTGAGTCCATTTGGTATTGTTATAAGGTTATAGCAGAATAAAAAGTACAAGATTTCGCGAATGTCTCATCGTTTCGTTAGTTGGTCGGACAAGACGTGCGATGGACAAGTTTCGTTTGTATCTTTTGTTACAATTATGCGTGCTGACGGCATCTCAAAAGACGATTTTAGATTCGCCAATAAATTTGTTCCATTATCGGCAAGTTCGTAACTGGCTTTTCCAAAGTACCGGTATGTGTTTACTTAATGTGATTATTTTATATAGTGACCATTTCCTACGATATATAAAAGGGAATGATGTGTAATTCTCAAATAATGTATTTTTGAAACGGCGCAAAAGACAAAATGCGTTATTTTGGAAAAAGTGTACACAATACTTGTTATATAGATATACAATGTGCAGAAAGTTTATATCCCGTTTAGGGCCGAGTTGCATCACGGAAGATGATCGATGATACTGGATGTTACCAGAAATTTCTTAGCGCGAAAAAATTAAATGTTTCAATATTGTTTAAGGATGCAATGGTAAAAGTGTAAATTACTTATTTATTAATACTCCATTATCGATTATGAAGATTTGATCATCATGTGTAATCAATTTATTTTTAATACTTTATAATATTTCATACTTCACACATCATACTCTAGAATACTATAGGTTCATTCATTATTCATTTCCATTTATTTGGCACATGTGATGTTCCTTTCTCGGCGTACGTGAAACATTGAAGCTAGTTTACAAATTTCATTTTCCAATACCTTTTAGAAATATACGTTTGATATATATTTATAAATAATGAAAATGAATAGTTTGTTTTTGAACAGTATATTTCATACGCATTGACACTTCGTACCTAATCATCCGGTATCAATGGTATCTAAAATCATATGCGTCGACTACTTTGTGCATAATGCCATGTAAGGCAAATTGTGCGATGCTAATTGTCGAAATGAAACGATAGATACTTTGAAACTATAAAATAGGGAAGTGATGTAGAAGGTGGAAAAATATGTATCCAACATTCAAGATACTTTCGCTCTGAAGCATTCATGGTACTAAAACAGAGACATTTATAGGTGGTTTAAGTCACAAATAAAATGTAATTCAACGCAGTTTAACATATTAAACAACATCGCGCCATTTAGTAGGAAAAGTGCTATAGGACTCATAAGTAATTAAAATACTGTTACATTTATGGCAGTATCTTACCCTTCGCTGTTTTAATCTTGGAATTAATATTATTTTTTTTTACAATATCTACGAGGAAAGATGGATATTAATTCAGATATTGAAAATCACGTTATATTTATCATATAATATGGATATTAAATAAAAGAAATTTTTCAAAGATAATGATATCCAAAGTTTCAAAATCATTGACTCCAAATGAAGCGATGTATTTCTATCACTAGTGTAGAAAAAAGTCATGTATAATATGTTTCCTTTTGGGTGACTCTTTCAAAAAGCAATTTATATGGAATGTAATCCATGTACCGATCAAGTTGTTCGCGACATAACTCAATTTCTAAGAAACTGAATTTACAGATATAGTTTCCTAATTCTAGACGAAATTATATTAGTAGCGAAATAGGAGTTCTCGTGATTTTTGCATTACTGAAAATAGATTTGATTCCATGTTTGTGTAAGTGAAATCACAAAATGAAATTCATCCAGATCGTAATGATTGAATCGTATGACCTAATGAAACGTATTTTCTAGAAGCAAATAATCACGATGAGGGATCAGTCTCGCAATCAGCGCGAAATGAAAGCAAACTTCAAATACAAGTTCCATCGGACGTTGCATTCCCTTGCAACGTTACAGGTAATTAAAATTTTATTTCTTATTGTTGAAAAATGTTGAAAAATCATCCTTAAAATCACTACTTAATTTAAATTGCAGTTAGACGAGTTTTGCCTTGGAAATTTAAATTAATGAAACACACAGTAATTTTAATATACTTTTAAGTTTATTTCGAAATTCTTTATAGTATTGTCATTTTTCGTAACTAATATTTATTTAATCGATACAACAATTATTCAAACATGGCACGTCTTTTTATCTTCAATTAATGTTTTATCGCCATATTTTTAAGTTGTCATTACATTTAAATAAATAGATTCATTATCATAACTTAGTACAATTTTTAGGATTTGTTGCTATCGCTCGATATAATTCCAGGAACTGAGTATCCTAAATCTTTATAATAACCCTTTTAGGTGGCAGGTCTCCCAAGGTTCCCGAGTCGATTCATCGTTTGAGACCAGGTGATATAGATGTTATTGCCGCGATGGGCGATTCTTTGACAGCCGGTGCTGGAATTTTTGCAACTAATCTATTGGAGGTGTTCGTCGAAAATAGAGGCGCGTCAGCGAGCATTGGTGGTGAAGGAACTTGGCGAACATACTTGACGCTTCCCAATATTTTTAAAGTGCGTTACTCAAATTCTTTACTCAAAAATTGATCACGTATATAAATTATATAATCAGTAATATATTTATTACTTTGTATGATTTATTAATCATAAAAGAGAATAACGCTTTCATAGTAGGCTCTTTTTATAATTAGGAATTTAACCCCAAATTATTGGGCTATGCACTTGGAGATTCTCTGACTACTCAATCAGCTTCGCAGTTAAACGTCGCTGAGATCGGTGCAATATCCAGGGATATGCCATTTATGGCCAAACATCTAGTCAATAAAATGAGAAATGATCCGAGGATAGATATAAAGAGACATTGGAAGGTTCGTATTTTAGATAAAATAATGAGATAATAACATGAAAATAATATTAGCATTCTGTAATATATATTAGCACTGAATTTCACAATTACTTCGTTTGCTTGTGATTTCTTTCAAATCCATAATATTAGCAACATTATTGCTAGTAGTGTTGTTTGTTTTATGTTAGCGGATTTCCGAGTTATCAGTGAAAATCAAAAGTGTTTAGAGCAAATATCAAATTGAACGAAAAGTTTTTTTCAGTTAGTTTCATTTTTTACTTCATTGTTCAAATAATAAGGTCCCTGTTTCTATGTTTTATAGTTGATCTCTTTATTCATCGGGCACAATGATTTTTGTGGCGATATATGTGGACTTCCTTCTCCGTGGTTTGTTTTGAATAATCACAAAACTGATTTAATTAATACTCTTACGATATTAAGAGATAATTTACGCAGGACTTTCGTCACTATTCATATAATGCCTCACTTAAAGGAACTCGTTGCTACACGTCAAGGGAGAAAGTCTTTGAAATGCTATTTAACCACTACTTTTGAATGCCCATGTTTGTTCGCTTTGCAATTCAGAGATCAAAGACAGGAGTATTATAAAATAATGGAGAGGTTCGTATAATTCAGTCAAAGTTTTTTGGATACCTCACGCTTAAACGAGTCGCCTGCCAAGATTTTATAATGTTATACAATATTTATTTCATATTGCAACATTTACAATATTATTATTACATAATTGTAATCAATTTTATTGCAAAAAGTTATTATAAAATGACACGAGTTGACTGCCATTTAACTTATTCGATGGCAGAATCTCATGTTAAAATTATCTTCAACAATTGATAGGTTTTCAAATCTATAACTAGTTAACTCTGATTCCTTTCAGTTTTCTACTTTAATTTAAATGGGTTAATTTTGATGAACATTAAATCAATATGCATACATATTTTTATTATTTTAGCTTTGTACTTACGATATTAGTTAAATTTTATGAAGATAAAAGTCCATCTTACATTTCGCAATATTCAGAAACGAAAAATTTTTCAACGATCTACTTTTCGAAATAGACTGTTTGACTCGTTATTAGTGACATCACATATTAGGTTATCCCATAAGTTCGTGCCGACTTTTGTGTATACATTTCATGTGTCGATAAACATACGGCGATAAGGGACCAATGCACTTGAAAAATGGGAAGAAGTTGTACAACGAGAGGGAGATTACATTTTTTCATGAAACTGAAAGGTATGTAAACAATCTTAACATATATAACAGCTCGAAAAACGGAACGAACTTATAGGATGACCTAATACAATGAAATATATTGTGTATTTAGGAGAACCTCGTCTAATTATCAGAGATAGGTTTCCTTAATGATAGCATTCTCATTTATAATTTGACAGTTTGTGTGCATTACTTATTTCTGAAAGTTATTTTGTTGTATTTCTTCAGTTCTTGTACTCGTTCGTTGACTCAAATAACACTATCCTATCAATATGGTTATTCGAACCAGTTCCACGTTTTTGATATTTTCCCTTGCTAGATCTACATTATACGTAAAAAACTAATTTTATCTCACAATACATGTGTGTGTGTATAACAAGTTTGATTGTTCTGTACAAAATTCAAGACTGAGGTGTTGTGAATCTCAACAGCTTAGATGACTCGAATAAATGGACGTCGATATATTTCTCTGATAGGTTTTAGATATCGACATCGATTCTATGATGCATGTGAGGAATACGCAGATACAATCTTGCCCAAATTTTTTAGGTGGCAAGAGTTGGAAGAAGAAATCGCCAATTATCCAGAATTTCATAGAAATGACTTCACTGTAATAATTTTACCAACACTTAAACACGCGAAGATACCGCTTGCCAGAGATGGATTCGCCGATTTATCGTATCTTTCTGCTGATTGCTTTCACCTAAGCCAAAAATCTAATGCAATATGTAAGTATAATGGCGGAATTTGTGTAATACCATGACTTTTATACTAATAATCAAATGAAAATTGTTTCATGTGTATCAAGTGGCAAATAATCTGTGGAACAATTTGTTAGAACCAGTTGGCAACAAATCTTCTGTTTGGACCCCATTATATGAAAGATTTTTGTGCCCTACTTCGGAAAGACCATTCTTGATGACACGTGAAAACTCGCACAAGTTTTTCTAAAGTGAAGACGCGTCTGTGATTTGATTTCAAGGTTAAAATTGTGGACATTAAAATTTAGTATAGTAGAATCAAAATGCCATTTTAATCCACAATCGAATTTTGTTAATATATGCTTAATTATAATCAATAATTATTTCTTAATTTGATAAAGTATGTCTGTTTAAATATCTCTGTTATTGCATATGATCTCATCCCGAACTTTATGTATTTTACATTTGCATTCACAGCTGCCTTTTTTACTTTATATCTCACATTAATCTTTATCAGCGCTTTTATGAAACGTCTATGCTAAGTATTTTCATATATGATATCATGATTTTAGAAAGAAATGTTATTAAATATAGGTTTGGGCTTAATATTTAATTGATCCACTCAGATTCAATTTTTGCTTTCTATATTTCACCACCATATACAGCCGTCTGAACACAACGGAACACAGATAATTAACACGTGTCGACTCCTAAGACAGAAGAGCGTCGTTAAAAGTCGTACCAACTTAGCTTGTAGGAACTAGCGATCATACCAACTTAACGTTTCTCAACCAGAAAGGAGTGTAGAATCGCTGAATGCTTAAATTTCGAACGATAAACGACTAGGAATGTTTGAGAGATATTCAATGTTATTTTCAGTTACTTATTTGTCTTCCGTTTTCTATTCTTTCATCCTTGCTTGTTTGTTTTGTTCCTCTTCATTACTGTCACGATAAAGTAACAAATTAGTTACGAAATTATTATTCAGTGAAGTAAAAATTGTTCAGATTTGCAGAAAAATAAATTTCCTCGGGAGTTAGCCATATTATTAATAATACATATTATTAATAATTATAAATAATACAAACCATACTATTCCATTTTGTGTTGTTGAAAATAATATTGCAAATGAAAAAGTTCGTACAACTATTCTAATAATATTTCCAAATACAACATCTATCTGTAAAATAGTTTATAGAATATAAATTTATGTTTCCAATTATTATTATTACTTCTGCTAATATTACTATTCATTATCACGTAAAGAGACAAACAAAAGTTAAAAGAAAATTCTAGTTTCTCTAATTAAATTACTGTTCTAGGATGGATTAGGCTACTTTACTTTAAAACATCATCATAACTTTTTCAGCTTTGGTTGAGTGTATTAAGAAAAATTGTTACTGATCCTTTATAAAAACACGAAGTGAAACAGCCCAATCATCAATAATTGTTCTTTTACAACTAGTTCATTTAGTTTATTGCTTACTTTATCGCTTATTTCAAATAAAATTTCGAAACATTTTACTTTCTACTACTATTTTTCAATTTTCTACCACCAGTGGACAGTACTTCGTGTACTAGTAGAAAATGATAGGTTGAAGTGGTATGTCGTGATAGGTGTAGGAGGAATGCTCAGAAGTTTCAACAAAAAACGTTTATTAACTTAACAACTGACGTCCAATAACAACAAGCAACAAACAACAATTAACACAAGTAACAATTAACAATTAACAGTTAGCACGCTTGGTAACGATCAGTGCTGAATGCAGGTTATAGGAAGTAGAGCACTCGTTTCACGTAATCCTTCGCACTTCGCAGCTCGGGGCAGACTGAATCTCTTTGATTCAAAAGCCACGCCGATTCTTTTCTTTGTTCGCCATCGATATCGCGCGCGTCTGTTAGAAGTCCGCGACGACTGCCACGTGTGCGGTCTCCCGAAAATTCGGTGAAGGAGCCGTAGGGATATCGATGACACCTAAGGCTCGTCCGCATAGCACCTTTAAGATAAAGCGCCTTGTGCCGCGAAACCGTTGGAAATTTCCGAGGTCGAGTGTCGCCATAAGGTTATCTAGAAGATAAATTATATTATAAAATGAAGGAAGTAGTAGAGCCAAATGGCTATGCTTTAAAATCTAGGAAGGACAAGCGTGTAAATTACTTACACAATCCAATCAATTTGGATTTTTCATAAAGTATTAAGAAACTAAAATTGGGGTTTTGTTTATATATTGCAGAACACAGTAGAAGCTTCACTTCGTTCAAGCATTCTATTGAAATGACACAGATGACATTACCACACACTGATATAGTGTGTCAAGCATATGAATTTAAAAAGATCGAACATTTCTACTGTAGTAAAAATCTTCAAAAACGAGTTCTTTACGGCGTTAATTGACGGAAGCACAAACGTATCAGAAACTAAAAATTTATATATTTTACTAAGATATGTATTTACACGAAAGCAAATACAAAAATAATTATCAGACCTGATTCAGACTAAGGACAGTACATCAGAAAATGTATACAAGTACGTAGCTGGCATTTACCTGGATAACGCAAATGATATGCTAGAGAGACAGAACTCATTAATTTTCGCTTATTGCGAGATAATACGGAAGATGCTGTCTTCCCATGTATTTGCCACTGCATGCGTTTAGTTGCATATCATGTATGCGAATCTTTTCCGATAAGTGTTGAGCAACTTCTACATATAATTTACAGCTATTTTGCAAGAAGTGTAAAAAGACAAAGTCTACTAGAAAACACGCAAAATTTTGTGAAAGCAGCGCGCTAGAAAGTGCTTCAACTGTATGCAACAAGCTGGTTAGCTTAGTCAGAGTTCGTCAAAAGATTTTTGGAACAGTGAAAAATACCATTCAGTGTGTTTGCAGATACAGCTATGGAAAAAATGTGTGCTATTGACAATATCATATGTAATTCTTTTAATTGTAAAATTATGCACAAATTATAAAAACTATAAAATAAAATATAAAAAATTATAGAAATATAAAAAAAGATTGTAAAATTCGAGGCAATAATTGTTTTTGCTCAAACAATCGTAAGCTGTCGCACCGCGTTCGTTTTCATATCATCAGCAGTCGATCACTGTTCCCCGAGTTTCGACGATCCTAGCGGTGTTTCCCCGCTGGTTTCGTCAGTGTTCGACCGTTCAAAGGCTTAGCAATAATCCGAATCCGAATTGTCAAGGCAATCAACGGCGATCGGCAATTATTTTCCGTTTCGAAGACGCCATTTACATTTTCAAATTCGAACACTGAGATGGTTTCAACCGCTGCATCTTCAAGAATCTAAATTCTTCAATGAGATAAAGAGCGGGCAGCAGTATTGTTGAGAATTGTGGATCGTATTTGCCGAAATAAATATGTAGGAACATTTCAATTACATGTAGGGATGATAATAAAATAGTTTTATATCTATTTACTGTGTGATTTACAAGATGTTCATAGATACCCATTACACGTGTTTCAGCATTCTTCTAGTCTCACTTTTATACCATGTATACGAAACAGTGACATTCTTTTGTTCTGCGAGACGCTGCGCACGCACATACACACACACACACACACATAAGTGCATCACTACTGCGTGGTCGATCCGGAGTAACGCAAAAAATTACATATATTGCAATAAGAATAAATTTGGTGAGACTCTGTCGGCTCGCGCACTTACAATCGCGAAGTCGCTGCATACTTGCGAATCTACCATTAAATTCTGTTACGTCCCGTGTTCCTCCACATAAACTCCACACCATCCATCGGTCAAGATGATCACCAGATGTTTAACATCCTTATAATCCTAAGAACCGTCATAAATTTTAGCATTTTTTACAATCAAGGCCCTTAAATCCCTCAAGTATCGTTCAAGTCGAAATTTTCCTTAGAGTTGGCGTTCATTCTGGGAAAACGCGGAACAGCAAATTCTTCTCATGTATAATGCATGTATAACTCGTGAGTACCTTTGGTAGGGAGCGGCCAGCGCCCATCCTTACGCACCAATTGTTTCCTCATCCAATTAGCAGCGATGTTCGTTGCCCTCACCTTCTCAACGGAAAATGCTGTCAACGAATCAGCTTGTCCCGTGCTCTAGACACACCCATCAATAGTTTTCCTCCCCGACATCGCCGTTACCGAACGGCACTTGCCAGTAACTCTGAGATCTGAATACATTTCACTCGCTATTAACACTGCGTTAAGAAAACTCTACACGCATCACGTGCAAATACTCAAGTCTTCAAAGTTGTTGGAAATAATGTGTATATTTAACCTGGTAACTCAGTGTTATAATCATTCAATCAGCCTTATTATCTTAACCGAAATAGAGAAGCAACTGATTCGTGGCGTCGATTACCGAATCGTAACGAAAATTTACGACTGTTGTTGGCGCGTTCTACCGCGAACACGTCACTCCGCGAAGCGGTCAGACAAGTGCTATCTTTAGTGCGCATGACGTAAGTTCAGCTTAATATAATTTTCCTATAAAAATCCTATACGCTTGGCATTTTAATTAGCACAGGATATTTTTCAATGGACTCTGCACCCGGACACTGAACCGCGCGTATGTGTTTATAACCGATATCCGCCAAGTATGTTGTGGAATAATTAACTGCCTTATGTTTATCTTCATCGGTTATTATCTGTTTTCTTTCGTGTCTATTTTATGTGTAGTAATATCTATTTGCTTATTTCTCATCCCTGTGAATTCTGTGGAAGGCATTAATCTGAAGGAAGAGCGGGGGACAATATTCTTGATGTCGACGACGTGGTCGATGAAGTGATGATTGCGACGAAAATATAACAAGCAAATGTCATACACTTGTTAATGTAACGCCTATCGTAATAGCAGAAGAATTATCGCAATAGCAGATTATCATCTATTGAAAGTGAGCCTGCTACCACGAATAAGATTTGTTGCGTGATTAAAAATATAACAAGTTGCAGTGCAGATATGATCAACGAGAAATTTGTAAAGAAGGCGATAACAAAATAAATGTTCGAAAATTCAGTAACTGCATTTAAATTATTGTAGTAATGAATGATCCGATGATATTTTTGATATATATTGTATTGATAATGATGATTGACAATTAATAGAAGACGCAATTGAATATACAATGGCAAGGAATCTACGATCGCATGCTACTTGTTGCTATTCCCACTGTGTGCTCCTTACCAAATGATCGAACAACAATGCGACTTCGCGATAGTAGATACCGACACGTATGTCATAGGGCTTTAACCCTTTGAGTGCTAAATACTCGCGGCCTATGCCGTCCGTACGGACGGCGCGCGTCTAGTGTCACGTAAAATAAAAAGCAGGGGACTCGAACGAAAAGAAAAAAATTAAGGTAACAAAAAAAAAAAAAAAAAAAAAAAAAAAAAAAAAAAAAAAAAAAAAACAAGAGAATTTATTTCTTGTATTCTGAATTTACACTGACTGCGATTTTGTTCTGAGCTCCAGCCGTGACTTTCCAAGACTGCAGCTCTTACAATTTGACTTTCGGTAACATCTGTTTCTTCTTTGTTTGTCATCCCTCAATATCCCCACTACCCTGTAGGCGTACGTGACCGTTGTCACGCTTCTAGGACATTCGGTGGAAGGACCGTTAGGATACAGATGACTCATTAGGCACTTCGGCGATATACATTGTCGCCAAGGCCGCCATGTGTCTCCATCATCGGTCCATCGAGTTCGAAGTATGCCGATCGTGACACCATCCTGCCCGCGGTGTGTGTGTCCTGGTCTCTGACGTGATTTACGTTACAAAGGAAACAATCGCCGTGCGTATGTGAAATCTGCACAAACATTGTTTATATGTGTTCTTATTTATTAATTATTTATGGAGGCAAAAGGACGCATGTTGATAGATCTCATTGATAAACAGATTTAAGCTACAATTGATGATTTTTCTTAGAAAACATCGCGCAGGATGGTTTACATCTCCGAACGTCATAGTCTTCTTCTTTACGATTTGCACGAGGTAAGCTGTTGCCCATTTATTGTTCGTGTGAAAAACAAAGCGCAATTATCTTGTTCTCCATTTTCATTTGAGTTTAACTTCAAGAATGTGCTATATTTTTATATTATCATGATTGTGTATATTATACTGCGTTACGTTCTACGTTATTTAGTTTTGTAACGTTTTCTGCTTTATAGAAATTTGATATATTAAATACTGTATACACACATATATATAGTATACAAGTGAAGAAAATTATTATATTGAGTAATAACTAGCAACAATTTGTAAAATTTGATATTTGTAAAATTGAACATAAAGTCTTTTTAACACTTGAATGTGATAACAGGATGTTTATGTTATAATTCGAAGAGATATTTTGTCGCATCTAAATAATTAACAAGTATATTTGTAAAAAAGTGATAAATAAAATAATAAATATATTTTATCACAATATAGAATATTTTACTCGAACTTAATAATATAATTGCGTAATACATAATCTTTCCACTACCATTTCATAGTTTCTTTTATATAAAATCAATATTACATATGTATATTTCAATTCATTTGCGTTTGTTTCAATTTATTTTACTACAAACAAGGGATCTTTACCATTTAAAACACAATATGACTAAAATATCTTAAATGTTTAATATATTCATCGCGGAGCGTATTTTCACCTTTTATAAACCCGAAAGGTCGAAGAAAGTCCTAACAATAACTTATGAAAAACCCTTCTCAAACTCAACTTTTGCCCCTCCCCCCCCAAAAACCGGAGTTTCATGCAACTATCACACGAAGGCGAATGTTCCGATCACCTCTAATTTACTATGCAATAAAACCACCAAATGGCAAACTTTTAAAGAAATAATTGAAAGCAAAATAAACTGCAACATCCCATTGAAAACTCCCGAACACATAGAACAGGCAGTAGCAACATTGGCAGGAACTATCCAAGAAGCAGCAAGGACAACCACTACACCTGAACCAATCAGTAGACAAACAAAAACAATTCTTAATATGTGCCTGATTAAATATTTATGGAAGCAAATGATTAGAAGAAACATTAATCCTCTCTACTCGAAAATTCCATAAAGTGGTTTTCGACATGCCGTTAGAAATTTCAATGAGTAAACAGGTTTAATCTACCATGTATGTAAATATGAAATCGGAATTTTTGTATAGAAAATACACGTTTATTGTATGAAAATGATTAAAAATGTTTTATTCGAAGTATTGCCCATCGCTAGCTATACATTTTTCCCACCTGTCTGGCAACGGTGGATGCCACGCCAAAAAAACTGTCACTCTTTTGAGGCAAACCAGTCATCGATGCAAATAAATAGTAATCGGACGGAGCCAAGTCTGGTGAGTAAGCGGCGTGCGAAGGTATTTCCCAGCTGAACGCTTCAATCGTTTCCTTGACCGGTTTTGCTGTATGTGATGGTGCATTATCATGAAGCAAAATTACTTTGTGTTGCCTTTTTTGATATTCTGGTCGTTTTTCACGCGAAGCTTGATTCAAATCGATCATTTGTTGTCGGTAGCGCTCAATATTAACGGTTTCACCAGGTTTTAACAGCTCATAATAGATCACGTTCCACGTTCCACGTTCTTCGTTGCTCACATCAAAATTGTCACTTCTGAATTTTTAAACCGGTCAAAGCACTGTGATTTACCAAGAGCATGCTCGCCGTAAGCTTCGACAAGCATTCGATGCGATTCTGCAGCAGTTTTCTTCAAATGGTAACAGAAAATCAATGCTGTCCGCAAATCGTAGTTTCCAGGCACAAAATTCGACATGTTCAATGCTATTACAAACTATGCTGTTATATGAAACTTGTATTGTTCTGAATCGAAAATGTTTGTCAGATGTCAACAAAGACTTTTGGCATCAATGACGCAGTTTAGTGATAACTACATTATCAGCTAGGGCCATCTATAGGCAAATTCCGGTTTCATATTTACAGACCTGATATGTGCTCCTTATACAGATACGGCTTTCATATGATTCTGATACCGATGAAGAAAGCGGTTTGTTTAATAAATGGTAGCAACTTCCTTTCCCTTGTTTCATCAATAAGTAAATGTGATTTCTAGCATATCGCTGTATTTGGTCTTATTTTAATCAGCAAAATTTCACATGTACGTTAGTGAAAATTTAATTTTAAAGAATTTTAAACAGTAATCAAATTTCACTGTTGCATTAGTATTGCCTCATCTATATTTGAGTTCGGATCAGATTGCATTACTCGACCGTCCAATGCCTTGATGCATCAAGGGCAAAGATAGCGGGGATAATTACCGAGCGTAATAATTCAATGGCGTACACTTTCAAATAACGTCAACTATGACGTTGCCCGCATTCTTCCAGCCTTTTAAAATAAATACATACGGCGTCTACAATTCCTTTCTCTAATCATTTATTAAGTAAATAAATCATATATAGAAAATTTTCAATAATTGCAACAAATTCGTGACCTAAATTCCGCAATTAGAGAGTAAAATAGAAGTAGAAACGATTTTATTCCTGAAGCCAGTGATAATAAAGAGTTAAACGTGACTGTTACGTTTTACCAATCATCTCTCAAGTCAAGTTGTTCAAAGAAACTTTAATTTGTGGCGGCATCTTCCGGAACTTTCCAACGGCTTCGCGGTACAAATAACTGTGGCGTCAAAGCGCAATACCGACATGCCCAATGTACCATCGATATCCCTACGTTTCTTTCGCCGAATTCTCGGAAGAACGCATACGCGGCGACCGCCGCGGTATATCTAATAAACACTTGTGTAGTGGGGATATTGAAGGGCAACAAAGGAAAGAATTCGTGCTTTCGAACAAAAGAGTCAGTCAGTCTATCTCAAGCTGCGAAGTACGAAAGATCTCGTAATAAGCAAACCCGTTCACAAAATCTTGATTGTTATCTTTTTATTCTTAATTGTTAATCGTTTGATGGTTGACTGAGATTGTTGATTCTTTACTTGTTATTATACTTTTTTTTGTTAGCAAATCAAGTGTAACTTCTCGTATACACTCATTCCAATCACCTCTATTCTCATAATATAGAAATAGGGGATCAATCAGTTCGTGGCGTCGATTGCTTAATCGTAACGAGAATTTACGACTCTCGTTGACGCGCTATCTCACGATCGCGTCTCTCCGTGAACGGTTGAAACAGTGACAAACGTAGAAAAGAATAATGCGATTGAAAAGGAAAGAGAAACAGGGACTGAGAGTCAAAGTGTTCGACGACGTATAAAATATGAAGCCGCATAATAAGCTGAGACCTTTTTCAGCTGAAAAATCAAATTTTCTTAGTTTTAATATCCAATGAATAGAACTTTTACCAACTGTTTGTTAGATGTTTCCGATTAAAATGACAAAAAGCACGATACAACTCGTAGCATATTTGTTCATGCTAAATGCTATTAAATGCACATTGGTAAGTAAATATAATTCAAATTACACCGTGTTTGGTCTCATTTTAATCAAAAGGATTTTACAAATACGTTGATAGAAGCTTAATTTAGAAAAGATCTAAGGGAAAACATACGTTATCTCGGTAATATCTAACATTCGGTCATGTTACACTATTCGACCGCGGAACCACCTCACTGTGGTCGAGATGACGATCATGCGAATGTGAGGAGTATATACTTTTTATTTACTGCAGATCTCCATTCTCCTTTCATTTCTGGATTCATGCACGACTTACGTTCAGAACATAACAATGATATGCTATATATGTATATACTTTAAACAAAAGCAAAAGGAGAAATAAGCAACTAACTGGAGCGAAAAGATAGGAAAAGCGAAACATCTTCGAAAAAGCTGAATTTTATGTTGAATTTGTATGTCCGACGAGGACTGAGAAAATGTTTCACTGGTCAACGTATTACCAATTTTCTTTATTACTTTTATTCACAAAGAACTTAAATTACAAGAACAATATGAAAATGACTTAAATACCACAGTAAAAATTAAATATTATTAAGGATCCAACATTGGTTCTTATTTTCAAACATTTGCTGATTATAATTTTGGTCGTTTTTAAATAAACAAGTACGAAGATTATAATAGAACTTCCACTTAGAGAAACTGCTTTTAATTTTTCTAACCATCCTTAAGTTTCGTTGTTCTTTGAATTTTTATACGTCATCAAGAACGGTCTTTCCGAAGTAGGACACAGAAATTTTTCAAATAGCGAATTGAGAGCCCTACTCTTGTTACCAACTGGTTCCAACAAATTGTTCCACAGATTATTCGCATCTTAGGAAACACAAAACATTTCTGATTATCAACGTAACACTCTTTAAATAATTGTATAGTTTCATCTGTTATACTCACACAGTGCATGTAGTTTTTGACTCCAATGAAAGCAATCAGCATTCAAATATGAGAAGTCGCTAAATCCATCCTCGGCAAGTGGTATTTTTGCATCTTTCAGAGTCGGTAAAAATTCTACAGTGAAGTCATTTCTATGAAATTCTGGATAATTAGCGACTTCTTCGTCAATATTTTGCCACCTAAAAAAAATGAAACAAAATGGTATATTCTTCATATGTATCTTAGAATCGATATCGAATGGTACTTGAAATTTGTTAGGGAAATAATATCGCATAAATGTGCAAAAATAAAAATAAGCTGATTGTGGGGCGAATAGTCGCACCGCGCTGAGACAGAAGTAAAATTCCTTTGCTAGTTATTAAGATTTCGCATTTTTTCAGTATAAGTATATCACATTTTGGTTTCGTAATTATACTTCGTGATAATTTGGATTATCATAGTAACTAAAAGTTCGTAGTTTTTCATAGTATAATTTTTGTTACATGTAGGAGAATATGTGGAATAATCTACTGCCAAAATTAACGATTTCCGATATACGACATGGTAATGGAAGGGTGTAACATCTTTTCAAGATAATTAGGATAAATGCCGCATTCCTAAGCTGGATATACGCCATATTGATTTAGTAATGGCTAGAGGTGAATTTAAACTGTTTCGCACTGGGGGAGAATTGTCGATGATTCCTCTATGGAGAAAAAGAAGAATGAAAGCAAGGGTATTTACATCATATCGTTACGACGCTTTACTTTACTCGATACTTCAAATCCGTTGGACCGATGATGGAGATAAAGATGTGGCGGCCTTGGCGACAATGTATATCGCCGAAGTGCCTAATGAGTCATCGATATCCCAACGGTCCTTCCACCGAATGTATAGAAGCGTGGCAACGGTCACGTACGCCTACAGGGTAGTGGGGATATTGAGGGATGACAAACAAAAAAGAAACAGATCCCACCGAAAGTCAAATTGTAAGAGATTCAGTCTTGGAAAGTCACGGCTGGAGCTCAGAACCAAATCGCAGTCAGTGTAAACTCAGAGTACAAGAAATAAATTCTCTTGTTCTTTGTTACCTTTTATTTTTCTTTTCGTTTGAGCTACCCCCTTTTTTATTTTACGTGACACTTTCATGGAATTAGTCAATAGCCTGTTTGCATTCCGATAATTTCTGCGCTCACGCGTCATTCGAGTAAGGGTCTCGACGATCTTCGTGATAAGAGAAACGAAATGTTAGAGCTCCTTCGTATCAAGTTTCTGGTTGATCAGTGAGGGGTCATTATCGTATTTATTGCTACGCGCAGACTCGAATTGCTGAGTCTTATGTTAGCCATCGAGGCGACG